>NC_138048.1:31169990-31769990 GCF_964194185.1 Rhinolophus hipposideros
AAAGCAGGAAAAAACACAAATACATGGAGATTAAACCACATACTTTTAAAGAACGACTGGGTCAAAGAAGAAATTAGAGGAGAGCTCAAAAGATACATAGAAACAAATGACAATGAAAATACATCCTACCAAAATTTTTGGGATGCAGTGAAAGCAGTTTTAAGAGGGAAATTTATATCATTACAGACCTATCTCAAGAAACAAGAAAAATCCCAAATAAATAACCTCATGTTACACCTTAAAGAACTAGAGAAAGCAGAACAAATGAAATACAAGGTCAGCAGAAGAAAGGAAATAACAAAAATCAGAGCAGAACTAAATAAAACAGAGAACAAAAAGACAATAGAAAGAAATTAATGTGACAAAGAGCTGGTTCTTTGAAAAGATTAACAAAATTGACAAACCCTTGGCTAGACTCACTAAGATAAAAAGAGAGAAGTCACTAACAAAATCAAAATGAAAAAGAGGAAGTTGTCACGAACACCACAGAAATACAAAGGATTATCCAAGAATACTATGAAGGACTATATGCCACCAAATTCAATAACCTAGAAGAAATGGACAAGTTCTTAGAAACATAAAGCCTTCCTAGCCTGAATCATAACGAACTGGAAAATCTAAACAGACCGATCACCAGCAACGAAATTGAATCTCTCATCCAAAAACTTCCCCAAAGCAAAAGTCCTGGACCAGATGGCTTCACTAGTGAATTCTACCAAAACTTCAAACAGGATCTAATACCAATCCTGCTCAAACTCTTCCAAAAAATTGAACACACAGTACTCCCTAACTCATTTCATGAGGCCAACATTACCCTGATACCAAAACCTGGTAAGGACAACACAAAAAAAAAAAAACTACAGACCAATATGTCTGATGAATACAGATGCAAAAATCCGAAACAAAATTCTAGCAAATCGAATACAACAATGCATTAAAAAGATTATTCATCACGACCAAGTGGGGTTCATCCCTGGGGCACAAGGATGGTTCAACATCCACAAATCCATCAATGTGATACATCAGATAAACAAAATAAAGGACAAAATCATATGATTATATCAATTGATGCAGAAAAAGCATTTGACAAGATACAACATCCATTTATGATTAAAACACTTAATAAAATAGTATAGAAGGAAAATACCTTAATATAATAAAGGCCATATATGACAAGCCCTCAGCTAATCTCATAATTAATGGTGAAAAGCTGAAGCCCTTTGCTCTACGTTCAAGGAACACGACAGGGCTGTCCCTTATCACCTCTGCTTTTCAAATTAGGGTTAGAAGTCCTTGCCAGAGCAATCAGGCAAGAGAAAGAAATAAAAGGCATCCAAATTGGGAATGAAGAAGTGAAATTATCACTCTTTGAAGATGACAGGATGCTATATATAGAAAACCCTAAACACTCCACCAAAAAGCTATTACGAACAATCAACGAATACAGTACAGTTGCCGGCTACAAATCAACGTATCAAAGTCCATTGCTTTCCTATATACCAACAATGAAATCTCAGAAAAACAAATACAAAAAATATTTTTTTTTTGCAATTGCAGCAAAAAGAATAAAATATCTAGGAATAAACTTAACCAAGGATGTGAAGGACCTACATGCTGAAAACTATAACACATTTTTTTTAAAAATTGAAGAAGATGCAAAGAAATGGAAACACAGTCCGTGCTCATGGATTGGAAGAATCAACATACTTAAAATGGCCATATTACCCAAAGCAATATACAGATTTAATGCAATCCCCATCAAAATCCCAATGGCATTTTTTAAAGAAATAGAACAAAAAATCATCAGATTTGTTTGGAACCACAAAAGACCCCGAATAGACAAAGCAATCTTAAGAAAATGAACAATACTGGAGGTATCACACTCCCTGATTTTTGCTTGTACTACAGGGCTACAATAATCAAAACAGCATGGTATTGGCAGAAAAACAGACACATAGACCAATGGAATAGAATTGAGAACCCAGAAATAAAACCACATAAATATGGACAGGTAATTTTTGACAAAGAAGCTAAAAACATACAATGGAGAAAAGACAGCCTCTTCAATAAATGGTGCTGGGAGAATTGGATAGCCACGTGCAAAAGAATGAAACTGGACTGCTATCTGTCACCATGTACCAAAATTAATTCAAAGTGGATCAAAGACTTAAGCATAAGACCTGACACAGTAAACTGCATAGAAGAAAACATGGGTACTAAACTTATGGACCTTGGATTCAAAGAGCATTTTATGAATTTGACTCCAAAGGCAATGGAAGTAAAAGCTAAAATAAACAAATGGGACTATATGAAACTTAGAAGCTTCTGCACAGCAAAAGAAACCATCGACAAAATTAAGAGGCAACCAACTGAATGGGAGAAGATTTTTGCAAACAGTGCCTCTGATAAGGGGCTAATATCCAAAATATACAAAGAACTCATGAAACTCAACAACAAAAAAACAAACAACCCAATTGAAAAATGGGCAGAGGACCCGAAGAGACATTTATCCAAAGAGGATATACAAATGGCAAATAGACATATGAAAAAATGCTCAACATCACTAATCATCAGAGAAATGCAAATAAAAAACACAATGAAATATCACCTCACCCCAGTCAGAATGGCTATCATCAACAAGACAAATAGTAACAAGTGTTGGAGAGGCTGTGGAGAAAAAGGAACCCTCATCCACTGTTGGTAGGAATGCAGACTGGTGCAGCCATTATGGAAGGCAGTGTAAAGGTTCCTCAAAAAATTACGAATAGAATTACCATATGACCCAGCAATCCCTCTCCTGGGTGTCTACCAAAAAAATTTGAAAACATTTATGCATAAAGACACGTGTGCTCCAATGTTCATCGCAGCTTTGTTTACGGTGGCCAAGACAGGGAAACAACCAAAATGTCCTTCGATAGATGAATGGATAAAGAAGTTGTAGTATACATACATAATGGAATACTATTCGGCGGTAAGAAAAGATGATATAGGAACATTTGTGACAACATGGATGGATCTTGAGAGTATAATGCTAAGTGAAATAAGTCAGACAGAAAAAGCAGAGAACCTTATAATTTCACTGATATGTGGTATATAAACCAAAAACAACAAAAGAACAAGACAAACAAATGAGAAACAAAAACTCATAGACACAGACAATAGTGGTTACCAGAGGGTAAGGGGGGTGGTGGGGAGGGAGATGAGGGTAAGGGGGATCAAATATATGGTGATGGAAGGAGAACTGACTCTGGGTGGTGAACGCACAATGGGATTTATAGATGATGTAATACAGAATTGTACACCTGAAATCTATGTAATTTTACTAACAATTGTCACCCCAATAAATTTAGAAAAAAGAATTATTCTGAAAAAAAAGAAAGGATCATTAGATTTTAATGCAGTAGAGTGTGCAAAGTTTGTTAATATGGTTTCAAATTCCACAACTGCAACCAACCTTTAAGAAATTACCACTTTCAAATTCTGGTATAATATAAAAGAAGATTACTCACAATTACCTGAAGAGGCCATCAAAATACACCTTGCTTTCCAACTGTATATCTGCATCATGGCAGATTTTCTTTATATATCGTGATAACAAAAGAGATCACAACATGGGGGGAAGGGTGAAAGGATTGGGGGGGGCGGCTGGTGACCACAGGATGGCCTCAGGGTTTTTTGAGAATTGCTTTGGGGAACTTATTCAATAGTGTTTGGGGATTTTGTTGGGTGTCCGATGGACATGTGTCCTGTTTGGGAGACCACCTCAGGGATGCTGTGGATGCCTGGTCATGGCATTGTACACCAGAGGCTGGACATTAATGAATGCCAACTATAATTTTATGTGTATAATGTGATGGCTCGGTGTGAGGTCGGGGTGGTGGTGGATGGGGGGTGGGGGATTCACAGTGTGAGGGAATGTAAAAATAAAATAAAAAATAATAATAATAATAGTAACAAAAGAGATCACAACAAATTAAATGCAGAATAAGATATTAGAATTCAGTTATCATCTTTCAAGCCAGGCATCAAAGATATTTGCAAAAATTAAAAACAATGCCACTCTTCTCACTAATATATGTTTGTTTGGGAAAATGTTTTTATTTTCATTACAAATAATTTTTACATCAATACCTAATGAGTTTATTATTGTTATTTTAAACAAATTAGTAAACATTTTTCTATTACCCAGTTTTATTTTTCTAGTATGGTAAATATTAATAGTAATAATTCATAAAAACAAAAGATATTCAGAATCCTCAATAATTATAAGAGTATAAAATGGTCCTTACACCAATAATCAATAACCTACCTTCAGCCTACCAGTTTTCTCTACTTTTATAGAAAAAATAGTCATTATTAAACAAAAGAAACCCAATTAACTGGTTCTATGTGAATGGGTGAATGGTCATGAAAGTAAACAGCTTTGTTTGTTGTTGTTTTTTAAGCTCTAGGCTCTCCGTCTTGTTCCTTAGTCCAAGACCCCAGAGCCTTTGTCCTGTCACCTTTCCTAATAGTAGTGACATAGCATCTAAGTATTTGAAGGTAACAGTTTTACCTCATCTCAAACCCCCATAAGCCAATACTTCCAGGGTTAATAGCAACAAAGCATTGTCTAGTCAGTTGCATATAATTATAAGCATAAAATAATATATAACATGTGCCAGCAATATATTCTCTACTGAGGCTAAATTCCATTCTATGGGGATAGGATTGTACTGTCTGCCACATGATTCAACATTTCCTTCTTCCAGTATGTGTCATCTCCTAAAGCACGTCATGTTAATTGTCAGTATTTGATGAGTAGCCTTCTGAAATGTAAGTAATTAATCCTGAACACACCTGTATTATATGTGAGAAATTTGCAAACTAATTCTTGGGAACATATTAAATTTAAGTACCACATCAGAGATGTGCTCATTTCAAGTCACAAAAACACTTGTTTTCTGTTTTGTTGAAATAGCAATTACCAGGGTGCAACAAAAACCTAAGACCTAAAAGCTGACCTTTACTTGGCTTTAGCAAGTAACATTCTATAGACAAAATAATCAAACAAACCCACTAACAAACCAGAATAGCAACTTTTTTTTCTTTTTCTGTATTCAAGAGTGTAGGAACATTGCTCCATGAACAGAGGGTGATATTTTGACTAATACCAGCAACATATTGTTTTACATATTCTGCTCCTCTATACAAGTGATGACCCAATGTCACACTTACGTAAACCTGAGGCCCAAAGTAGAAGGGAAATAAAATGACTTGTGGAACCCCAGCTCCCATCCCTTGACCAGCCGCAGAGGCCAGGCCTGACCACCATAACAAAGGGATGTGCCTACCAGCTTTGCCCAGCCACTGGCCAGAGAGAGGCCTGCCACCAGGGAAGGCAGACGTGTTCAGAAGAAAGAGTAGGTCTTTAGGTCATGTCTCCTCTCCTTCCAACCCCTTTATTACACCACTGTCCACTGTTAGAGACCAAGTAGCACTTTATCAACAGATGATTGTGTGCCTGATATCCACCTCTAATCCAGTGTATTACTTTGCTACGGTGGGTCACAGCGAAGTATTAAAAACTGAATGACTTAACAGAAATTTAGTCTCTCCCAGTTCTGGAGGCTAGAAGTCTGAGACAAAGGCGTTGGCAGGGTTGGTTCCTCCTGAGGGCTGTGAGGGAGACTGTTCCTGCCTCTCCCCTATCCTCTGGTGGTTTGCTGACAATCTTTGGAATGATGACAGATGCATCATTCCAATCTCTGCTTTGATGTTCACGTGGTATCTTCCATGTGTGCGCGTGCTGTGTACAAATTTCCCCTTTTTATAAGGACACCAGTTTGTTAGATTAGAATCCATCTTAATGATCTCAACTTAATTTGATCACCTGCAAAGACCCTATTTCCAAATAAGGTCCCATACTCAGGTTTAAAACTTCCACATCTTTTGTGGGGACACAATTCAACCAAAAGCATGCAATGTAAAAATATCTCTAGTAAAAAAGCTATATTAGACTCTATAACTCAGCTTAGAGCCTAAGTGCTACCTCTCACAAAATAGACATTGCCTGAAAACAAGAAAGGGAAAGGGAGTCAAACAGAGCATGGGTCCTTTAAGGTACAGTTATCTGCCCTCCAGTCATATGTGACCCGATCAATGCCTGGGTTCTAACAGGCAGGGTGAAGATTCTTGGGAATATGTTACATTTAAGTAGCCAAATCAGAGAAGATGTTGCTCATTTCAAGTCAGAAAAACACTTGTTTTCTGTTTTGTTGAAATGGCAATTACCAGGATGCAAGGATGGGTGTGTCTGTGCAGTCCTGGGCCTTTTGCCCTCAGTTCCAGTCTTATCCCATCCCTTCCTCAGTGCTCTATGTCGGGGGCTGGTTCTGCAGGCTTTGTTTCCCATGCTCCTGTGACAGCTGGATTCTGGCCAAGTCAGGCAAACGGGAAGTACTAAGAGTATGTTTGAGTGCAAGAGGAAGGGAGAAGCTTCGCCTCACATGGCTTCTCTGCAGCAGCTACATCTCCTCCTCACTCAAAAGTTTCCTCTGGACAGTTACAATGTTTCTCTAGCTTCTTCCAGATGAGGTGACCTCCTGAGCACACTATATCCCCCTTTTTTCCCCCTCCACCTTAAGGGTGTTACTGGTTTCTCTGGGTTGCTTCACTGACCCCTATTTGGCTCCAGCTTCCCCATCACCAGTTTTATTGTCCCATGAATTAAATCCCCTTTGTGAGGGTCTGAAAACAGCAACACCTCAATAGCAAAGGGCACGCTCAGAGCCAGACCTGGGTCTCTACATCATTCTCCACTAAAAGGAGTCTGAAATCCTTAGAGATATGGCTGTTTTCAGAGCTATGATATGGAAAAAACAAGATGAGCCTGGAATATCTTTGGGGGTCAGAATGTAAGAAAGTACTCAAAGAATGATGGGGGCATGTCAAAAGGACACAGAAGCCCACTGGAAGGAGCTCCCTTTGGCCAAAATAAGGATAATTTGAGCATAAAGTAGTGAAAGTAACATTATCATTTATTGAACAAAGCCAAGAATGTGTACTGACAGGAATTGATGAATTAATGTTTGATAAGAAACAAGATGTTTACATAGTCACAACATAACCTCTCTTCAAATACTTAGCAGCTACAAAGGGGAAAAGATTCGCTTTAGAGTAGAGAAGTCTGACAGACTTCTAAGAAAGTGATCAAAGTGAACGTGATCGATAACAGGGAAAACCAAAACTGTGTCCCACCTAACAGGGTGCATTGAGAAGAACACAGCATCGCTTCTGTGCATTTTCACCAAACACGCAAACCTGCACGTAATTATGAGGAAACATCAGACAATGCCAAATTGAGGGATATTCTACAAAATAAATCACCTATACTCTTCAGAAATGACAAGATCATGAAAGTCTGTGATCGTGTCAAAGTAAAAAATAAATAAATAAATCTCTCTGTTGAAAACTTAAAGTGGTTTCTATGGTCCTGTTATACCTGACTGATACCCTTATCTTCTAAACAGTAAGCTCATATGGGCCGAGCACTTCTTTGTATCCTCTACAACACAAGCCCAAGGACATGTCCACAGATAATACCAAACACATATTTGCTGCTTTGACCAATGTTAAGAACTCAATAGTCCATGTTAATGGATTAATAAACTTCAATTGGCAGGGCCAGTTAAACCAACTCACTAAGTTGATCCTAAGACCCAAGGTCAGTTGTTCACCATTATGGGTTACAGTCATATGCTGACTACTGGGCTTCATTTTCACCCCAGCTTGAGCTTGCATTGGCATTGGGCATTAAGGTTTGATAGCATGCTTTTATTTAAACCCTCACGTTGTCTTTTTGCCTTCATGGCAACCCTGTAAGTTAGGCAGGGTAGATATTTTACCTATATCTTTTAGATGAGAACACAGGCACTGAGAGAGTGAAGTGATTCAGCCAAAATCACCCAGTTAGGAAGTAGCAGAGCAGATATTTGAACTCAGCTCTTCTGATTCCAAATCTTCCACATACATCTCTGAGCCTGGGGAGAACTAGAAAAGGATGTAAGGTGACTCCTCTAGCCAGTTGTTCCCAAAAGGATATGAGTAGCCAAGTAGTCAGCAGCTTTATTTCTATATACGAAGGACCATATGGTTAGATAGTAATGCCTACCTCATAAAGTGAGCTCCCTCCCTCTTTGACACAGAATTTGACTAGCATCTTAGCAACACGGACTTAGCAGCCCTTAAGATGATATGGGCAGTACACATTTATATACAATTGCACTGTAAAAGCTCCTAGATATCAGAAATATAAGGCATGAAAACCTAATCAATAACTTTCAGAGGACTGAAAAGTTATCTTGCTAATAAATATGAGTAAATAACTCAAGAAATACTAACATTGGGCTTGATATTGAAGGGTGTTAGCTACATAAATATTTACATTTTGAAAAAAGCATGCACAGGTACAAATATTTAGACTAAATTAGGTTCTGTTTTACATTTTGCTTTGTTTTCCAAAATTTTCACAGTGACCATCTTCTGCTTAATTATCTGCTTTTTCATTGCTGTATTCCCAATACTAATTAGATTACTAAATGAATGTTAAATTAATGAACAAATAAATCAATCAAAAGCAGAATAAACTAAAATGTGGAGTCAAATTATCTATGATATTAAATTTTTACTTCACATACTTCTCTTCATGTTTACATTTGGAAATCAATACTAACTCAGATTATTAGACATTCCAAGAAGATATAACAAAGCAAAATTGTAGAAATTGTGGAGTTAACATGTAGCATAACATTTAATAACTGCTCAAAAAAAAAAGAGGTTGTCAAAAACAACAAGTTAAGAAGTGTAGTCAAAATGTGGACTTCAGAAAAAGAAAAATATAGTCCTGTTTAGACAGAGTAAGGAATCTAAGCACTGACCTCACCCTTTTTCCTGTTCTCTTAATGAAATTAAGATAATTTCCAAGGATATGTAGGTCTGACACCAGACTTCCTTGGTGTACAGTGCAAACTGGCCCAGCCATCTGGCAAATTCCATGAGATTAAAACTGGAGCCCGGGGGACATAGACAAAGAAAAATTATTGCCCCAACTTATTCTCTATATACCATATACTTGTCAGAAATAAAAGCAACCAAAAAGTCATAGAGCTTTGAATCTGGAAAGGATCTTCGATGCTGCCAAGTTCAATCTCCCCCTACACCAACCCCCATTTACAGATGAGGGTACCTAGGGCTAGAAATGGAAAGGGACTTTCCCAAGTATCAGAACTAGGAATAGAACAATAGTTGTTGAGGTCTCAACCCAGGACTCCTTCTACTTCCCCACACTTTCCATAATTTAAATTTAAAATACAAAACATGTAGACCAAGCGTTAGCAAACTTTTTCTGTAAAAGGCAAGATAGTGAATAATTTAGGCTTTGCAGGCCATATGTTCACATATGGTCACAACTACTCAACTCTACCATTGTAGCATGTAAGCAGCCATAGACAAAATACAAACAAATGGGTATGCCTGTGGTCCAGTAAAACTTTATTAACAAAAAAACAGGCAGTGGGCTGGATTTGGCCTGTGGGCAATAGTTTGATGACCTCTGGTCTAGAAGAACAGTACTGCACTTACTCAAACTTCAGATTTACTGTCTTCAGGCTCATCGTTCAGCTTATGGTATGAGCAAGTGTGGAATAAGAATTGTGTCTTGACCCATATCCTCAGAGCTACTAGAAAAGTCAAAAAACTCTCACCAACAAATGTCATAAATTATTAAAATCACACACTTATACACACACCTCAGAGAAATAAAGAGTGCAATGGTGGGGAGACAGGCTAATGAGTGAAAGTTCTGGCAGTTAAGGCAGCATAAGGCAGTTAGTAATCAGCTGCCTTTTTTCTCTTAGGCATTTAATTACTATACTAACATCAAATTAAGTGGCTTAGCTTCCTAGTTTTTTTGTTATTGAGGGTACTCATTAACTACCTCTAAATCTCTGCTGCTCTCTGGTGGTAACATGAAGCTGTGAGAACACATTCCAGAAAAGTTGAGTACACAGTAGAATTTAAAAACTGAATTGATGAAATATTTTGGGACATTTATAGCACTTAAACAAGAGTGACATGGAGTTTTTACACACTTGCTAGGCAGAATTATAATCAAATCCCTAAACTACTTCTGTAAATGGTTTTCTTTGTTCATAAATCCTAATTTTTTCTGTCAAGACAAGCACCAGTTTTTCTGACACCGAAGGTTCTATATTATTTCTTTCTCTAAAGCAGGAGCATCATAATTGATGAACCATAGCTCAGAAGAAGCTTTAACTCTTTCAGAATTTGTGGATAAGGCACAAAAACGTGCAACAGAGAGTCAAAGGAGATTAAGTGTCTACCTAGCTGTTGGCTGACAGCAAAGGGGTTTTCAATGTATGTTACAATTCCAGTCGTAAATATAGCTGAATGTCAGCAGACTTACTACTCTATAAAAAAAATTCCTTATTTCTAATACCTTAATCACACCAGAAAGCAGAGAATCCCAACTTCACTTTTCTCATCCCTGAAAACTGCCCTTTGGGATGGGTTGATATTTTTACATCAGGAAACAAAGTCAGACCATTGTTTTCAGATCATTGGGTTTGTGGGTCCTGGTGAATCAAGCCAAACAAGAAGAAGAGGGATTTCCAGGAACCAGGGATAAGGAAAAGTAGGAACAATACAACAGCTTGAATACTCTGCGAGCACACAGGTCATGCCTGTCCCACCACTGTGGTTAATGCATTCCAGCTCCTGGCACAGCAACTAATACATTATAAGGACTCAATGTGCCTTTACTGAATGAGTGAACAAATAAATGAACTAACCGTTAGTGTTTGTGAGAGTGGTTTATAAACTATGTAGCAGTCCACATGGTTATTTTATTCCTATTAGAAGTAAAGGTAAATTACAAATCAGGAGATAATGGCAGGAAGCACATGGCTAATATGGAAGGAAATTCTTTCCAAACTCATAATTCCTCATCTCATTTCTCAGTATCATAGCATCCTAGAACTTTGGGGTCACAAGGGATTTTAAAGCTTTTCTTGTCTAATCATCCATCTGATGGTCTTTATTCACAATGTTCTCTCCAAGCAGTGGTCACCCAGCCTCTTCTTGAATGCTTCCAGAGACAGGGAACTCAACATCTACGCATTTTGTATTTTTGGTGGGGAACGGAAGTTGAAGCAATCTGTAAGAGTAGAAAAAGAAGATTCTAGAAGGTGCTGTTCAGTATGGCAGCCACCAGCCACATGTGGCTAATAACTCTTGAAATGTGACAAATTTGAATTGAGGTGTTTTATAATTTTAAAGACAATTTTTTAAAAAGAACGTAAAATATTCCATTCATTTTCTCTAACGACTGCATGGTGAAATCATAATATCTTGCATACACTGAGTTAAATAAAATGTTATTAAAATTGATGGCCCCTTTTAATGTGATCTTTTTATCTTTTAAATGTGATTGCTAGAACATTTAAAAGTACATGTACAGGGGCAGCAAGATGGCTCGGTTGGCTAGAGCGTGAGCTCTCAACAACAAGGTTGCCAGTTCGATTCCCATATGGGAAGGTGGGCTGCGCCCTCTGCACCTAAGACCAAAAACAGCAACTGGACCTGAAGCTGAGCTGCGCCCTCCACAATCAGATTGAAGGACAATGACTTGGAGCTGATGGGCCCTGGAGAAACGCACTGTCCCCCAATATTCCCTAATAAAAAAAAGGTAGAAAGAAACAGGTGACATTAATACATCAAAATTTAATTTAAAAAAGTACATGTACAGCTCCCATTGTATTTCTACTGGACAGCACTAGGATAGAAAACATATTCTGTCTTTCAATTTAGCAGAATAAAAATGATGCCTTTAGGAGACACTGATTTGGAAACCCTAGTCCACTTTTAGTATGGAAATAATTAAACTCATTACCATATAATTTGAATCCCATCCACTTTTTTCATGGTTCTTTGTGTGTGTGTGTATGTGTTCTCTTGACTGTAAAATGGAAATAATATTTTCTTCTTCTCTCTACCTCCACAGCTATCCATAGACTCATTATAAGCTTCTCAGACTCCTGTTGTCCTGGAGACAGTGTACAAGAAGAACTGCCTCGACTCGGTAAAATGGAGAATCTTCTCACAGAGTGAGAATGGTCAGCTTGAGTGGATCCTACCCCAGACAGCAGACAAATCCTACAGTTTCTGAAGTGTCACTTCAGCTAAAAATAGGAAAGGGAAAACTGTTCACAGAAGCTTCCGGACAGCAAATAACAATAAATTTTAACCAACTATTATAAAATGCAGTTATTTTTCCATATGACTATAGCATATATATATGGGGGGTGCCAAAAAATGTATACACATTTTAAGAAAAAAAACTGTATTAAAATTGTAATACTCAACATATACCGACAACAAAAGATGAATACAAGTCCTGTGTATACATTTTTTGGCATCCCCGTTATATGAAAAACAAGTAATAATTCTTGAGTTGGGAGTGCCTATGATATTTAGGACAATAATAATCCCTAAGTAATACAGTGATAATTCTATCCTTTAAAATCCATTTTATTATCATTTGACATTGTACCTGTACTTTAAAAGTTTAAGCCTTTTTAAATGGTTTGTTGAACAGTCTTGAGACAGTGGATAAAATATGAAATCATTTCACTTTACTCATTATATTCCTTCATTTACTCATTTTACTCCCTGTCACAAACATCTTCAGGCTTTATGATTGACTTCCACTAGCTTTAGAGAGGAAGCACCACCTCCTTACACACACACACACACACACAGGCTAATGACCCAACTCCAAGGATTTCCTCTTTTCTAATATTCAGATTACAGAGATTTGGGTTGGGATGGGTTGGGATGAGAGGAGTCTATATTGATTTGGGCAGGGTCACTTCTCCATCTCCGTAAGCCCTGGAGCTGTTGCTCAGGTATAAGCATTTGGAGCAACAGAATTTGTCATGGTGCGTCAGAATTGTTAACTGTGAGGATCGTTTTAGGCAATATTTGAATTACCATGTTATCCTAACATGGCAAATAGCATAGGAAATTTAAAAATGCATTTTCTGACATTTATGGCTATGAAACTTCGAGTTTAGTAACAGAATGATTATGATTGATTGTGATTGTCTTTGGAGGTTCTTAACATCAGAGAAAAATCTTACCTATTTGAATAGAATATTGCTTTTGAGGATGGTGAAATAAGTTCTCCAAGCTCCTTCCAGCTACACAGATTTGGGTCATTAAGCTATTTCATTCAGCCCTTCAAGGAGTAAGAAATGTCTCATCTTCAGGAGTCTTTTCTTAGAGGTATTTCTCTCTGTTTTAGAGCAAAGAGTTTGACTGAACTAGTGAGTTCATCATTTCTCAATCAGTATCAATTCTAGGCATTCCAGGAAATCTAGTTTGATTTCTTAAAGAAAGAGAAAATAATTCATTCTTCTTTGAGTGGAGGTAAATAAGAGCAGAGAGGTTTCTCCTTGTCAGGCACACAACTCCTCTATGGACGGTTCTCTGATGATTTGTAATAATCAGAGTAGAAGTAATGGCTTCTCCTCATTTTGTTCCATCACAATTTGGCCACATAGTAATGAATAATTCTACGAAGCTTGAAACAGTCTGGCTCAGTGGTTCTTAAACTTAGCAAGCATCAGAATTACCTGGAGGGCTTGTTAAAACACAGAGTGACTGACCCCATTTTCCTAGTTTCCAGTTCAGGTAGTCTCGGGTGAGAGTCTGAGAATTTGCATTTCTGACATGTTCCTATGCAATATTAATGCTGCTGGGCCAGGGATCACACCTTGAGAATCACTGAGATAGATACAGATTACTCCAATAAAGAAGTGCAGAGACAAACACGAGACAGAGTTGATTTTCCAGAATTCAGATTGAGTTCTCCCCTCTGAAAATCTTTTCAAACAGCATATTGAGGTCGTTTTTCAAAATATTAAACCTAAGCATCAAAATATGGTTCAGAAAGATGGTTTTTCTATGCTTGATTAAATAAACAATTTGCAACTGTGGAGCAGAACATTTGATTTTAACTATAGCCATTTTTCCAGGCTGGTCATTTCTACCAGAGAAAGCCCTGGAAAAATGAACTGTCATCCTCAAATTTAAAGTCGTGTAAAAAAAAAAAAAATTCCCATTTCATCATTTCATGACTGTTTTTGTTGTTGTTATATACTCATAATATATACTTTTGTGCTATATATCTCATAATATATACTTTTGTGCTTAAATCCACTCAGCTTTAAGTAACAATAAAAAAATAATTTGAAATAATATCAAATGAACCTAGGCTTTATATTCAAAATCTGGTTCACCTTGAAAATCGAATGATTCTCTAAATTATCTAAACCTGGCAGTGGCACTTCAGGATTACCAGGGGCCTTGCAACTTTTGGGTGTTCATGTTTTCAAATCTTAATTACCACTGGAATATTTATACAGGCCACTAATGAATATTAAGATGACTGGTATTACCAAGTCAAGCTCTAATTCATGTTTAAGCAATCTTTCTAACATGATATTTGGGACAGGTTATTCAGAACACTGGCCAAGTAGTTCCTGCCAGAAGAACACCCTCCCTCATCCGCCAGCTCCCCTATTCTGACAGAGCTTCAAGACGATGAGATCAAATGGAACACGGTGACGAGCCTGAGCCACATGCCTGGGGAGAGCATAGCCTGTCCTCTCTGATGACCTAACCTCTCATCAGGAGTTGACTGCATGCCGTTGGGAATGTGAGAAAAACTTACGAGGCTGAGGGGTGAAAGAATGCCCCTGGAAACTCTGCTTAGCCACCTGCTTCTTTGGAGTGCATCTACCTAGCTCCTAGCTCTATGGAAATGAAGTATTTCTGACTCCATCTCTTTTAAGGTATGACTTAATCATTGTGTGAATGAACACATTAGGAAAAAAAAGCTGCAAAGAAGATGTGGTTATACATAAATAAATTTAATTAAGGCCCAAAAAGGGGGGAAGAAATTAACCTATGAACTTTATTGACAACAAACTAAGACAGAGCCATAAAAGCAATGTAGCTGCTGCAAAAATGAGTACTTTTCAGGTAAGGAGATGCCATGTCTACTATATTCAGCAGAAGACAGACTACTTCTGGAACACCGTGGTAACTCTGCAGACTCCATTCTAGGACCGTCATCAACACATAGGAGAGCCCCCAGAGGGGACCAGGACAGTAACTGGTCGGAAAAGTGTGTCTTTGGGGAAACATTTGAAAAAATGTGAGTGACTGGAGAAGAGTTGGACATAGGCAAGGAGGGCACAGGGACACATGAATGTTCTCTTGAAATACTTGAAAAGCTGTCACAAGGAAGGGAAATTAAACGTGTTCTTTTTCTCTGCAGATGGAATAAGAACCTATGAAAATATCAGGTAGACCAAGAACACAGTATTGAAGTCATGCTGTGGATTTAAACCTTGATTCCAGCCATTGGTGGATATGTAAACTTGAACAAACTATTTAACCTCTGCGAGCCTCAGCGGTTCATCTAAAAAGTGGGATATTAGAAGGACCTACTCTTGGTAAGGCAAGGATTAAATAAGCAAACAGATATTAAATAAATAAGCAAAGTAAATAAATAAAATAAATAAATAAATAAGCAGGCAGCACAATTCCTGACAAGTATTCACATAAATATTAATTTGAATTAATTAAACAGAGATGCCTGAAAATGCAATGAATTGCCTCTAGAGGGGGGTTTTAGTACAGGCTAAATGACCGCCTGCCAAGGACACTGGTGAGCATCCATATTGTAGAACCAGATAACCGTAAGGACTGTTTCAATGCAAAAATTCTTCACTGCTGTTACCGTGCTTCCCCGAAAATAAGACCTAGCCGGATAATCAGCACTAATGCGTCTTTTTGAAGCAAAAATTAATATAAGACCCAGTCTTATTTTACTATAAGACCCACTTTTATATAATATAATATAATACCTGTTCTTATATTAATTCTTGCTCCAAACGATGCATTAGAGCTGGGTCTTATTTTTGGGGAAACATTAGAGCTAGGTCTTATTTTTGGGGAAACACGGTAGCTAGCACTTAACTTTCTCTCTCCACAGCACTCTGTTCATACCCTTATTGCAGGATTTATCACTATTTCTTGTCACTAATTATGAATATGTATGTCTCCCACCTAGTCTGTGAGCGACTCAAGGTCAGACTATGTTTCGTCCATCTTTGTTCCCAGTGCATCTTTTCCAGAGCCTGGCATATAGCAATATTGCAGGCACTCAGTGAAGATACTTATTGAATGAAGATACTCAGGACTAAACCTGATGTTCGTTCATGGCTGCTTCTCTACCTGTGTGGCAATTCCTTCAGGAAAGGACCCTGCTAATATTTAGTCCAGGAAGTCTGAGAATTCTCGCAAGGAGCTAGAAACATAACTCAGTGGACCTTAATTTTCTGGATGAACAAAGCATTCTAATTGCATGATATTGAGTACATATTGTGAATTTATAAAGTTTGGGCAATATATTCCCAACGTGTGAATGCTCCTCCTAGACTAGACTCATGGGCCACATGTTCCAACTGATAAAGTATTTCAATTTGCACCCAGGGAAATCCTTATGTACAGCTTCGTTTTTCTGTACCAGAAGTTTCTAAAAGTGGCAAGAGGCATAATATTGCAATACAGTCATGGTATGTCAAAACTAATAACATCTGTTCATTTACCAGAAAAGTGTGTTTGCATAATTACAAACTCTGATTTTTCTAGTGCTGAAGCTCTTCTCTGGATAAAACTGAGACATCTTTCAGGTCCCCAGACTTATTAACCTTTAATATGTTTGTCCAAGTACTTACCAAAATATTAGTGTTCCTTTGGTGACCAATAAAAACTTGATGAGTAAATAAATAGTATCCTGATGGCATGACAGAGGTAATAAGACAGACAAATTTGCTTAAAGTAAGCCATGGGGTAGCTTAGGCAATTAGAGAAAGTACTTCAACTATCATTCATTGCAGAAGAAAAGTTTTAATATTTTATACTCTGAGTAAAACCTGTTTTTAAAGAACAAAAATTCTCAAAACTACCTAAAAACTCAGAATGGGATATAAATAAAAGTCTCACAGGAAAAGCCAGTCCTGCTAACCAACAACATACTGCTATGTTACCCTAAACATCCTGACAGTGGTTTGCTTTTAATACCACACACTCTTTCTGCTCTGGAATGCAGTGAAGGGAAAGTCTGAAAGGAAAGCCAATCTTGGCAAAATCTCTTTTGTTCTTTCACATATTCCAAAATGTGAGGCTCAGAGAACACTCAGCTCTCCAACGCTGGGCATGACTAAATTTGACTTTTACAAACTTCAGAACAACAATTTCCCTTCTGCTTCAAACAGTACATGCAGCAATAAGAGCACAGAACCTACCCAAATTACAAAAACAGAAAGCGTATGTTTTCCATCACGACTATTTTCCTCAGTAATAATCTCTTATTTCTTTATGATATTCATATTCTTTTCTATAAATTGTGTATGAGGTTCTTGGTGAGGAGAATAAAGAAAGTTTTTTGCTAGATGCCGTTCGTCTAGATCTCTATGTAACTTTCAAATTCTTTATGTAATTTGTTGTAATTCTTGGCAAGGACATTTATATCCTTGCTGAGGAATTATCTACCCCAGTAGGAGTACCTATATACAGTCTATTACATTTGGCCAATGATGATCAAAAAGACTCTTATACACTTTTCCAACAACTATTGAAAGAATAAGTCAGGAAACGAGACAATGGTACCCACCTGGTACTACTGACTCTGTCGATGTATACTACTTAGTATTACTGTGATGTAAGTTGTGAATCACTAGTAGGCTTAATAGTGTTGTGTTCCTGTGACTCAGTGCAGTGAATTTAGGATTGTGTGGGTTCAGAGTAGTTTTTGCAAAATGAAAAGACTTTCTTAGACAACGCTGTTAAGAGTATCTTGCATGAAGAGGTCATTGGTCAGAACCACTTGGCTAAATCAATTTGACATTTGTAATGACCCCAGAAAAAGCCTGCAAAATCATTACACCTCAAAGAAAATAAAGAAGAAGGAGCTAACATAAACATTGTCTGCAAAAGCCAGTGGGGTGAGCAAAACAGAAGAACTGCAGGATATCTGTAGATCAACTAAGAAACACCAACACTTGTTCAGACTTAGCAAAGTCTACAGTGCTCTGCTGACATATGCAAGAAGTTTAAACCGGGAAGGAAAGGCCACCCTGACAGAGTATGCTTTTTACAGTCATCAGAATAATGTCAAGAATTTTCACAGCCATTCACCTTGCAGTGAGGGCTCTTGCATGTAGCTAAGCAGACTGCCCAGCATAAGCTGAATTTGTAACAGTACTCATAAATGTCCATGAGTCAAGTGGAAGTCATGCCATCAGTGACGGAACCATACTCAATAAAGACAACTTTCACAGTAATTTTTCATAAGAACCTGTATATCAAAGACATTAAGATCACTAGCCATTCTTTTTGTAAGAAGAGATGACAGAGCTCTTAACTGTCCATGTGCCTAAATCTGAGGTGAGATTATACAGTATGGCTCCTCCAGACGGAAGAGACCCCTACCAGAGGTGTTTCCAAAACCCCCTTAAGAAGGAACAATTTCACAATACGAGTAATTAGTGCCACTCTGTGCATATTGGAGAACTAACCTCGCTACAAAAACCGATAAATCCCCAAGGTATTCTAGAAGTAATTCCAAACATACAAAAGAAGGAAATGGTGTCAGCCCATCTGGATCAAGTCTTTCTTCAATTCATTTAATCTTCTCTAAAAAGAAAAACAGGGAAAGGAAAAAAGAAAGATTGAAGCAGAGTCTGGACATCGATTTTATGTACCTAGAGGATCACCCTGGTTACACTATCAACAATACAAGCAAGACTGAGGGGGAGATGAGCCATGCCTTAGGATGAGGCCCTTTACTAGTAGACATTTCCAATGCATTAACTCTGGATTATTTTTGAGATCTTTGCGAAGTCTGACCATGCCCTAGTAGAACAACAAATATAGAACACTATAGTGAACACTAATATTTCTAATTCTGTGAGGAGCATTCCCAGTGAAGCAATGCTTCACTTAGCAATTAATTCTTTTTGCTCCTTATGTATGCCATTGCTTTATAGAGACCTTGCTTTCTAAGATTCCAGATCTGCTAATGATGTAAGCAACAATTATTATTGTTACATAGTATTTGCATTTTGTGATGTAATTTTTCATAAATATTATCTCATTTAATGCCTGTGAGGTTGGTCTTATCATTATTCCCAATTAACAGGTAAGGACATTGAGGCTCAGAGGGGTAAATTATCTTCCCCAGTATCAATCTACAAACAAGTCAGGACTTGAACATGTACCTTTTAAGTATGAATTCTTTGACCTTTTTTCTATATCTTGTTCATGAACAATTACGAGATGATCAAAAGGTTTGAAAATTTAGAAGCAGTCATATAATCATACAATATTTCAAAACACAGGTGAAAGCAAGAGATATATAAAACTGTAACTATGCAACTTGTACTCATCTTTCAAAACAAAACTGGTTTTTAGGCTTCCTGCTACTACTTTATTTCTACCATATTTTCCTTTCACAAAAGGCAGGTACTGCCAAGTCATGATTACTTAATGGGAAAGGCTCTCCTTGGCAGGTGTCTGCCTCAGGATGATTTCCAAAATGACAAGAGCCTTTTAACTTCAAATTCTGGCTAGCATATTAGCATGAATATAAATTTCTGTTTCTTACCACTGACATTTCATCTAATAATGTTGGAACTAGGCTTAGCTACAAAATACCAGCTGTCACGGCATGCTGCTCATAACAACATCCCATACAGAAAAGAACTGCTCTCAAGCTGACAAAGAAGCTTTTGTGGTTATCGTGGAAGGCAAGACTTTCCAAAGTAATCCTAACATCAAGCCTTGACAATTTGTTCTATCATCAAGTTGTTGATAGGCTTTTCTCTTAAAATAAGCCGTTTCTTTCACTTCTGTTACTATGTAGGCTACTGTACAGTTTTTTCCTTAGTGCCCATGACTTCCTGTTTAAATATACAGTAGTCCCTCTTAGCCACAGAGATACATTCCAACACCCCCAATAGATGCCTGAAGCCATGGGTAGTACCAAACCATATATATACTGTTTTTTCCTATATATACATATCAATGATATAGTTTAATTTATAAACTAGGCACAGTAAGAGATTAACAACAATAACTAATAATAAAATAGAACAATTATAACAATATACTATAATACAAGTTATGTGAATGTGGTCTCTATCTCTCTCAAAATACCTTATTGTACTGAACTCATCTTTCCACTTAAAGAAAGCACTTTATGGCTTCTCTTTGGCATATCCAAATTGCCGACATTACTTCTCTTGTGCTTTGGGGCCATTATTAAGTAAAATAAGGGTTACTCGAACACAAGCACTACAATACCAAAACAGTCGATGTGATAACCAAGATGGCAACCCAATAACTAATGGGTGGGGGAACTTATACATGTGGATACACTAGACAATGGGATGATTCACATGCTGAGTGGGATGGAGCAGGACAGGTGAGATTTCATCACCCTAGTCAGAACGCTGCATAATTCAAACATATATTATTTATTTCTGGAATTTTCCATTTAATATTTTCAGACCACAGCAGACAATATGGGTAACTGAAACAGTGGAAAGTGAAACCACAGATAAGAGGGGACTACTGTAAAACTGAAGAGATAGGATTGCTTGCTGATGCCACTGACATTGTCATATTAAGTGCAGCCCTTTGTTGCAAGTTCTTGTGTAAGAAAACCTACCCAACACACATTTGCAAGCTGACCAAATCATTGGCCAATTGTCTCATATCTTAAGCTGGGTGTGGATAGAGGGGTCCAGTAGAAACACTGGTGGAGAAATTTAAATTTTCACAAAAAAACTGAGCAGGAATCACCTGTCCACAAAGCATGCCTCCTATGGGAAATTACATGGTTATCCAAAAGCTGTTGTTTCCAGCCCATTTTGGAAGTGTTCACATGAATATATAAGCTTTAAATTACATCTGGAGACCTGACATTGATTTTTATATGAAAAGACTATAAATCATTGTAAAACATGCCAGGCCATTCAGTATAATGCATGAAATACATATACATTTTCATGTAAATTGACCAAGGAAGCATGATCAAGAATATTGATTTGGAAAAATCACTCCAGGGGAAGAAAATTTTGATTTCCTGTGTAAGACTCCTTCTCAAAACAGCTTGAAACAATCCTGGCTCTGTGTTTTAGAATTACAAAACGAATCACAGAACTTTAGAATAAAAGCAATCATGTTATCTCATTCAACCTCTTCATTTTAGGTGGATGGGAAGAAGGCTGGATGAAACTTTTATTTGTGTTTTTTTTAAAATACATTCCAATTTTTTTTTTTTACTTTTTATTATGAACATTTTTAAACATATGTAAAGGAGACAAGAACAATAAACCCCACTTGTGACTACCAATCACACCAATTAGTCGCTAATCTTTTAACCTCCTTACTTTTCACATGAGGAATTCAAACCCAAAGAAGTAACTGGGCCAAGGTCACTTAGTTATTTTGTGACTAATCCATGACTCTGCAGACTAAAAGTTGTCCTAACCCATTCTCAAAATAGTGCTTTTCCCACTCTGTCTCACAGCTTTTGCCATTTGTTATACATGCATTAGTCAGATACTTTCATTTCTAATAAAAGTCTATATTTATCAACACACACACACACACACACACACACACACTTGTATTAAAAGGATTTGTGACTAGAAAACTGATCTGAATTGTCACTATGTACCTCTGTATCATCAAGATAAGAGCCAGTATGAATGATTGGTGCAGAAGACTAAGGACAACTGGTCTGGTCTGTGAGAATACCCCGGCCAATTAAGCTGTTCAAAATGTCTCTCTATGCTCAGTAACAGAAAGTAGTTCTATTGACTTATAATGAAGTAGTTTCTCAACAGCTGCCTTAACTGTCTTCTTGCAGGTCTGTCTGAGAATGTTTAACACAAACAAAAATACATTGTCCTGTTGGTTTTTGTTGTTTCTTTTTTGCTACATCTATTTACTTGTTTTTAACATAGAAGACCAGAAATGATGGAATCAAATCAAAGTAAAGCAATATTATATGTAAGTTTTCAGTCTTGTGTTTTCCAGCCCATTCTTTAAACCAAAACCAAACTACCCATGCAACATTCAGCAGGCAGCCAATAAAAGTTAAGTCGCGGGCAATTCTGCTCTGTAAACCTAGAAACCCTTTGTTTTGCTCCTAATCTTGCTCTTGGTCCATTCTATCCCAGTTTGGTCCAGTTTTCAACCCATCTGCACTCTATGACCAACTTTGTCTTCACCAATTTGGTATCTTTGCTGCTCTTTAAAGTTTCAATTTACTGCTTGGTTTCTCTTGGCCCTAAGTGCCTAAACTCACCCTTTCTCTTGCCATTCTTTTAGAATCCAAACCCTACAGAGAGGGATTTAGGAATGTCATATGAGGTCAAGGCAGCAAACAGGTCAATGTATGACAATGTCATGTTTATGGGCTTGGAAGTCATTACTCTCTCCCAGGAAAACTTGGCTACCATTGCCAATGGATGATGCTTTTCCACTTAAACCAACCAAGCGTTCATCTCATCCACAAACCTGAAGAAAAAACATATTGTTTTCTGCCTTTTAAAACTGTTGAATGTAATAAAAATACTTGATGTCTCTTTATATTCATCTTGGTAACCTAGGAACAACATTAAAAATAGATTCCAACATGCTTTTTAAAAATTTTATTAATTTCCTTGACAAGGCATTCAAAATTAGTTTTGTTTCTTTTTATTAATTAAAGTTTATTGGGGTGACAATGATAAAAAGAGAACTCACTCTGGATGGTGAACACACAGTGTGATATATAGATGACATACTACAGAATTGTACACCTGAAATCTATGTAACTTTACTAACAATTTTGTTTCTCTTAAGTGTATGTAATCATATGTTATAGTGATTTAAGGTAAAATTACCCAGAGTAATATCTGCAGTAAAGGAAGATCTGCTTACCTCTATCCCTTATTCTATGACCCAAACTAAACATTTAAACATTAAGATACACTAATCTATTCAATATTAGTCATTTTTTATTCCTTCTTTAACATCTATTATTAAAGAGTAAATAAGTCAATAAAAAATATATGGTTGGGGTCAGCCCAGTGGCTCAGGCGATTGGAGCTCCACGCTCCTAACTCTGAAGGCTGCCGGTTCGACTCCTGCAAGGGATGGTGGGCTGCACCCCCTGCAACTAGCAATGGCAACTGGACCTGGAGCTGAGCTGCACCCTCCACAACTAAGACTGAAAGGACAACATCTTGGTTTGGAAAAAAAGGCCTGGAAGTATACACTGTTCCCCCAATAAACTCCTGTTCCCCTTCCCCAATAAAATCTTTTTAAAAAAATTTTTAAAAAAAAATATATATATGGTCAAGGGTTCTAAAAAAATACACTAACCCACTCAATTCCTTTTCTCAAACTCCCAAACTCCCTGGTGCCAACTACATGAATTTGTAGATTGGTGAGTTCATGATTAAGAGCAACATCTGTTGCCAAAGAGCAGAACAAAGTTACTATCCATATGGGGACTAAAGGAAACAAAACTCATGATCTTTATTCTGGTAACATTATGCTAATTAGCTAATTAGGCTGCAACACGAATAGCTCATTAATCTTAGAAGAGAACTTTGCATCTTTAAAGATTAAAATGTTAACCCACCATTCAATTCTCTTCTCACCTTCAAACTCACCATCTAGCATTCAAATATCAACAAAACCAAACCTCAGAGAAGACAGGGCTGATGAGGCAGAAATCATTTCTAGGATGAGCCCGGTGGCTCACACAGTTGTAGCTCCATGCTCCTAATGCTGACAGCTGCCGGTCCCATTCCCACATGGGCCAGTGGTCTCTCAACCACAAGGTTGCCGGTTTGACTCCTCGACTCCCGCAGGAGATGGTGGGCTGCACCCCCTGCAACTAAGATTGAACATGGCACCTTGAGCTGAGCTGCCACTGTGCTCCCAGATGGCTCAGTTGTTTGGAGCATGTCCTCTCAAACCACAAGGTTGCCTGTTCGGCTCCCGCAAGGGATGGTGGACTGTGCCCCCTGCAACTAACAACCGCAACTAGACCTGGAGCTGAGCTGCGCCCTTCACAACTAAGATTGAAAGGACAACAACTTGACTTGGACAAAGTCCTTGAAATACACACTGTTCCCCAATAAAGTCCTGTTCCCCTTCCCCAATAAAATCTTTTTTAAAAAAAATCATTTCTAAAGGTGGACATGTAAGCCTTTCTGTCATAAAGCAATACCCAATATAAACATCTTTGTTTCTATTTAAAGATTCCATAATGTTCCTAGTGCATAGAATTTAAAATTTTAGAGTTATCTGAGTTTTTTCCCTCTATTCAATATCTAACTAGTCTTGAAATCTTGTCAACTTTTCCCATATAAAATTTCTTCAGGTCTGGGTAAGATGGCAAGTAGGCAAACGCTTTACTTGCCTTCTCCCATGACCACATTAAATTTACAACTAAATTATAGAAAAATCAACCTAGAGAACCATCTGAAGACTGACTGAACAGAAGTCCTATAACTAAGAATATAAAGGACAAGCCCTATCAAGAGAAACAAGCTGGCCCCACACCCACATTTGGCAGTTGAAAATTGGGAGGGATATATTGGCCATGTACAAACTCACTTGCTCACAGGCACTCACCCTGTGCTCCTAAAGAGCACTGTGACTTGAGCAGTGCTAGAGACATACAGGGAAAGACTGAGCTGTGGGGCTTCAGAGTGAGGCTTGGAGGGACAGCCCCATTGTCCCTCCTCCTGTGCAGCTGGTGGACAGGCACCATCTTACCCGTGTTGAAGCCTCCTCCCACATGGCCAATCTAAATTTATATTGGCCTGGTGAAATCTGCTTGCTCCACCCTGGTGAAACCCTGGGACCCTGCTCTACCCAACTCAAGGACAACCAGAGGCACTTTCCACAGAGGGAAGCCAGCCCTGACCCATGACACAGTCTTTCTTGGACAATTCTCAGGGGTCTGCAGCCCCCAAGCAGACAGCAGTTGGACTTGGTGTGCTCTGAGCCTTTTGCAGAGTGGCCCTAGGCTCAGTACTGGTGTCACACCTTAAACTGCATTGACCTGGTGAACAACACTCGCCCCACCCTGGTGAATCCCTGAGACCTCACCTTACCCAATTTATGTACCACAAAAGGCATTTTCAGTGGCTGAGACTTATGGGAAGCTAGAAGGCAGCAGCAGGCTTCGGGGTAAACTGGACCTTTTGCTGAGCTACCTCAGGCCTTGTACTAGTGGTAGCTGGCTTTGATTCACAAGGTGGCTCCTCCCATGTGCCTCCAGGTCCAGCATGAGCAGCAACCAATTGTGGATTGCTTTGTAGCTCCTAACAGGTAGCTCTGAACCTGTCACCGGCAGCAGCTGAACTTGGCCTGCATGGAAGCCCCTCCCAAGAGGCCCTAGAACCAACACACCCAAAGGCCAGCTTCAGACCACAACAGAGCATCACATGATTAGGCCCAGAAGCAGCACACCCAAAAGATGGTCTCAGCAGGCACCAGAACCTGCTGAGGTGAATCCCACTCTGTGGAGTGAGCCCCTACACAGCAAATCATATGCTATGGGCATGGTCAGTCATAACATCCAGTCAGTCTGATGGACAATTCACCCAGTGACATGCCAACAGCAATCAAGTTTCAACAACAACAGGAAGGCACACACAACCTACACAAGGAACACTCCTGGAGCACCCAGCTGTGCAGGGAGACTGCACCACTGAGCCTCACAGGGCACCTACTATAGAATGCCACCCTTCCAAGACTAAGAGATATAGCAGGTCTACCTAATACATAGAAAAATAATACAGAGAGGCAGGCAAATGACAAAACAAAGAAACATGTCCTAAAAGAAAGCATAGGAGAAAACTAGAGAAAAAGAATTAAATGAAGTGGAGGCAAGCAACCTACCTGATACAGAGTTCAAAACACTGGTTATAAAGATGCTCAAGGAATTTAGTGAGAACTTCAAAAAAACAGCTAGTAAGCATAAAGAAGGATATAGAAACCATAAAAGAGAACAACTCAGATATGAAGAATACAATAACTGAAATGAAGAATACACTAAAAAGAATCAACATCAGATTAAGTGAATCAGAGAATCAGATCAGCGATTTGGAAAACAAGGTAGAAGAAAACATCCAATCAGAATAGGAAAAAGGAAAAAGATTTAAAATATGAGGATAGATTAAGGGATCTCTGGGGTACCAGAAGGAGAAGAGAGAAGGCAAGAGATTGAGAGCTCATTTGGAAAAATAATGACTGAAAAATTTCCTAACCTGGGGAAGGAAATAGACATTCCAGTTCAGGAAGCTCAGAAAGTCCCAAATAAGATGAACCCAAACAGACCCACACCAAGATATATCATAATTAAAATGCCAAAGGTTAAAGACAAAGAGAGAATCCAAAAAGCAGGAAGAGAAAGACAGCTAGTTACCTACAAGAGAGCTCCCATAAGATTGTCAGCTGATTTCTCAACAGAAATTTCACAGGCCAGAAGGGACTGGCACAAAATCTTCAAAGTGATGAAAAGCAATGAGCTATAACCAAGACTACTCTACCCAACAAGGCTATCATTTAAAATTGAAAGAGACATAAAGAGCTTCACAGACAAGTGCTTCACCACCAAATCAGTATTACAAGAATTGTTAAAAGTACTTCTTTAAGAAGAAGGGGGGGAGGGGAAGAAAATAAATATAAATAACAAAATTGCAATTACTATGTACCTATCAGTAATCACGTTTAATGTAAATGGATTAAATGTTCCAATCAAAAGACACACGGTGGCTGAATGTATGAGAAAACAAAACCCTTACATATGCTGTCTATAAGAGACTCACTTCATATTGAAAGACACACAGACTGAAAGTAAAGGGATGTCTCCTGGGTATCTACCCAAAAAATTTGAAATCATTTATACATAAAGACACGTGTGCTCCAATGTTCATTGCAGCTTTGTTTACGGTGGCCAACACATGGAAACAACCAAAATGTCCTTCGATAGATGAATGGATAAAGAAGTTGTGGTATATATACACAATGGAAAACTATTCGGCGTTAAGGAAAGATGATGTAGGAACATTTGTGACAACATGGATGGATCTTGAGAGTATAATGTTAAGCGAAATAAGTCAGACAGAAAAAGCAGAGAACCCTATGATTTCACTGATATGTGGTATATAAACCAAAAACAACAAAAGAACAAGACAAACAAATGAGAAACAAAAACTCATAGACACAGACAATAATTTAGTGGTTACCAGAGGGTAAGGGAGTTGGGGGGTGGGAGATGAGGGTAAGGGGGATCAAATATATGGTGATGGAAGGAGAACTGACTCTGGGTGGTGAACACACAATGGGATTTATAGATGATGTAATACAGAATTGTACACCTAAAATTATGTAATTTCATTAACAACTCTCACCCCAATAAATTAATTAAAAAAATAAAAATAATGTAAGAAAAAAAAAGAAAGTAAAAGGATGAAAATATATATTTTATGAAAATGGAAATGAAATAAAACTGTGGTAACAATGTTTATATCAGACATAATAGACTTTAAAACAAAGGCTATAACAAGAGGCAAAGGATCCAGTAATCCTGCTTTTGGGTATTTATTCAAAGGAACCCAAAACACTATTTTGAAGGGACAAGAGCATCAATATGTTCACTGCAGCATTGTTTACAATAGCCAAGATATGAAGGCAACCTAGATGTCCATCAATGGATGAATAAAGAAGAGTTGTTACATATTTACAATAGAATATTATTCAGTCATTAAAAAAAGAGTAAAATCATGCCATCCGCAACAATATGGGTGGACCTAGAGGGTACTGTGCTGAGTGTAATAAGTCAAATAGAGAAAGACAAATGCCATATGATTTCATTTATATGTGGAATCTAAAGAACAAAACAAACAAACAAAACAGAAACAAACTCATAGATACAGAGAACATTTTGATGGTTGTCACATGAAGGGGAGTTGAGGGTGGATGAAAGAGGGGAAGAGATTAAGAAGTACAAATTAGTAGTTACAAAACAGTCGTAGGGATGCAAAGTGTAGCACAATACATATAGTCAACAATATTGTAATAAGTATGTATTTTGTCAGATAGTTACTATACTTTTCAGGGTGATTGCTTCATAAGTATGTAAATGTCTAATCAGTATGTTATACACCTGAAACTAATATAATATTGCATGTTAACTGTAATTGAAAAATAAAAATATATATATACTTAAGAAAAAGAAGTTTGCCAAACAAGAAGTGTTCTATTTAAAACAAAACAAAAAATTATATGATCACATGTCCTATCTTCCTAACTAGATTGCAAACTCTTTAAGAGCAAGGATTATGCTTCAAACATCTTTGACTTTTCCACAACAAGATGCTGAGTGTATAGCAGGTATTTAATAAGTAGTTGCTTTTCAAAATATCTTCTTAAAGCAATAAGTTGGAAAAAAATCTCTAAAGAAAGAGCAGTCTTGAGGTGTAAACTAAAGTAATGAAGATGGACTGGGAAAGAGATAAATACAAAGATTTTCTTTTTTAATAAAAGTATCAAGATTAAAATGAGTGTTATTCATCATTATATATTGGCATTTTATATAATAATTATAGTCTTCTTATTTTGTTAGAGTGTTTATGAATCTTAGTCCAATATAGATTTTTATCAAATAAAACAAATATTTTTCTAAATATTATAGTATAGTCATATACTGAAATAACACTCAAAAGTTTATAGCTCTGAATAAAGTCAAGAATATTTTTAAATAAAGTAAAAATTCATTCTTTAACAGTGATCTTATATTCAAATAAAAAGTAAATAAATATCACAAAACTGATTTGCACTAATTCACCTTGATTTAAAAAATAATAAATTGAAAAACACCCTGACCAAATTAACTTGAGCCAAGATCTTAGCCAAGAGGTAAGTGGAAAATCAGGCCTGGACATGCTCTCATGCTGGCCGCTGAGAACCCTCCACACCAGGCCAACAGGAGGTCTTGTCTGGTTAACACCCATGCAGTCCATCCAAAACCCTGTTTTGCAGACATTAGCAAATTGGCCAAATGGAAAGAAGGTTCTGTGTCTTCTTTGCCAAGAAAGTGTGATAAGAAAAACTTTGAAAACTTAATGAAATAAATCTCCTTCTAGAAGTCTTTCTTAAATAGAAAGTCATTCAGAAATACAGAAAATACAGAGGTATTCTTTATGTTATTCATTCTACATTATTCATTGTGCCAATTAAAAATTTCAGAAGTAATCTGAAAATTATCACAATATGGAAATGAATGGCTAATAAAAGTTTTGGTAGAGCCATCCCAGAACTCTCAAAGCACATGCTGAAAGTGACCAGATAGGTCACCTAGACAAGTGAAGTAGTCTAGGTGATGTGAAATTTTCTGACATTAAAATATATTGGCAACTAATTAAAATACTCAGTAATATTACAATAGCCAAACAAAATATGTCTACAGACCAGACTTGGCTGACACAGCACCAGTTTGCTACCTCTGATCTACCTCTGGTATGTTTTTGAAAATTATGTCATTAAAGAATTTTTAATGAAAATGCTCCTTGTATAGTATCAGGTTAAAGGGGGAAAGGGTGTATTGTCCTCATTACCTTTTAAAATTACTCAAAAATGTTCTTCGTGTAGGAAAAAAGACCAGCAGGAAAGTCATTAAAATCATAATCTCTATGTCTAGGGGGAAAGGATGTATGATTTGTTTTCTTTACACTTTTCTGTATTTTCAATATTCTCTCCAAATGAGGATTTATTACTTTAGAATATTTGTAAAACTATCTTGAAGAAGGAAAAATGCATTTACTCAGCCCTTTCTTTGGGTTCAACATTAATGTTGGAACATTAATTGAGAAATGTCCCTAAAAAGGGAAAACTCAGCAAGGTTCACATCTCTTCTTTCTTCCAATCAGTCATGTTAAATTTTGTGTATAAATGGCTGTTTATGAGGTCCAACAATTTTGAATTGCTGTAAAACTTACTAATTTAAGAAGACAGTTATAAAAATAATGCAAAGGAACCCTGTATATGAAGCACTTAGCCCATCGACACACTACATAAATGGTAACTTTAAAAATAAGGCATTCAGGGCGGAAATTTAAGATGGTGGAGTAGATAAATATTTTGCCTGTCTCCTTCCACGAACACATTAAAATTACAGCTAAATTATAGAACAATCAACCTGGAAAACCATCTGAAGTCTAGCTGAACAAAAGTTTTATAACTAAGAATATAAAGAAGAACCACACTGAGACTGGTAGGAAGGATAGAGACGCAAAATGGGCTGACCCCAAAACTCCCTGTGGCTGTTGAGAATCAGGAGGGATATCTTGGCCACAGATGCTCCCCCTGGAAGAGCGACAGCGGGTGTTCACTTTTCAATACTATGCCCAGAAGTTATTACTGTAAGGCAGAATTATGTGCATATATGCAATGTTCTCCATTGCATTACAAAGGCTGCATTTGGTATGATTTTACTTAAACTCATTTATAAGAAGAACCCTTAAACTAAGTCTACACAACTAATTTAAATTTTAGAGTTGAGAAACTAGCTGAGTAACTCAGTGGCCAGCACCGCAGGGCTACTCCTTGGAAATCAGGCACCCCCAGGTCATTCTCACGCTACTATTCCTTGCCCTCACATCCCAGCCTAAACCAGGCTCTTCCAATTGCCTATTCCTGCCACAGAGCTCAGGCAGCACCAGGGGAGAGATTGTTGTCTCCAGGGAGCCATTTAAACCTGGAAGCAAGAATAAGAACTTTCCTCAGGATGAAGGCACCCCTGCTAGAGTGTCCCTTTGTTCTCTGATGTCTTTTCCACTCACTTCCCATGAAGAACTCCATCCTGGACCTTGAGTTGAATCTCAGGGCTCTTGTGTTGGACTTCTGCATTCTGCAGCAGCTTTATGCTCTCACTGACTTGACTTTAGAAATACCTGCCACAGTCTTGCCTGGCCTGCTGTTGACCTCAGTCCACCCTGATTAGTGAAACCAGTGTCTATGGCTTAGATACTAGCTTTTCTGAGCCCTCTCCCTACCTCCTCCTCACCACCACCACCATCTGTATCTCAGCTTCTGATCTGTATGGTTAACCGGAGACCATGTCCCTGATCCCTTCCGGGTCCTCTTTGCCCAAACCCCCAACCCCTGGTTATCATAATCCAGCAACGAAACATGATTGTAACTCTTCTGGGGAAGCTACTTCAAATACTGGCCAGACGTTTTTTGCTTGTTTGTTTGTTGTTTGTTTTTTTTTTTGTTGCTGTTGTTTTAGTTTCAGGTGTAGAAAACAATGCAATAGTTAAACATTTCACCCCTCACGAAGTGATAACCCCCTATCTATTGCCCCTCTGACATCATATATATTACAATTCCATTGACTCTATTCCCTATGCTATACTCCACATCCCATGACTATATAAATTAAATTACAGTTGACATACAATATTATTCAACTTCAGGTGTACAATGCAGTGGTCAAGCATCTACACCATCCATGAAGTGGTCTCCCTAATAAGACATGTGCCCATCTGACACCTTAGAAAATCTTTACATTATTGATAATATTCCCCAAACTGTTTTTCATATCCCCGTGGCAATATTGTAGTTACCAATTTATGCTGACTAATCCCTTCCCTTTCTTCCTCATTTCCACCTTCCTCCCTTCTAGCAACCATCAGTTTTTCCTCTACATCTCTGAGACTATTTCTGTTTACCTTGTTCATTTATTCAGTTCTTTATATTCCACATATAAGTGAGATCATACGATATTTATCTTTCTCTGACTTATTTCACTTAGCATAATGTTCTCTAGGTCCATCCATATCATTGCAAATGGTAAGATTTCCTTCTTCTTTATAGCCAAGTAATACTCCGTTGTATAAATGTACCACAGTTTCCTAATCCAGTCACCTACCGATGGGCATTTCGGTTGTTTCCAAGTTTTGGCTATTGTAAATAGCACTGTAACAAACGTAGGGGTGCATATATTTTTTTCAAATTAGCGTCTTGGATTTCTCTGAGTGGAATTGCTAGGTCATAAGGTAGTTCCATTTCCAGTTTTTTTAGATACCTCCATACTGATTTCCATAGTGGCTGCTGGCCAGATGTTTTTAAAGTATGTGTTCACCATAGCCTGCTTTCTCTTCCTCTCTTTTGCTCCCTATTTAGCCAATGCTTATGACTTATTCCAGTCTTTATCTTCCATCCTGCACCATTCTAGAGTTCTTTGTAGAAAATGTGTTTGGAGACTTAGAAGAGCATGTTATTCATGTCACCATATCCAGGAATCAAAGAAAAGATTATCGCAAGGAAAATCCTGTGATAATCAGGTGACTTTTTATGAAGCAAATTCACCCATATTTACTTTTGTTTTGATGAGTCAAATATGGAAGTTATTTTGCATTTTTCAAACCCAGATTAAATACGAGTGGGAGGAAACCTACCTACTGGTCATGAAGATATAAAATTTTACCATGGGTAAAATGAGAGTTGCCTGTTGGTATATTTTTTAATAATTCTTGAATCACATAAGACATCCAAACAAGTAGCAGACGAAATGCAGGCATATGAAAGAGAACATCTTTATAGAAAAGTTATTCCTTTGGAAATGTAAATTTGATAATATTCATATGTGGACCAGCTGATTGTATTCAGTGTTCATCTTAACAAGAGAGTCTAGTTTGAGGGCTAGGAGGAAAAATGTATTCTTTATCTGTCACTTCTCTACTAGCCACTTTAACAACAGATTGTCCTTGCAGCCTCTGTCCACAGCCACTCAGCCCAACATGCCCTCTCATCCATTCGGCACTCTGTTGCACAGCCTCAGACACAAGCTCTCTGTGAAAATGATGACTCTGAAGCCCAGACACTGAGCTCACATAGTAACCATGAGTACACACAGGTCACTAACGCCAGGGGAAAAGAGGATGCCCGTGCTAGAAGCCATCAGCAACTCAAAACATGCAAAAGGACAAGGAGCCACATCAAGGGAAGGGGCGAGGTAGAGACGTTACATGGACCCAGCAAAACAAAAACACCTCCCTCCCAACCGGTGCCTGAAACAGGAGTGAGGTTGCCAGGCCCATTTGGCTTGTTAGTTCTGTACTACAAGGTCTAGGTTTGAGCAAGTAGATTAACACTACAAAATCAAGTCTCATGACCACCTCTCTTGGCTAGAATTACTGTATTCTCCTAGATAATAAAAGGAAACTTGAAGTGGGAAAGTTCTCAAGATATTTTACTTCCTGTTTCTGCTTCTGAGAAAGTTTTATGACCTGGGAATGGGAACATTATCTCCCTTAAATCAGTATAAAAGTCGAGAGGTTAAAAAAATTGTTTTGCAGTTGTTCGTACATTCTGGCTGTTGTCTGGGTGGCACATTTATATTGAGGAAACATTAGGTTTTGATACAGATGCACCAGAATTGTAGTTCACTTTTATCCTTTTTAAATTACATAATTTTATTAAGTACTCAACTCTTTAAGCCTCAGTTTATCCTCCTACATATAGAGAATAATCACATACCACTTATGGAGCTTTGGCCCAATAAGATTCTGCATACAAATCGCCTAATAGAGATCATAATGTATGGTAGGTCTTCAATAAATATGCTCCCTTAATGGAAAAAAAATTATGTTTTGGTTCACATAATTTGACAATAAAAGAGCCTCAACAGTGAACACTTTTGGGTAATACAGCAAGCCCTTGATTAACATCATTTTGTTATAGTGTTGATAAGATGCTGTGGAAACATAACTCTTGTTTATATCAGTTAGCCTATGGTAAAATTGGTTGCGTTATACATCATTTTGCTTAAAATCACAGAACCTTTCAACAATGTTAAGGACACCGTAATTTTTTAAAATAATTATTTATTTTTCAATTACAGTTGACATACAATATTATAATAGTTTCAGGTGTACAACAGTGATTAGACATTTATGTAACTTACAAAGTAAGCACTCCAATAAATCTAATACCCAGCTGACGCACATAGTTATTAAATACTACTGACTATATTTCCCATGCTATAGTCTACAACCCTGTGACTATTTTGTAACTACAAATTAGTACTTCTTAATCCCTTCCCATTTTTCACTCATCCCCTAACACTCCTCTTATCTGGCAACCATCAAAATATTCTCTGTATCTATGAGTTTGTTTCTGTTTTGTTTATTTTGTTCTTTAGGTTCCACATATAAGTGAAATCATATGGCATTTGTCTTTTTCTACATGACTTATTCTTTTCAGCACAATACCCCCTAGGTCTGTCTATGTTGCAAATGGAAAGATTTCATTCTTTTTTATGGCTCAGTGATATTCCATTGTATATATGTACTACCTCTTCTTTATTCATTTTTCCATTGATGGACATCTAGGTTGCCTCCATATCTTGGCTACTGTAAATAACGCTGCAATGAACATATGAATGCACACGTCCCTTTGAAACACTGTTTTCGGTTTCTTCAGATACATACCCAAAAGTAGGATTACTGAGTCCTTCTTTGTCTCTTGTTATAGCCTTTATTTTGAAGTCTATTTTGTCTTGTATAACTATTACTACCCCAGCTTTTTGTTTTTATTTCCATTTTCATAAAATATCTTTTTCTATCACTTTATTTTCAGTCTGAAGTAAATCTCTTACAGGCAACATATGTAAGGGTCTTGTTTTCTATCCATTCAGCCACTCTATGTCATTTGATTAGAATATTTAATCCATTTAAATGGATTATATTTAAAGTAATTGTTGATAAAAATATAGTTATTGCCATTTTATTATTCATTTTTTTAATCTTTTTTCTTCTTCTTCTTCTTAAAGAAGTCCCTTTAACATGACTTGTAATGCTAGTTTGGTGGTGATCAACTCCTTTAGCTTTTTCTTGTCTGTGAAACTCTTTATCTCTCTTTTAAATGATAGCCTTACTGGGTAGATTAGTCTTGGTTATAGGTCCCAGCTTTTCATCACTTTGAATATTTCATGCGAGTCCCTTCTGGCCTGCAAAGTTAATGTTGAGTAATCAACTGACAGTCTTATGGGTGCTCCCTTGTAGGTAACTACCCACCTTTCTCTTGCTGCTTTTAGGATTCTCTCTTTGTCTTTAACCTTTTGACCTTTTAATTATGATGTGTCTTGGTGTGGGCCCATTTGGGTTCATCTTGTTGGGACTTTCTGTGCTTCCTGGACTTTCATGTCTATTTCCTCCACCAGGTTAGGTAAATTTTCCATCATTATTCTTTCAAATATCTTTTTCCAATTCCTTGCTCTCTCTCTTCTTCTTCTGCTCCACTTATGATGTAAATGTTTTTAGGCTAGATGTCCCAGAGGTTCCTTAATATCCTTTTTTTTATTATTTCTTTTTTCTTTTTGCTGTCTGATTAGGTGTTTTCTGCTACTTTATCTTCCAAATTGCTGATTTGATCCTCTGCCTCATCTACTATTGATTCCCTCTAATGTATTTTTTATTTCAGTTTTTGTATTCTTCATTTCTGACTGGTTCTTTTTTATGTTTTCTATTTCCATTTTTATGTTCCTATCTCTTTGTTAACATTCTCACTGAGATCTTGCTCATCCTTATAATTAGTGTTTTGAACTCTGCATCTAATAGATTGCTAGTCTCCATTTTGTTTAGTTCTATTTCTGGAGCTTTGTTCTATTCTCTTATTGGGGACATATTTCTTTGTCTCCCCATTTTGGCTGCCTCCCTGTGTTTGTTTCTATGTATTAAGTAGAGCTGCGACATCTCCCAGTCTTAGTAGAATGGCTTTATATAGTAGGTGTCCTGTGTGGTCCAGTGGCACAGTCTCTCTGGTCACCTGAGGCAGGTGTTCCAGGTGTATCCTTAGTGTGTGCCCTCTTATCATAGTGGAGCCTTGGTTTCTGTTGGTACATCAATGAGAGGGATTGACCCTCAGGCTGATTTGTTGTAAGCACTGTCCATCACTATAGTGGAGGAGCTATTATGCAGGGGCTATCCCTATGGAGCAGGATTTGATTTAGCAGGGATCTTGTGCCAGCCAAGTTTTCCCTTTTGTGTGCTATTTTTGAAGTTGATTGGGGTTTCTCTAGTGTGGTCTGAAGCTGGCCACTGAGTATGTTCATTCTGGGGCCTCCTGGGAGTGGCTGTGTTGCAGGCTAAGGTCAGCTGCAGCCTGTGCACTGCCCAGGGCCACTTGGTATGAGCTATAAAGTGATCTGCAGATGGCCACTTGTGCTGGGCTTGGAGGTGCTTGGGAGAGGCTAAGCTGTGAATTGAAGCCAGTTACTACTAGTGCTGGGCTTGGGTCTGTTTAACAAGATGTATGGGGCACACTGAGGCCAGATGCTGCTTGTTTGGGGTTTGTGAGCCTTTGAGAGACTTTAGCAAAGTCTTTAGCATGGGCCAAAACAGGCTGTTTGTATAAAAAAAAACACTGGAAGGGGTTTGGGTGGGCCCACAAGTTGAGGGAAGGAGGGGGTCAGGTTCTCAGGGAATCACCACAGCAGGGCAAATTGTGCTAGCCAGGTTGATGAAGACTCAGATATGGTGGCCACCTGTGTGCACACTGGGTAGGGGGAAGGTTCAACAAAGGAGCAATGGTTTCTGCCAGCACTTCTCTTTGGGAAAAAGCTGCCCCTCCAACCCTCATCTTGAAGCCAGACAATACAGTTCCACCCTGTATGTCCCTGGCACCTTTTGAGGTGCTGCCCCAGTGCTGGAGCTCAAAGCAGTGAGTTCCTCAGCAAGTAAGTCTATGTGTGGGTCCTTTAAGAGGAGCATGTGGCACTGCAGCAGCCCTCTGTCTCACTCAACCACAATCTCTGCTGGTTTTCAGCCAGAAGGGGTACTTATGGGGACTTCTCTCCTTGACTATAGAATACTGGGCTGAGTCTGGTGTGGGACTGGGACCCCTCTCTCTTCAGGTGGAATACCCACAGTTGAGATTTCCCTCCTGATTTTTATCTGTTGCATGTGGTTGTGGGATAAGCCCATTTCTTGTCTCTGCCCCTAGTATCCCTCACAGCACGGCTTCTTCTGTATATCCTTAGTGTAGCACTTCAATTAAGCTAGACTTCAGACAATTCTCAATGATGGCTGTTCTATAGTTTAGTTGTAATTTTGATGTGGTCATGAGAGGAGGCAAGCACAGCATTTACCTACTGCACCATCTCGACTGGAAGTTCCAGGACTTACTGTAATTCAATCCAACCCTCTGCTTTAAATTGAACAGTATTAGGGACAAAGTTTTATAAGACAATTAGAAAGAAACCTGGAGCAACTTAATTGCAAGTTAACATGTTTACCTCTGCAGGTTAGGTTGCCATGTAACTCTCATTTTTCCCCAGTGAGTTCTAAAACAAAGAGCAAGGATCTGGCCCTCACTTTGTGCACTGCTGAGCCCTTCCAAGTGAGGGTCACCATGAGGTGCTGATATAAATGTGTACACGAAGAGCAGTAGTCTATCACAGGGCAGGGACAAGAAGAAATGATTAAATGCCATCAATCAATGTGGCTCCCACCTGGGCACTGAAGAAATACTGGCAAAGCCAGTGTTTTTATAACATGTTCACTAACATCAGATTCCTACTCTCTCCATCTTGGTTTAATAAAACTGAAAAGAATCACCTGATTTTATAGATCTTTCCAAACTATCAATTTTATATTTTTAAGTCAAAATTAATTTAAGACTGCCCTCAAAATAGAATCCTGTCTAAACTGGTTCATTAATGGAAAGTCTATTTAAACTTGCAGCTTTGCAATTCCAAGTTAAATTCTGATTTTGAAACATCACTGACAAATCTAAAAGTAAAATAAGAAAAAGTGAAGCAATGGAAAACTCTCCCCTGACTCACAGTGTTGAACAGAAGGTATTTCTAATTCTAAACATGTGTTTTAGAGCTTTCTTTTATGAAGAAGAAAGATCATTCCACTACTGTCATGGAGAGCACTTTATAAGGAAAATAAATTTCTCTAGAAATAAGTTATGTTTATATTTACATTTTTAAAGAAACAGGCAGCATTGTAAGGGGAAATCCAAACTAACATTCTCCTTATCTAGATATTTTGAAGAGTACCACCTGCCCTGGAAATAAGCCGTTAAATCCATTTTCCCAGTGGAAACTGCAACATGAATTATTGGTTGATTATTCATCTCAAGTGAAATTGTCACTAAATGGTAGAAAGAGATCTAGATGCTCATTTTATCTATGGTATTCCAAATCCAAATAGTTTTTTTAAGTTAAAGAATGATTTTTTTCTTAATTTTGATCATTAAACTTCTCTCATTACAGTAAATAAGGTATTAAGTTATCAGAAAGCACAAATTCTTTGAGGAAAAACAATTATTTCATAAAAAAATTTTAAGTGGAAAAGTGGTGTTGTCATGCAGGGTGTCAGACCAGGTCTCTAGTCCCGCTCCATGCATAAGAACGCAGGACATGGTGAAGCCAAAAAGGAACACCCACAGAGCCATAGATAGGAGAGTCATACCACTATAGCCTCACTGGTGGCTGGGTTGGAGACACAGGAAGCAAGAGCCACACGATCTGCAACCCACGGTCCGCTTCTCTGCCAACCAACCAACCCCACTTGCTAACCGCAATCCGCTCTTGCTAGCTCAGCCACCATCTTCTTTCTAGCCCCCATTTTTCTGCTAGCAAAGCCATGGCACTTACATTAGTGGCCAATGGCTCACTGGTTACAGCTGACGGCCAACTAGCCACAGCTGATGGCCATCTACTACCTGAGCCAGCACCCCTCCACGTGAGGCCGAGAGCTGGAAAATGCTCTCTGGGGCTCTGTCCCCACAGCAGGAAAAGAAGTATTTAACATTTGTTTGGGTACCACACATACCTTTGATGGTCTCACAGCAGTAGCAGCAGCAGCAGCAATATCTTCCTTGTTGAGTATTTGCGAATTATCTGACACTGAGCAAAACTAATACCCACCCCCTAAGAGCATGGAGCCAAATAGATGCTTCCAGGTACAAGCATGCCTCATTGCACTCTGCTTTAATGTGGGTCACAGATGTTGTGATTTTTACAAATTGAAGGCAAGGCCCTCTACCAGCAAAAAGATATTAAATCACTTTAGTGTGAGACTTGCTTTATTGCAGTGGTCAGGAAGCCAACCCACAGTATCTCTAAGGTATTCCTATGCCTACATCATGTTAGGGGAAATCTGTCAATTGCAGGGGGTGGCCAGTTAGCTCAGTTGGTTAGAGCGCAGTGCTCTTACAACAAGGTTGCCGGTTCCATCCCCATATGGACCACTGTGAGCTGCGCCCTCCACAACTAGACTGAAACAACTACTTGACTTAGAGCTGATGGGTTCTGGAAAAACACACTTAAAATAAATAAAACCTAAAAAAAAAAAAGACAATTTCAGGAACTTAACTAAAACTGACAGGTTTAACCAACTACTCATCCCTCTTTATGGTAGTTTTTGTTTAAGAAAGGGAAGAACTGGGTGCCTTTATTGTCCTACACAATAAAGAAATAAACAAGGAATAAAATTATTTTTTAAAAAACTGTTTTTTAAATTAAACAATGGCTTCTGTATACATCATACTCCCATCTGTCAACAGAAAGTCAAATTTTTGTTCCTACAAACCCACCTGTTTCCACAAGCTTCCCAATCTTGACCGCTCCCATAGCCATAACACCTGAAATCTGTTTCAACTATCCTAGCACCATCCCCACATTCTTCATCTTTATCTCACCTTCCTCCTTGAGTCTGTGGATAAGAAACTCAGATAGGTTACTACATCTGGATGTAGCAGTCCATATGTTCTCATAGATTTTAGTAAAATGCTTACTATGTTATGATCCCTGAATTACTCAAAGAGAATAAGATAGATAGAAATGTATGGATATCTGATGTCTTGAAACACTTAGGGTTATTTTTTAAATCTCTGTAAACCAGTTCTTTCAAAAACGTTTTTAAACCACTCATAGGTCCACCTAATTTGTTCCAGGAATACGAAATAATCATTTGCTTGCTAGTCATAAAATAGATACGTACATATGACCCATTATCTCCAGCCAAGTAATAATTATTGTAGACAAACTCTGCATCAAGCATCCTTTGGCTTCATTAATAAAAATGAACAAGACATGGCCCCAACATCAAAGAACTCAGCCTAGTGGAACGTCTGTGACATAAATAAAAAATTACAACAAAGCCTTGGTGAAGAACGAAATGGAACTGTGTACATGGTACAGAAAAAGCATGAAAAGAGAAGTTTGTGTGGGTTTTCTGAGGCTCCTTCAAAGGCTCACCTGCCAAAAACACGCACATTCTTCTCCAACCTGCCATGGTGTGTGCAATATTAAAAATGAGAGTTATTCATTTGGAAAAATGAGTTATTTCCAGACAGCCCACACACCATGGTGGTGTTACTTAGAAAAGCATGATTTCTTAACAACTATTATTATATTAGCATAGACTCATTTGTACTTTTAAAACTGGGACACAAAATATTTGTGTGTTTTGGTGAGAAGATAATTTAAAGGTTAGCTCATGAAACACAGCCCATCGAGGATAGCTCAGATGGGACACACATCCAGAAGGACCTAGACAGTGGATCTGCATCATGAGGGCATGACCTAATAGTGACTAGGGCTTGTCCTGAGTAGATTTGCTAAAAACAGTATTATTTACTCACTGTTTCTACTAAAACTAAGGCACTAATTAATCAATCAACAGGTATTTATTAGACACATTTCTCCCACTTTGTGTTTTTATAATACAGTCTTTGGAGTCAAATCAAGACTCTCTCCTCTTTTCGAAGACTGCCTTAGGATTTCCTCACGCCCTGTTGCCAGCAAGATGTCACACAAATGCAGGAAGGGAAAAAACTGAAAGTTGAGGTTTCTGATGCTGATGCTTAGGTAAGTGGCAGCTGATTTTCCTCCTGCCTTTTCCATGCAAGGTTCTTTTTAGATTGCTGTGAGCATATTTATGTCTCCTCTGTTCTCTTTAGACAGTCACCAATTCCTTCTCTCATCAGAGGACAGCTGGTGCTAGCTACCCCACTAACCTTTCTTTAATCAACTCCATCAGTTTTCTTTCCATCCCTGTCTTAAGCAGATGAGGAAAAAAAGAAAGTCTCTAAAAGTTTAAACGAGTAAAGTTCAGGAGAGGCTAAATAATGACTCAGCATCATTAACTATCAACAAAATTTGAGGCAACCATGGGGGCAACAATAGATTTGAGGCAAAGTTTTTGAGGCAACAACAGATTTGTCTCCAATTCCCTTACATCCTCACTACACAAAGATTAATCAAAGCCAAGTAGGAGGGAGGTTGGGGAGCTGGGTGGAAAAGGGAAAGGGTTTAAGCAGTACAAATTGGTAGTTACAAAATAGTCGTGGGGATGTAAAATAAAGCACAGGGAATATAGTCACTAACATGGTAATAACTATGTATAGTGCCAGGTGGATACTAGACTTATAGACGTGATCACTTCGTAAGTTATATAAACGTCAAATCATTATGCTGTACACCTGAAACTAATATGATATTGTATGTCAACTGTAATTTTTTAAATTTTTAAAATTTTTTGAAAATCAAGTAAATAAAATAAAAAATTTAAAAAGGTTAATCAAAGAATGATTTTCATTTCCACATCCCGCTCACACTGTATTTTTGAATGGTAATTACAACTCAACTGTTGCCACAATCTACAGTGTTTTCCTCTAACTGACAAAAAAAGAAAAAACAAGAAGGGGAGGTTCTTGAAAGAGAAGTCTATTAATAATGAAAATGGCACAATTATATATACGAGAAAGACTTTGAAATTTTTATACATAAACACTTAAATTTTTATTTCTAATTAGCTGGCATTGAAACTAGAGCATTTCAAAAACAATACTACAGTAGCATAAACTTATCTGAGCCATACTTTAGGTAAAATGTCATTATAAACAAGGTAAAAAAGAAAAATCTTTCATTATCTACACTCCATATTGAACACCTGGTATGTACACAACCACTTCAGAAACATCACAGTCCTGATACATAAATAATCATACTTTTATTCTCTGATATAATGGTTAATTTTTTTTCCTATTTATGCCTTTCATCTCTACTCTAAAGAAATAACTAAATATTAGTGAGGGGGCAAAAGCCAGGGTGATATAATCTAGTCTTTAGCTTTAATCTAAAGCTAAAATCTAGTTTAATCTAGTCTATAGCTCTAAATTGTGTGGCTGAGGAGAGCTGTTTAACCTGTGTTTTATTAACTCATAGGAGTAGTGTAAGGTTTTACAAAATTCATGAGTCAAGGAAATTTCCAGGCAGATTCTTCACATCATCAATTACTTTCTGGTACCCTCCCACCTTCCCATCTTCAGCCAGATATGTTGTAGAACACAATGCAATTGATTTGAGGATTGTGACTTGTACATCTTTTTTTCTTCATTTATTATATACTTGGGAATAGAATGAGCTAGAATCCATGACTCATTGCAGCTGGATTGTAAATGAGGAAGGTTGGTTCCACCCATTCCTACTGGGAATTGTTAAAAACATTTTAGGAAAAAAAAGATTGACCCATATTTTTCTTGGCTAAAACATCTCAATTTAGTAATGATCAGTTATTCTCCTAAATCAGCTATTTCCTTATGAAACAAATATGTTGCCTTCTCTTCCCACTTCAAAATGAAAATTCAATTCACAAGCGGATAGATGTCAAAATATCTATTACTGAAAACACGGAAATGACACAAAGATACCAGCTGCCTAAAAATCATGAAATGGAAGGCAAACTTATGAAGCAAGCATGCAAATGAATAATTAGATCAGGTTTCATATTTGAGCCAACATAGTTTTAGAGCCAACAAAGAATATTTGTACAGGTTCCATCTCTTTGTCAGAAGTAATATTAAGTCAGGGTTTTTCAACTACATTACAATTGACTATGTTTTTAAAAAGGGGGTGGGGAAGATGGGGGGCAGCCAACCCATTGTGACCAGATACTGCAGAAGAAAAAAGAAGGAGGTGGGAATAAAATCAAGTAAAACATGTACTTGTTTTATTATGTAAAGTCAGTGGGACTGTCATGCAGGGTGTCATGCAGGGTCGCTGGTCCCGCTCCCCACATAAGAATGCAGGATATGGTGAGGCCAAAAAGGAACACCCACAGAGCTATCCATAAGGGGTTCATACCACTATATTCTCACTGGCGACTGGTTTGGAGACACAGGAAGCAGGAGCTACATGATCCGCAATCTGCCTTCCACTTCTCTGCCAACCAACCAACCCCACTTGCTAGCTGCAATCCACGCTTGCTAGCTCAGCCACAGCAGTTATATCAGTGGCCAATGGCTAACTGGTTAGAGCTGATGGCCAACGAGTAACAGCTGATGGCCATTTACTGCCCGAGCCAGCACCTTTCCACGTGAGGCTGAGAGCCTGGAAACTGCTCTCTGGGACTCCACAGGGACTTTAGGGCACAAAATGTGAAAAAATACCCTTCAAACATTGCTATGGTGGAAATGGAGTCCTTTTTACCAAATAGATTCCCCTTTATCTAGCGCCACTATAATTAAGGATCGCGTTTGTACACTCAGTTATAAAGACTATCCATACCTACAAAACTCCAAAGCACCTTATGAATCAAAAAAAAAAAAAAGTCTGAGTTATTTACCACACACTTTTAGGGCAAACTGCATTTTATTATTTTCGAATATGGTGATAGTCTTCTTCGGTGTTATATTGTTAGGTTAATGAGAATGTTCTAATAATCAGAACATTTCATTCCTCAATCACACAGCCTAAAAAGAGAGTTTAGCCAAATACTTTTAAATAACTACATGCCATTAATTACCCTGGGGAAAGCTCTTTTAAAGAGAAGCCTTTTCTGTTTCTATGAATCTGTTTGTTTTGTTTGTTCATTTGTTTTGTTATTTTAGGCTCCATATATAAGTGAAACCACATTGTATTTGACTTTCTCTGTCTGACTTATTTCACTTAGCATCATACCCTCTAAAACAGAACATAGTCAATAATATTTTGATAAATTTGCACAGTGACAAATAATTACTAGAATTAGTGGGCTGATCACACATATGTCAAATCACTAGACTGTACACCTGAAACTAATATAACTAATATTATATTGTACACCAACTATACTTAAATGAAAAAGAAGAAGCTCTTTCTGGGTAATCTGTCCTGTCAGACTAATAGGTCCATTACGCATTTACTTTGAGAATCAGAGGATCTTCAGAGTGGAAACGCATTCTCCGATCTTCCCCGCTGTGGTTCAGCTACACAAAGGTAGTAGGGTGACAGTCTTTTTCCTGCACTGAGACCTCCAGGTCTCTTCCTGAATTTAGGATTTCCTTTACTCTTCCATTTAATAAGTGTGGAGGAGACACGCATGTAGAACTAAGTGATTTGCTCTTGCATGAAAAGGTCACACAAAAGAAAATCAGAGGCAAAGACACGTCAGAATTCTCAAATTCCCACTTCACCGCTTGGCTTCTGGAAAACAACAATCCTCCTTTAGCTCAGTTTGTGCTTCTCCTAAGCGTTTCACAGGGTCACGTGCTCTAGATCCCTTTATGTTTATCTAGAATGCTGCCAGCACACAGATATTCAAAAGGTCACACATTCTAGGGTTGATTTGTGATAAAACAAATTTTCTTTTTCATCTAACACAATAAGCTTAGGAAAAATGTTTAAATGCTAAACAGAAATCTTTGGAGGTTTTACAAGTAAAATTAAGCATTTAGTAGTGACAAATGTCAGTAACATTTATCATATTTTAAAGATAATTATCAATGACCTTTCAAATGGGTCCATTAAAAAATGTCCCAACAGTAGCATGTACCTATGCTGAAGTTATAGAGAATCCATTATGTGAGTAGGGGACGAAAAGAAATACTGAGATAAGGGAACTGCTTTCACACACACACACATACACACACACACACACACACACACAAACACACACACAAGCTGTTACCCATACATGCTTCGCAAAATATCTGGATATCTTCAAAGCTTTCAATAGCTTTACGGTAGCATGTACTCAGCCTAGATTTTAGTTTCTGGTGTCCTCTTAATGAGTGAAATTGGCAGTTATCAAGTTAAGAAAGAAAGAAAAAATGAACCAAGTATTTTATCTTATGGTCACTCTATCCCTGCTCAGAAAGAAATCAAACTATTCCAGATTGTTTTTGGCAAATATGAAGACACGTTAACAGCTTAAAAAATAAGATATTGACATATTTAACAATAATATGATCTTGAAAAATATGCTCAGGAAATCCGAAACTCTCATAGAAGCATCAAGTACAAGCCTAACTCTATACTGAAGCAAAAGGTTCTGCTTCAGTAGTTTGATCCCCCCAAAAAACTTCATGTTTTATTTGGATGGATATCTGACTATAAACTATATTAAAACTACTTCAAAGGCTTCTCATTCCATCTGACAACAACAAACACATGATAAAATAGTCACTTCCTAAGCTTGCCTTCTCCTGTAACAGTCTCACCTTCTCTTCCTCCTGGGAAACCTGAGGCATAGTTATTAATAGACACACTTGGCGAGTCAGAAGCAGATGTAATGCACCCCCAACTCCCAGGCCTGACTGTGTTCCTGTAGAATGCTTTCCAGAACTCATACAGTTTTGAATTTCTTTAAATACAGCTTAGGTATAAACATTTTTTATAAGTATAAACATTGTCACATCTGTTATTACATTCTGAAATTTTAAACTGAAAAAAAAATGTTGTCCCCCAAATTTAATGATTTTTAATAGAATACTCTTCTTCCGACAGACTTCAAAATCCAGGTTAATTATATGATAAAAGTAGCAAGTGATTTCCATCTTCTCTAGGCTTCTAATCAATTCCAAAATAAGAGTTTTGATTAAAGCTCTTCCCTGCCATGAAAAACAAAGCACAATTAATTGAGAAAGGAAAAATGTACTGAAATGCACTGCCAAGCTATGTTCCTAAAATCACTAATACTTTCTGTTTTCTTTCTTTGCAGGAAAGTTGTTCCTGTGCTTTGCTAAGTTTAAAAAAGTTCTGCTCTACAAAGACCATGTAAAGCTCTTAACTGAATCCTAAATCAAGTCCTTTAACATTTTCTGGGGCTACTGGTATATGAAAATGCTGAGATTAAGTGAAACTGAAAATGTTGTATGGATTATGTGCCTAACATGTTTTCAATGCCATCTTCCTCAGTGAACACCACTGTTAAGATTATAGGGTCTGTGTGGACTTCCTTTTGTTTCACTGATCTTCTTGTTTAAATCTTATAGTATGTTACATGGATTTTTTTGTGTGTGTATATTTTAACACGAGACAATTTACTTGAAGAAAGTGAAGCATGTAGTCAATCTGTCTCTCCCTAATTAGGCTCTCCTGAACCCTTTCTTTGGATATCTTAGCCTAGATGAGGTGTTTTTAATTCAGGAAACACATTCAGGCAGGTGAGTCTGAGGGGCTTATAAAAAGTCTTGGGGGAGACAAAAATGTCAGTCATGTTCTTTCTATTGGATACCAGTGGAATGGAGCCATTGGCAATTTTCTGGCTGGAGTTGCCAGGATGAGTGGGCATCCTGGTTTCAAAGGCAGACTCCTGATAATACTGTTCTGGCAAGGTTGGCAGCACCTTCCAGGGACCAAGTCAGATGTTCACAGATTTTTTAAAGGAGTCTCCATCATGCATGCAGAATTAGAAAAGTATCTTCCTCAATTTCATGAGGTGTCAATTTATCTCTTCCTATCAGAGCGGAACCATGAGTAAGGGGCTGCCTATCAGAAAAAAGGGGCAGAAGCTCCAATCAGGGCCATGAGTATTATCCTGACCCTTCATCAATTTCTTCTACATATAAGCATGCATGAATGCTCTGGGTTTTCTCTTTTAAAAGCCAGGTAAAGACATTTGGCCTTTGTGGAAGCCACCCCATGAGGAAGGACCTTTGTGAGGGCAGCAGTAGGACCAAATATCAAAGGCAAATTATAATTCCAAGCACAGTGAAAAAAGTACCTATAGAAATAGAAAAGGATTGGTATGTTAGAAGAATGTGAGGATTTATAGTTACTCAAATTCTTTTCATAGACACTAACTATGAAAAATATTTTATAGCATTAAATCATGGGTGATATCTATGGTAATAAGCGGGAAAAATATGACATAGTCCAGGAAGCTTGAGGCCAAAACACAGTATCTTAGTTTTAAATTTTCTCTGCCACTTGCTGTCATTGTGATCTGGAGTGAGTCCCTTCTGCTCTCTGAAGCTTCCTTTCTTCATTTATAAAACTTAAATAAAAAACATTTGACTTATAAAGCCATTAGGAGAAATAAATGAGGTGATCTGTATGGAAATGTATTAAATGTAGAGAACTCTGCAAATGTCAGTTATCACCAGGACCCCTGTCACATGGACAGGACGCATGCGCCCACACCAGAGCACTTGTTCTGAGGCAAACTGTTAAGAACATGAGTGGGGGCGCTGTTCCTAACGCTTACATTTGATGTTCTCTCACAAATGCTGCGAACTCAGGATCATTGGCATACAGTTCCAAAATTCTCATTCTTTCTTGAATTTCCTTTAAAAAAAAAAAAGAAAGAAAGAAAGAAAAGAAAAGGCCCATACATCGCATTAGAAAAATCTCAGCAGCCTTTTATAAGGAGTTTTAATTTTTATAAGGAATTATGACTTTCTGGGCTCTCCACAGGACCGCTATAGGAAAGAACGGCCTTTTCAGAGAAATGAAAGGTTTGGATACAAAATAAACTTTTCTGAATAACTCAAACATACATTTCTAAGGAAGGGTGGGAGAGAGCATTTGCTAATAATAGAAAAAGGAACCACTGGGAGGGGAAAAAGATACAGTTCAGATTTGTATACACTCTCCATGCCACACCAACTGTGAGGCATTATGAGGTACAAAACTAATTATGGAATACTTCTCATCTTTTCTTGAAGCCCATGCATACACACAGGCACACACGCATGCATGCACGCTCTCACAGGCACACCAGGGGCAGCAGCAGCAGCAATGCAAAGTTTCCTACCTCTCGGGAAAGCCCACTGTTCTCATACATTTGTCTGATTTCTTCTCTGGTCAGACCACCAATCACCTCTCCACCTGCAGAGCTGCAGAAGGGATGCTGAGGACCAAGTCCCTCATATTGCTCAAGTCCAGCCACGTGGGTTTCATACGCAGGGTTGCACTTCACAGCATCCTCAATGAATGAGAGGCTGGCAGGCTGCCTGCTAGACCCACAAAAAGAAACATGGTTGTTTCGGGATCTTCTTCAGATGCTCAACTGCTTGGAAGACTATGTACCTGGAGCAAGATTTCTTGTAAGGAAGAAAGACAGGTGAACTGGGTACAAATGGGGAGAGATGACTGTGAAAAATGTCCAGATCAATCTCAAAAATTGTCGTTCAGGTATTATCATTATTATCTCCTCAACTGCAAGGTAATGCCCTGCAGAAATGTTCCACGTCTCATTCATCTTTGTCTCCCAGTGCCTGGCACTCAACAAATGTTGATGGGGAAATATGCCTGCCAATGGATACTATTTCATTAAATGCACATGGCCCCATCATTCCCAGAGTAGACAAATCAAAAATCAGTGTGTAACCACACAGGTAATCTGATGGAAATATAAATATGGGGGTACTAGGCCTCAATTAAATTCAATTCAGATCCACAAATATTTACTGAGCATTGATTATGTGCCTAAGACTATTCTAGATGCTGATGATACAAAGAATTTGTTGGAATCCCTCTCCAGAATGAGATTAGAGGCTTCTGAAAAGTCAGACTCAATAAAAAGCATAAAAACAATGATGGAAGTATGCCCTAGGTATACCCTAGGAACCTAGGAAAGGTACCTCCTTAGGAAGCCAGAGGGTGAGAAAAGGTAACCTAGACCCAAAGCAGTAGCACTTATAGACTCCAGAAACACAGAAGCAAAGTACTACCAGGGATTGTGATCCCATAACAACCCAAAAGCTCCTTGGATTGCTAATCTAGCAAGTAGAACAGGTTTTATTTTCTCCACTAATGAAGCTATGCTTAACTAAAAGAGAACCAGATTTCATTTCTTGCCAGATTCTTACCTAGATTTAAAATGTGGCTAATCGACACAGGAATGAACCAAAGGGGAACAAAAGTATGGATCTGGTCCTCACACAAGGGCCTCACCTCCTATCTATCACCTTGTCAATTGCCCCCACCACCATGAAACAGGCATTCTGGCCACATTCAATGATGCTTTGAGATTCATGCCTGCATCGCAGACTTGGCTCATGCTCATTCACCCAGCTGGCAAGTGTCCCACCCCACCCACAGCAAACATCTACTCTGCGGTCCAGCTAAATATAACCATCATTCAAACTTCTAAGACTCTCACCCCCAGGAAAAATGAATGTAACCCTCATCTAGGCCCCTTAGTATTTTATTCATATTGCTGCTTATGTTTGTTTTCTTTGGACAGCATTAGAGGACAGGGATCATGTTTTCATTCAACGTGATAGCTTTCTCCCCCCAACCCTGATCCCCATCCAATATTTGGTGCATAGTAAATACAAAATGAATGAATAAAAGGAATATTTGATTCCATCAGAGAGCAATTTTCTTTATTCACCTGAAGGGCTTCTCTCTTTCTCTCCTAACATTCTGAGCTTGAAGAGTCCTGACGAGGAGGAAGATGACAGCAGAAGAGACGAGGAGCAGTCCCAGCACGGCAACGATGGCCACTCCTATCACCAAGGGCTCGGACACGAGCTCCTCACAGTGCTCACCGCGGTACCACCAGTTCTCACCCACCCGGCATCTGGAAGGAGAAGTGACCAAGTTCGAAAACAAAATCTCTGTGCTGAGGATAACCATTAACAACAGAATCTTTGGTGGGACTGGGGAAAGGTAGACAAAACAATCAATAAATGCTGACCACATGAAGCTTCAGTAAGGAGGTGAATACACAGGTTAAATGGTCATACAATTTAAGGCTGTGCAAATGCCTGGCACAGACTCAGCAGGTCCTTGATGACTATTTGTACACGGCAGAATGAAAGATTGACTAGACCTAAAGGAAGTATTCTAGTCAACTTTCTCAGTTATAGACAACAAAAAACAGGCCCAGAAGGAAAGTGACTGGCATGAGATCACACAATTACTCTGCAACAGACCTGGGTCTAGAACCCAGGTCTCCAGACTCTGCAGGTCCTTTCACAGCAGAGATCCTCAAAACACAAGGCTACAAACTTGTGCAAAAATGTCTTCAATTCCCTGAGCATCAGGGAAATGACTGCTTTACAAAATAATATTAATTTCTCTGGAATTTCAATACTACTTTTCCCCTTAGTTTCCTAGCTAAACATTACATTTTTTTTCACATAGTAAATGCTGGATCATTTCTACCTATTTCCTCCGCTTTTGGCATCTATGCCAACATTTGACCTTTCTCACATTCACAAATTGTCCTCTTGTTTGTGTTTCCCTGGCTTCTCTTCAGCATTCTCTCCTTTTATCGTGCCATATGACTATGGTTATGTGTGGTGGGGAGGCTGACTTGCTCTGCTTTGTTTAAGGGGGGAGGATGGTCGAGATACTTGAATCTGCCCATCTGACTGCTGCATTTTCTTTGGTTCTACCTTTTCAAAAAATGGATCTCAGGTACTTAAAATACATTTGTCATAACCTCAAAGACTTTAAATACTTGCTTTTCTTTATCTTTGAATACCCAAACAGCAGCCCAAGGCCATTAAGAACATAATACAAATAGAATAAAAATCCTTTGTTTTCACTTTGAGATATAGTATAAAGTGTTGATCTTATGCCTAAATCTAATTTAAGCACCAATTGCATTACTATCACCACTAAGAACCACAACACAGAGATCTCCAACTACTCCAAGTACTCTCAATAGGACACTGGACAATGTTTTTCTTACAGCAACCTAAGAGAATAAAATAAAACAACCATTTCAACTAGGTATGATTCAGGCCTTTGAAATGACTCAGTCTTCATGAGAACTAGATGGCATTAATCTATTGCCCAGACATAACTTCTATAACAAATACTGCAGTGATTATCCTACAGTCAGGTATAGACCCCTTCCCTTCAGAGGAAGTATCTATCACCTTGTGAAGCCCACACCCCTAGCTGTACCATACCTACAAATGGCCCCATGTCCGGGCATAATGTCGCACTTTCCATCATTCAAGCAGAAGTCAGGCTGTAGGTCACAGAGACTCTGACAGGGCAGTTCTTCCACACTCAGGTACCCAGGGTGGCATCTGCACTCTGCCTCTCCACTCCAGGGACTGACCAAACACTCAGAAAATTCATTGCATGCCTGAAACTTGCATGGGTTGGCTTGATCACCTAAAACATCAAACAAACCAGAGAAGGATGCAAGGAAAGGCGAAACACAGGAGCTGGGGGACATGAAGCTCCTTCACTAAGGCTACCCCCTCCAAAGTACATGGGACAATTCCTTTCCTGAACCATTGAAACGTGATACACCATCACTACCAATACCACAAAAAATTCTGATTCATTCTTGGATTATTTCCTGCAGCCTTCAGAGAAAACATGGCCCTGCCAACACCTGGATTTTGGAGTTCCAGCCTTCAAAACTATGAGAAAATACATTTCTGTTGTTGTAAGCCACCCAGTTTGTGGTCCTTTGTTATAGTAGCCCTAGGAAACTAATACAGGGACCACTGATAAGATGCTCATGTAATAAGGCGAGCATACAAATGTGAGGGCAGATGGGCAGTTTCTACAAGGGGACTACACAGTGGGATTCCACTGTGTATTTCCTAAGTCTTCACAGCCTTATCCCAGTATTCACTTTGTGATGCTGTTATCAGAAAATAATCTAATCCTAGACAAGCAACAAGAGATAGGAGAGTATATAGGGACTGGGAAGGATGACACTGCATGGTTTCCTATGTTGATGGAAGTTCAAGACTTTCTGTGAAAACAAGTTAGGTAAGACACAGGTCAATCTTGAGATAAAATAGTATTTTTATCTGGAGCCTTTCACTAAAAATATACAGGTAGTAGGAAAATTTTTATATAAAAATTTTACCACATTGTGACCATTCTAGAGCTGTGGGTGTGTCTGTGGAAGGAACTAGGATCTATGAAAGGAAAGAGATGTCGCTCCCTTTTGCTTCCAGACCAAGGAGAAAGCGACCAAGACTAATATTTTAATCATGTAAATAAAGAGCTGCAGCTTTAAAGTCATTTTCCAGTCCTTTGTGCAGGTGAAAGGTGAATGGCCAGAATAGATCCTTAATGATTTCTGTAATAAATGGGAAAACAAAGGTAGACCTGGAGCTAAGGCTAGAATAGGAGACAGAGATCTAAACTGTAGAGTGAATTCTGGTTTTCCAGGGGCAGGCTAGGCAAGGGATTGATGGGTACAGAAAAATGAGACTGAAGGAAATATGAAGAGGGTCTGGAAAGATAGCCAGAGTGGTCAAAGGAACATGGCAGTTGGCTTAGTCCAAAAAGTTGGCCGGTAAGAAATGCCTCTGAAAGGGTGACTGAGGAATTTTAGAATATCTACGCCTAACAGTAATATTTTAAGCCATCTGCTGTGCTATGATAAAGTCGCCTCCATCACCGTCATATCATACGCAAATATCTGATAGAATCTGGGAAAGTCAAAAATGGGACTGTGATCTGTGTTGGATTTTTAAAAAGAACAACCACAAGTATCAAGACAAATGTGAGTTTGGAAATTCAGCAGAAGAAACTCAGAGCTGGAGGTAAGTAAGAGATATTTAAGTTCCCTGTTAATTCCTAGAGATATTGGGGGTGGGAAGACCATGGATGCAGGTTTTACACTGCACATGGGAGGGGCTAATGCCAGTTTGACTATTACAGAAAAAGGTGACCCTATAAACCCGGATTACTTGGCATGCAGCTGATACGTGAGTTACATACACAATTGAAGTAAATGCACTTATTTATTGTACTTCCCTTTAAAAAGAAGTGGGTTGGCTCTTGCAAAGATTTTATAAATCATTTGTATGGCTAGTCAAATGCCTTCAAATATGCTATTTGTTTAATCCTTAGAATAGCCCCATGAAATACATACACCAGATAATATTATCCTCATTTAATATATGAGGAATTAAGGCTCAGAGATAAAATAGCTCATCTAGAGTCACACAAATGATAAATGACAGTGCAGAGGCAAGAAATCAGGCCTTCCAAATTACAATTAATTGCTTCTTCCACTACAACACATGGCAAAGAATGTGCAACTGGCCTTACAGAGCTCAAATGGTAAGAGATTTGGATATTGGGGGAATTAGCAAAATCATTTTCCTCACTCTCAGTGAATAATTGTCCTTCCAGGATTTCAAAGGAAAGAAAGTTTGCTTCATTCTCAGTTAAAGAATAGGGCTGGCGTGCAAACCGGTTTGAAAGTAAAAGGCATTGGATAAATACGGACCCAGACATTCCCCTTTACTACTGCTCAAAACCACTGTCCTCTGGTATGTGGAAGGTAAAAAAGGAACAAAGTCTGAAGATTCAACAGTATTTTCTGCATCCAAGTCTTCCAAATAAAAACAATGGTTCCTTTCATGCATTTACAGCATTTGTGAGTACCTTCTATATGCAAGACATTGTGGTTAATAAAACAGACATAGTCTTATTCCTTGTGAATAGCTCAACTGGGGATAATAACCATTAAGCAACTATGTGCATAAATTGGCATTATTACAATAGCTATAAACTCTATAGCAGGAAAAGAACATGATGCTACAAGAAAAACGAATAGAAGAGACCCAATCTAGATAATGGGTGAGTCCGTGAAAGTCTTGAGGAAGAGACATTTGAACTGAGGCAAAAAGGGTGAGCAGAAGTCAGCCAAGAAGGAATGAGTTTCAGGCAAAGGAGACAGTATGTGCAAAAGCTTTAAGGCAAGAAATGTTTTTTTATCTAAGGAACTAAAAACCAGCTGGTTTAACTTAGTGAGCAAAGAAGTTACTTTCACTGGATGATATTGGGGAAGATAGAGACCAGGCCTTGTGGCTATTGAACCAGGCAGCCACTGAAGTATTTCAAGCAGGTAAGTGAGATAATATGATTGATGTGTAACAGAGCCCCCTGGCCGCTGTGTGAAGAATGGCTAGGGGAAGGGAACAAGAGGGGTAGTGCGGAATCAGGTCCAAATGAGAAATGACAATGTTTGGCCCACAGTAGTGGCAGTGGAGACAGAGAAGAGTATATAGATTTGAGATATATTTAGAATTCAAAATCAATCTAAGTTTGGTGAGTGACTAAAAGTTGGGGGTGATGGAAACTGAGATATCAGAATGACTTCCCGGATTTCTGGCTTACACAGCTAAGTGGACACAGCTCCCATTTATCAAGGTGATGAAGCTGAGAGAAATGGATTTAGCTGGAAGGTGGGGAGATATGGAAAATAAGAGCTCAGTCTTCGACAACTTAAATTTGATATACATAGAATACATCCAAGTTGAGGTCATTGAGTATGTAGTTAGATATTAATTCTAGATCTCAGAAGATAAGTCTGACCTGCATGTAAAAATGTGGAGAGTTATTGACATCTATGTTAGATTTACAATAATGGAAATGGATAAAACAACTTAGGAAATTAACATAGAAGGGAAGCGAGTCCAAACCTCTATGGCAACATAGAGGTGTAGCAAGAACAAACAATTCAGTGGATTAGTAAAAGACAGAACCAGATAGAACAGGTAGAAAAGGGAGTGGGAGGTTAACAAGTAAAGATAATATGTGCACACACCTTTTGAAAAGAGAATGATATTGATGTTCTTGGAAGAGATATTTTACTCATTATCAAGATGTGGAAAATTTGCCTGACATACTACTCTTTCACCTACTATTGAATTCAACTTGACTTAGGATAGAAGAAAATATACAAGAATAATCACTGAATTCCACTAAGAAACCACCCTGGGAATCAATAGCATTACCTGATTCCACATCAAGGGAGTATTTATCAATATCCAAGTTCATGGTTTGGTAGGCAGTAGTGCAAAAGTCTTCCAGAACCATGTACACAGCATTGTTGACATCAGGGAGCACAGCCTTGGCAAACTTCATTCTGCTGTTCACCACAATACTGCCATTTCTGAAGTTCAGGATTTCTAAATTCTGGAACCCTGTGAGATTTGACTGTAGATAGGGAACCAGCTACAATATATGAAAAGTGGTCAGTTTATTGGCAAGGTTTTGCATTTTGTTCAACACATGTCAAATTTTTAAAAAACTTAGAGAAACAAACAAGGATCGTTTTCCAAATTGTATGCTATTTACATTATTTAAATAATTCACCAACAAAAGTATAAATTGTGAATAATTTGAGACTCATGAGATTTTCATAGTGGTATTTAGGAACCCCATGCAACTCACAGTTTTAGACACTAGAGAGTTTATTCTCTCTGTCTCACTAAAGAATCACAACAGTGAAGGCATCATAGGCACCTACAAAATACTGGTCTCACCATAAAACGTGAAAACAAACAAACAAACAAACAAACAAAAACCCGTAAACTTGTATAAGTCCTAGAAATCATGAAATACAATCTTCAGTATCTAAGTTGTCACATCACCCTCATGCCACATTTATATTTTGTTTCTTGTATCCACTTATCTTATTGTTTTCCTACCAACTTTAGGCCACGATGTTATATGTAGATGATTAAAAATGAGTGTTCACAGCAAACCCACAGATCATATGTGTTGAGGAGTGGTTAACGCATGATTACTCACTAATGCCCATATTTCACTTCTTGGTCTTACCAATTCTAAAAATCTCTGCTCCAGGGCCTTATACTCCAAAGAGTTTTTATTAAACAGATCTTCTGAAAACATCATGTTAGTCACTCGGAGGCTGAAGAAAACCAGCAAAGCTCCTGCAGTCTGTGTCTGATTTGAGTCACCTTTTATTGTGGGCTGAGCCCCACTAGACATCTCTGTGGAGTGGACTTTTGTAGACATTTCCACATAACTACCAACTTTGCCATTTTCTTCTGGGATTAGCTCAGGCTGATAATAATCTGTGCCTATCCTGTCCAGTTCTAATGAAATATCCTGAACGCCCATAATTACTTCATCCTCCAGCAGGGTGGGGCTTGTGGTTGGAGGCAATTTGGTAGACTGTGTCATGGAAGCTTTCAACCAGAGCTTGTCAATACTCTCTGGTGTACTTGTCAACATGTCTCTGGACAATTTCCCTAGGGAAGAAGTTTTTGCCCAAACTAGATCTGATTCTGGTAATGTGGTCCACAAAGGTTGCATATCTGGATTCACTACTGAAATCTTGCTGTCGAACCATTCACGACTGGATGACTCTATAGTTTGTTCCACATCCTTCTTTAGAAAGGGTTCTACTTGATCATGTTTATCCGTAGGAGCAGAGATTGCTATAGCTGTCAGTAGAGGAGGTACTTTGGTAACTGAGTAATAATCAATGTCAAAAGCCTCTGATGTGTGCTTGGAGAGAATTAGAGATACAGGTTGAGTTGTGGTCTCTGCAAAGATGGGCACAGTAGGTCCATCAAGGTGCTCTTCCTCTGCAAAGTTTGTGGATCTCTCAAAATGCCCATATTTTGAGGACTCAGTACTTTCTTCTATGGATTCCATTTTGTCATCTGTAACTAGTTTCTCATCGACACCCTCAGTTGGCAAAAGTGAATCCTCATTTTCAAGCCATGACTTGGATAGTGGTTCAGTGCTCTTCTCTAATGAAGTCTCACTCCATGGCCAAGTAATCAGACTCACCTTTTGCCCAGACCCTGAACCTAAGCCACTCTCAAACATGAACTCTTTTTCCATGGATGTGTCTGACATCAGAGTGCTCACTTCTAATTGGCCTTTCACTTTGGAGGTCAAAGAGTCCATGCCAAAAGGTATAGTTATTTCTTTAGCAAGAGCTAATGTGACAGAGGAGATCACATACGGGGAGGATGTCAAAGAAACCCCGGCATCTTCTATGGATGGTATTGTTTCTTTTGGCACTAAATGAGTGAGTGGACTTGAAGGCAATGGATCAATTGAAAGAAAATCTTCTGACCCTTCAACTTTGGTTAATCCTAAAAATAAAGTTTTCCATTAATTAATCTGCAAAGTTAGCAAAATATATACCCAGTCCTCCTAATAAAACCAGCTACCTATTTTTTTCCCATTAGATTAAGAAGGATAGTTGCTGACATTTACTTTACTGTATCCAGCAAAAAACAAGACAATATGATAATGTTTTTGTGGTGTAGTACAATCACTCTTGAATATACCCATTTCCCTGAAATAACAAGATATTGGCTATTGAGCGGCCAATTGGCTCAGGGGTTGGAGCACAGTGCTCATAACACCAAGGTGGCCTGCTCAATTTCCACATGGACCAGTGACCTCCACAACTAGATTGAAAACAACGACTTGACATGGAACTGATAGGTCCTGGAAAAACAAACTGTTCCCCAACATTCTCCAATTAAAAAAAAAAAAGTATTAAAAAAAAGATATCGGCTATCGGCTATTGAAATAATTCATCTTCAAACCTTTGATTTTTTTTTAACTCCATGAAAATAAAGAATTGGTGTAAGTTCTAGGAATCTAATGTACAGCATGGTGATTATAGTTAATAATACTGTATTATATACTTGAACATTTGGCTGAGAGTAGATCTTAAATATTCTCATCACACAAAAAGAAATGGCAATTATGTGACATGATGGGGGTGTTAGCTAAGGCTATGGTGGTAATCATTTAGCAACATATAAGTGTATCAAATCAACACAATGTACACCTTAAACTTATACAGTGTTATACATCAATTACATCTCAATAAAGCTGGGGGAAAAAAGAAAAAAAAAAGAAAACAAAGAACTGGTGGTAACCCAATTGACAACAAAGACTAAATCTAATGGAAACTTAGGGAGAAAATTCTCTAGGAAATTTTGTCTTTGAATTTTCATTTCCCTGTTATGCTTATAGTCTATCATTCTTCAGGTTCACCTAATGTTCAAAATCCTGGACTCATTATTTATATCTTTGTTCTTCATCTTCCACTTTCACATGCACTCATATATTCCATGTTTAAGTCACATTGATTTTTCCTTTTCTCTACAACAACAAAATCATCTACTTGACTTTCATTTCTTTTATTTTTCTCCTCCCTCCTTCCAGTTCAAACCATTGTTTCTCAGTCTAGCTGTATAGGACACAGCTCCCTGGCCCATGCTGGTATTATGAGCCCACAGCTAGCCGTTGTTCACAATCTTAGCTATAGAGGGCGCAGCTCCATGGCCCCATGTGGGAATCGAACTGGTGACCTCGCCATTAGGAGCACGGCACTCCAAACACCTGAGTCACTGGGCCCTGATCTTCATTTCTTAATCTCTGCTGTAGCTGCCTTAGCTCAGGTTCTCCCCTTCTGAAGCCTAATGCAAGTGAAAAATCTATACAGTTGGCCCCCACAATTAATCCTATTAAAAACTACTGGAATAATCTCTGAAGCCGTTTGTTTACCACTCCAATATTCAATTAAGTATAGTAGTTCTTTAATAATAATTTAATTATATATTTTTAACAGGACCTTCAAAATACCTATTAATTGATCCCCACTCCAGCTCACCAAGCTCATTTTTTATTATTTACCTACTTGGATTCTCCATTCCAACCAATTAAATCTGGTTGTTCCCTTTCTCACACATCTTTCCCAAGACATTTCCTCCTAATGGATACTACCGTGCTATTCTATTAACCCTAATCTCTTCCTCTCCTCAAAACTCTTGTCACCTAATACACTAAAGTAAAAAAGTTTGAAAAGTGAGTAGAATTCCTTACCATCTTCTAATAAGTGAGATCCAGAATTCCTTTCCTCAGAAGCCACGGGCAAGCCCGTCTGAAGCACTGCTGTAGTGACAGAATGAAGAGTCAAGCCGCTAACCTCTAAAACCTCTGGGGAAGAACTGAGGCCCACCTTCGCGGGAAAGGCTAATGTGGGTGTAGACACTAAATCACCCAAAGGGCTTTCTGACCAGCGTTCCCTGCCAGTGACTGACAGAGGACCAGAGCTGAAATCAAGTGGTGAAATATTGCTGGTGGTGGATTCATCTGCTGAGGGCCATTCAGCTTGAAAGGTGTCCTGCGGGGAGAAATACGGCAAATGATATCACAGATAAAAGAAACATAAAAAAATGATTTTAAATACCACTTATTTATCTACATTCCCAGATTTTCTAGGCACAAGGAGACAATGTAATGGCCAGTGAAACAAGAAATCACTGGGGGAAGGAGGACCTGGGCTCTACAATCAAAAGATCTGGAATAATCAAATCCCAGTTCAACCACTTACTAGTTGCAAAATCTAAGGAAAACCCATGTACCTCTTGGCCCCTGGAAAGTGGGGATAGATGAGATGACATATTTAAAAGATCCCAAATAAAGTGAATTTATGAAAGAAATTATTGTTTTTCTTGCTTTAAATGGATCCTGTCCCTCTGTCTTAGATTAAAAACTTTAAATATACAGAAGTTACTAATATCTGTAATTTGTTTTCAAAGACCTAAGCACATTGCTCACAGCAGACAAGAACAATTAGCAATTTTATTCATCACTCTGAAAAACATTTAATTAATTACGATCTTTTGTTTTGATACGAAATGCCACCATGTCAAAATGTAGTCTGGTTACCTTGAACAAATAGCAATAACTGCGAAATGGCATCACACTTACAAAACACAATTTTCTCTTCCTCGTGACTTTTTTACTAATGTAGTACTAATATTACATTAAAATTCAGATTCAGGAATAGAAAAGTAGACACAAACACAATCCTTGAACATGCTAATTATTTAATACTATGAAGATTAGTCTATGTTAAAAAAGTTGATGCTAAGAGGTAAAATGACCATGACATTTGGTGGGAGTTTGTATATTTTCATCTGTGCTGGGTTATGAATAACCAGAAAACAAGAAGTGTCATATGCATAGAAGGAATTCATAACATATATCCTAGGTGAAAACTGAAAAAGAAAAATAGAAAAGAATAATCATCCTCTACCCTAAAAAGCATTACAATCATAAGGAAGTTTTTATTTTTATTTTTTTAAGTTTTAGAAGAGTTTATTTGAGCCAAATTGATGACATATGCAAGGGAGCAAGATCTCAAATGCTCCCATGGAAGCTTTTTTATTTATTTTTTATTTTTTTTTCTCAGTTGCAGTTGATATTCAATTATTCTGGCAACCCTCAGTTTGTTATCTGTATCTATGAGTCTGTGTCTTTTTTGTTTGTTCATTTATACTATTCTTTAGATTCTACACATACGTGAGATCATATGGTATTTGTTTCTCAGCCTGACTTATTTCACTTAGCATAATATCCTCTAGGTCCATCCATATTGTCGCAAATGGTGAGATTTCATTATTTTTATGGGCCAATAATATTCCATTGTATATATATAGCACATTTTCTTTATCCAATTGTCTCTTGATGGGCACTTGGGTTGCTTCCATTTCTTGGCTATTGTAAATAGTGCTGCAACAAACATAGGGGTGCAAATACCTTTTCGAATTAGTGTTTTGGATTTCTTTGGATAACTACCCAGGAGTGGAATTGTTGGGTCATAAAATAGTTCTATGTTTAGTTTTTTGAGGAGTCTCCCATGGAAGCTTTTTAAAAACACCAATGCCCAGATCCCACCCGCCAGAGATTCTAACTTAATTGAACTACATTCTAGTACATTCTAGTAATTCTAATTACATTCCAGTCTATGGTCATAAAATAAAACAGAACCTACTGACCTATGGAGAGATTCAAATCAGTGTCATGACCTAGTTAGTCTTTTATGCTTTGCCTACACATCTCTTCTTGTCTCTCCATCAAGGGTCTATGTGAGGAAACTTTAGACAGCACACTCTCCCAATCACAAGGGAGGGAATATGAAACAAGAAATCACTGGGCATGTCCCAATTTATCCCTTCTTTCAGTGACTAATGCATTGGAAAGATAACAATAGTCAGTCATTGGCTATATGCAGAAATACCCTCAGTTTCATCTACAACCTATAAACTAAAAGCATTCTGTCAAGTAAACTAATTTTCTTTTGTGGAACTCAGTGACACCCTCACTTCCTACCTTGTTCATGCTATTTTAATTTGGTCCTATTTTAAGTATGCCACAGTGCTGTTTATTCTTTATTTATCACCACCGCAGATCTTCCTCTTTCCTGCTCTCTGAGCTGGGAGGCTAACTGCAGTTAACTTCATCACCTCTACTCCCTCACTGTCTCCTGTTTGAAGACATTTAGAAGCATGAGCAGAGGATCAAAGGACATGCAGTGTGAAAGGTTGTGGTATTTCTTCCTTGGTCCCTCCAAGCCTCAATACTGTGTCTCTTACAGTAGCTGCATCCCTCCACAGTTGCAGCTCCAGCTCTCACTGGACTTGGGTAATAGCCTTTCCTCCCCTTGCCCTATAATCCAATGGTTGGTAATGGCTTCTCACAGTGATTAGTCTCTGTATATACCTCAATATCCCTATTTTACTCCCTTAACCCTACACATACTACCATCTAAGCAATTCTGTAACTATTGAGACCCTGGCTGGACCATGTTCTGTAGTCCAATGCATTTTAAAAATCCATAAAGTTTTCAGTCATTTCTGTCAAAAAGTGACTACAGTTGACCGTTGAACAACACAGGGGTTAGGGGCACCAACCCCGCACCATGAAGTAAAAATTCTACATATAACTTTTGAATCCCCCAAAACTTAACCACTAATAGTCTACTGTTGACCAGATGCCTTACCTATAACATAAACAGTTGATTAACACATACTGTATTTTGCCGTGTACAATGCGTACTTTTTTGCCCAAATTTGTGAGGGAAAATTAAGGATGCGAATTATACATGGGTAGTACTAATTCCGTAGCTACACAAATATATTTTTAATTCTTTTATTTATGCTTATGAGTAAAAAGTGTAACTCTAGAAATCAATAACGATATCCATATGCAAAATAATACTCTGAAATACAATAATCGGTTGTGTTGAATTTACGACCATCTTGCAACAACAAAGAGTTCTTGGCCTTCTATGATGCATAAATATCGTAAATTTGTTACCAGTACATGAAATTTCGTGTATCTTGTATCTGTTCTTGTATTCTATAATTATTTGTTACATCAAATTTCTTGTACCATAATATATTTAAAAAATAAATGCTAAAATTCCTTTATAATACAAAAAACAAGTACCTAAATGTAAACAAATAAAAATCTGAATTAAAAAATTAAAACCAAAGATTTCTTTTCCCTGAAAGTTTGGGCCAAAAATGTGGATGCACATTTTATGTGGGAGCACATTACAAATGGCAAAATATGGTATTTTGTATGTTATATGTATTATATACTGTACTCTTACAATAAGATCAGCTACAGAAAAGAAACTTTATTAAGAAAACCATAAAAAAGAAGAAATACATTTATAGTAATGTACATATTTATTGAAAAAAGTTCATATACAAGTGGACCCACACAGCTCAAACCTGGATTATTCAAGGGTCCACTGTACATAACTTGTAATGAAATACAAATGAACAAAAAAGAAGGAATGAGAATCAATTAAAATAATAACAATAACATGAATGAAAGGTGGTATTCTGGTTAAATTTAAATTAGAAATAAAGAATCTAGAAAGTTAAGAAGGAAATGAAAAAAAATGGATTGTGCAATATTAATTAATACTTTTTGGCAATGTGGTTTTGGTCAAAAAGAGGAATAGAACACATCTGGGCATTAGACTAGAGTATAACAACCTGAGTCTGTTGAAGTGAAATATCTCAGAGAAAAACAAGACATATGTAAAAGAAAGAAGCTGAAGGCCATCCTCAAATGACTAGCTGTAACAGCAAATGATCTATAAATAAGAAAAAAAAACTGTTTCAGATAAGAAATTACCTCTTGGGAATTCTCTGTCAGAAGTAAACCTGAGGGATAGTAAGACTTGATTCATAAGTAAGGCCAAAAAAGATTATCTAATCAGGGAGATTTCTGCTATGTTTCTGGTAGTTTTTAGTATTTTAAGAGTATATAATCATGAGGAACAGAGTTAACCTTAGATAACTCTATGCAAGGAAGGCAGCTTGCGATCACTGACCTCTATACAGGGTGCTCCTATATAATCTATCACCAAATAGACACACAAAGTTGCCTTGCATTTATGCCTAGAGGGTCTAACATTTTCTGTATCCTCAAGAATGGACCAGAGTAATATCAGCAAGAAAGCCAACTAAGACATCCCTCACTCATATGCCCCGCTCAACAAGAATTTGACATCCCTCCATGGACAAAGCACCTCTGTGGGAGCTATGGGATCCAGCACCGTACACGAGGGACCCAGGAGGAGTCTCGTGCACCCATGTACTGGGTAATAAGCACACAAACCTTGGCCCCAGCTGTGGACGCTGTTTGGCCCATGAATTGTCTCCAGCTCCTCTCGGCCACAGTCTGGGAGCCCCTAGAGAACACTGAGTTAGACAAGCACCACAGATGAGACAGCCTTTGTGGAAGTCCAGGAGTCCAGCAAAGGAGTTCCAACACACTGTTGGAAAAAACCTATCTGAGTTCGGACACACTGGAAGAAGTAAGAGGAAATGTTTCACTTTACCGGCATCAACACCTCCCCCAAGGCAGCACAGTTCAGTGCCAAGAGAACACTTTTCGGCAAATGATTTCTCCCACAGGGGAAAATGAGAGCATGTGAGTGAGCACCTGGCCTCCCCAACTGTGCAGAACCTTCCTAAAAAGTCCTATTTCTCTCTCACTCCACACAGAGTACGTAATTGAGTCATAAGCTGCACAACCAGGGGGTGGTAAGTGGTGGGTAGAACAGAAGCCAGGATTCTGAACATATCAAAGGGATGCTGATCCTACTAACCACTTGGTGGACTCCATGAGTAGACCTGACCATGAGTCTCTGAGATACCTCAGCCATGGGTCTTCCCCTACTGTCCCATGAGCAACTCCAGTACTCAGCATGCCTCACTCTTACATACCTTTCCCCCACCCCATGGCCAGCTCCTTATGCACACTCCCCACAGCAGAGAGAGTGCACTCTGGCAGACAGCTAGTGAGCAGGCACAGAAAGCTGGCCCAAATCTGTCGGCCAGGCACAGACCACAAACTTGAACTTTAGCACCACTCTTGGAAAAGCAAAAGGGAGGCTATGAACACTCAGCCTTGTGCATTGCAGGATCAAGAGAGGGCATATAGGCTTAAGCATTCTGCCATAGGTAAAAAGCAAGAAGTGTGGAGGAGGGGAATCTGTAAAAGGTTTGAGAAACACCCTGGAATCCCTAGCAGGACTGATGGAAGGTATTTCCCTCCTAAAGTTAATCAGTAAAGACTGGAGGTAGTAAGTGCTACTTCAAATGTGAAGATAGCAATTTAAGACTTCAAGAAACACACAAAAAATCAAAGAAACATGCCTTCATCAAAAGATAGCAAATAATCGCCCAGTAGCCAACCCCAAAGACATGGATTTCTGCAATTTACCTGGCAAAGAATTAAAAATAGCTGTTTGAAAGAAGTTCAATAAGCTACAAGAAAAACAAGAAAGACAATTCAATGAAATCAGAAAACAATGCAGAAACAAAATAAGAAATTTAACAAAGAGATAGACATCACAAAAAAGACAAATTCTGGAGCTGAACAATACAATGAATGAAATAAAGAATATATTAGAGAGCATCAGCAAAAGAATAGATAGAGCAGAAAAAAAAATCTGTGAAGTAGAAGACAGGATCTTTGAAATTATCCAGTCAGAAGAGAAGAAAAAAAAAGAGTGGGGGTAAAAATCCTACATAAATTATACACCATCAAAAGAAGCAATCTGTGAATTATTGGAGTCCAAGAAAAAGCAAAAGAGAGAAGAGGGCAGAAAGCTTAAAGATAATGGCTGAGAACTTCCCAAACATAGGGAGAGATTTGACCATTCAATTTCACAAAGCTCATAGGCCCCCAAGGAAATTCAATTCAAAATATCTTCTCTAAGACACATTATAATAAAACTGTCAAAATAAAAAAAAATAAAAAAACAAAGAGAATCATACAAGCTGCAAGAGAAAAGTAGCTTGTCACTTATAAGGTAACCCACATTAAACTAGTCTAATTCCCGAGCAGAAACCTTGTAGGCCAGGAGAGATTGCGATGATATATTCAAAGTGCTGAAAATTTTTTAAAACTTCCAACTAAGAATACTTTATCCAGCACAGCTGTCCTTCAGAAATAAAGGAGAGATAAAGATATTCCTAAAGAAACAAAATCTGAGGGAGTTCATCACCACTTGCATTACAAGAAATGCTAAAAGAAGTTCTTCAAACTGCAATGAAAGGACAACAATGCATAACATGAAAATATACAAAACACTGGTAAAGGTAAATATGTAGTCAAATACTGTAATATATAACTCTAGTAAAAAGGTTGAACAAAAGTATTAAAAAATAATAACTATAGCCACAATAATATATTAAAGGATATACAATATAAAAATTGGTAAATTGTGACATCAAAAATATAAAAGGTGGGGGAATGTAAAAGACTAAACTTTATGTATGCCATCTAAATTGTTAACATAAAATAGACTATTTTATGTATAACATGTTTTATGTAAGCCTCATGGTAACCACAAAGAAAACCACAAAGAAAAAACCTCCAGTAGATACACAAAAGATAAAAAAGAAGAAAATCAAGGCATACATCAAATCATCAATTCACAAAGGAAGATGCCAAGAGAAAAAGACAGGAGAAAAGGAAGAACAAAATAGCCACAAAACAATAAGATGGCATTAGTAAGTCCTTACCTATCAATATTACTCCAAATATAAATGGATTAAATTCTCTAGTCAATAGGCAGAGTAGCTAGATGGACTTTTTTTTATATATATATATGCTGCCTACCGGAGACTTACTTCAGCTTTAAGGACCCACATAAACTCAAAGTGAGGGATGGTGTGCACATCAAAGTGCACACCAAAAGAGAACAGGGGTGCCTATACTTATATTAGACAAAATAAACTTAAATTCAAAAGCTGTAACAAGAGACAAAGAGGTCATTATATAGCGGTAAAAAGGTCAATTAATCAAGAGGATGTAACAATCATAAATACTGGCGCTGCCAAAAAATGTATGCACATGACTTGTATTCATCTTTTACTGTTGGTATATTTGAGTATTACAATTTAAATACAGTTTTTTCCTCTCTTAAAATGTGTATACTTTTCTTGGCACCCTCTGTATATATGTACCCAACATTGGAGCACCAATATATATCAAGCAAATACTGACAGATCTTTGGGGAGAAATAGATAACAATACAATAATATTAGGGATTTCAATACCCCACTTTCAACATTGGATAAATCGTCCAGAGAGAAAGTCAATAAGGACATTTGGGACTTGAACTTTATTTTAAACGAAATGAACCTAACAAACATATACAGAACATTCCACCCAATAGCACCAGAATACAGAGTCTCCTCAAGTGCACGTGGAACATTCTCCAGGACAGAACATGTGTTACGTCACAAAACAAGTCTTAACAAATTTCAGAAAACTGAAATCATACCAAGTATCTTCTCTAACTACAGTGGTATGAAACTAGAAATTAGTAACAGGGAGGAAAACAGGAAAATTCATAAATATATGGAAATTAAACAACCAATGAGTCAAAAAAAACCAAAGGGGCAATAAAAACTCTTGAAACAGGGAGTGGACTATGACTCACAGTAGCAGCGGAGATGACAATGATGATTAGTCAGATTTTAAAGATTAAAATTCATATGTTTTGTCATTTTATTTGAAACATTTCATTAATATGTTTTGTATGACATCCATATGCCCATTTTTAGGGAATTAAAATACTTTTTGGTTTAAAATGTCTTTCTACACGTTTCCATAAAGCAAAATAATTGCATTATTTAAACACAGAAACATGTATTTTACATTCACAGTAGGGCATACTATATATTATAGCATTTGCTTGTATATATTTTATAGTTTGTAATACAGAGCTTGTCTTTAAGATTTAAAGTTAGACTTAAAATTTTTGTTAATGTTCACTAGCTTTATCCTATTTTAAATTATCTGCTTATATGTTTAACATGCCATTTTTAATGTTCTCTGTAAATTTTCTGGGTTGTAATATAACGCCATTGTGTTTTTAAAAAAAAGAAATAAAAGAAAAAACATATTAATCACCAATAAATATGTATGTTAGCATTTTAAAAGTATTTTTATAAAGTTTCTTTAATAATAATAAACATATAACTTGAATCAAAATAATGTCTTGAAACAAACAAAAATGGAAACACAACATATCAAAACTTATGGGATGCATAAAAAGCAGTTCTAGGAGAAAAGAATATAACAATGCTACAATAAGAAAGGAAGATCTCAAATAAACAACTAACTTTACATCTTACAGAATTAGAAAAGAAAGAACAAACTAAGCCCAAAGTTATCAGAAAGAAGAAAATATCAAAGATCAGAGTAGAAAGGCAATAGGAAAGATCAATAAAACTAGTAGCTGTTTTTTTTAAAAGATTAAAAAAATTGAAAAACCTTTACTAGACTAAAAGAAAAGAGAAGACTCAAATAAATAAAATCAGAAATGAAAGAGGAGACATTACTACTGATAACACAAAAATACAAAGGAACACAACAGAATGCTGTGAACAACCATACATCAACAAACTGGTTAGCCCATGAGAAATGGATAAATTCCTAGACACATACAACCTACCAAGACTGCATCATAAAGAAATAGAAAATCTAAACAGACCAATTACTAGTAAATAGATTGAATCAGTAATAAAAAGAAAAACCTCTCAACAAAGAAAAGTCCAGACCCAGAAATTTCACCAGTGAGTTCTAACAAACTTTTAAAGAATAATGAATGCCTATCCTTCTTAAACTCTCCCAAAAAACTGAAGAGGAGGGGATATTCCCAAACTTATTTTACAAGGCCAGCATTACCGATACCAAAACCAGACAAAGACACTACAAAAAAAGAAAACTATAAGCCAATATATACATAAAACAATAATAATCTGTTTACCATATGTGCTACATGTTATAATAAAAATACTAAATGTGATATACCACATTAATAGATGAAGGATAAAAATCATATAATCATTTCAATATATGCAGGAAAAGCATTTAACAAAATACAACATCAATGCATGATAAAGAACTCTCGCTTCTTCTTCTGGGTCATCAAAATGGCGGCGTGCGGTGAGCTTCTGTAAAGTTCCCCTGGAATTTAAAACTAATCGAACAACAATAACTCCACAAAGGACTCCCTGCACAGCAGCCAGGCAAGGCGAACAGGCCCACTACTGAATTCACCGAAAGGTGGGAGAATCGCGCAAGCGGGGGTGGAGGGAAGGGAGAAGTGCAGAGACAGAGCCATGCGGGCGCAGGACACAGACCTAGCTCAGTGCGCTGAGCTCGCTGCATCCCGGAACTGCCACAGCTGCGAGAGGGAAGGACTCGGACTGCTAGGGCTCCACTTACGGCCCACAGGGTTGAGGGGGCAGCATACAACACGGCTGAACCCAACGCTCACGGCAGAGACCTCAGAGGAAAGACTGAGGGAAGAAGGCTGAAAACGGTGGTTTAAACCCTCAATGCGGAAAGGAGAATGGAAGCCTTAGGCACTGAGACTAGCCGCCCCTCCCTACCCTCCCAGAGCTCGCCCCGCCCCCACCTGCTCGGTGCTAGAAGAGGTACAGTAGCAGTGTAAGATCAAAAGAACAGAATATTTGCTGTTCTGAGAACTTTGGACCGCAGACACAGATTTGCAGCCCAACTACTTCTGGCAAAGGGGAGGGAGCTGTGGAAGCGGGACCGGCTGTGGTGGTGGTTGCTGCCATTGCTCTGGGCCACCTCTCCCAATTCACCCCACCACTAGCCCCACCTATCTGGGCGGATCCCTGCAGGAGTAAACAGAACTGCTGAAACATACGAGCTCTGAATCTGGTGCAGAGAGAGCTTTGGAACTTCGAAAGCTCTCCGCATCCCCACAGGGACTTGGCGACCTGTGACCCAGGCGAATTGTTAACAGAGGAGAAGCCCATTTCCCAGGGAATCCCCCCATTGTGTGAGAAGCTGGAATACTGCAGAGAAAACATAGCACTACTGTGTGAGAGAGGAAAAAAAGTTGTTAGATGGGGGGGGTAGGGATAAGGGGAAAGGTGAAGGGATTAGGAAGCAGCTGGTAACCACAAGATGGCCTCAGGGTTTTTGAAAATTAATTTGGGAATGTATTCAATAATGTTGTAGGCTCGGGCGAGGTCGGAGGGATAGTGGATAGGGGGAGGGGGTTCACAGTGTGAGGGATATAAATGATGAACATCTAAGTAGTACCTTGTCTTGTACACCTGAAACTAATAAAATAAAATTTAAAAAAGGCTGCAGTTGGAGAGAAAATAAAACCTTCTACTAACAAGTATTGGAAAACAAAAGAAAGACCTCTTCCTATTAACCTGTTGAAGAACCCACTCCTGTAGATGTCTAGGAAGAGAAATAATACATCAGTAATTGCCATGAATAACCAAGGCACCAAGACACCTCAGAAAGAAAGTAAAAAGTCTCCAGAAAAGGAACTTAAAGATATGGAAATATGTGACTTAAATGACAGAGAATTCAAGATTGCAGTTCTGAAAAAACTCAACAGGATGCAAGAAAACACAGAAAGCCAATTTAATGAACTCAGAAACGCAATCAAAGAACAACATGAGCATTTTATGAAAGAGATTGAAATTTTAAAAAAGAACCAAATGGAATTTCTGGACATTAAGAACTCAATAGAAGAAATTAAGACTGAACTAACCAGCTTAGGTAGTAGAGTTGACCAGATGGAGGAAAGAAACAGTAACATCGAAGATAGAAACCTAGAAATTACACAGATGGAAGAAGAAAAAGACTTGAGACTTAAAAGAAATGAAAGAACTCTACAAGAACTTTCTGACTCTATCAGAAAGAGCAATATAAGAATAATGGTCATAACAGAAGGAGAAGAAAGAGAGAAGGGAACAGAGAATATATTCCAAACAATCGTTGATGAGAACTTCCTAAACTTGTGGAAAGAACTGGATCCTCGAATCCAAGAAGCAAATGGAACACCTAATTACCTCAATCCCAAAAGGCCTTCTCAAACGCACCTTGTATTGAAGCTGTCTAAAATCAATGACAAAGAAAGAATCCTCAAGGCAGCCAGGGAAAACAAGACGGTAACCTACAAAGGAAAGCCCATTAAATTATCATCAGATTTTCAGCAGAAACTCTACAAGCCAGGAAGGAGTGGAACCAAATAGTCAAACCATTGAAATAGAGAAATTATGAGCCAAGAATAATATATCCAGCAAAGATATCCTTTAGATATGAAGGAGGAATAAAGACCTTTCCAGACATACAGAAGCTGAGGGAATTTTTAATACACGACCTGCACTACAAGAAATAATAAAGGAGGCTATTCAACCACGATCAACAGGGACAATTTGTGGCAACATAAAAACGGGGAGAGTAAAGGCCCGAACCGGAATATGGCAATGGAGAAAGTAAGCGTGCTGAAGAAAATGGAATACTCTAAATATCAAACTTTCTTTTACATAAACTTAAGGGTAATCACTCAAAAAAAACCCAAAACTGAAATATGTACTGTAATAAAAGAAGAAACAGAGGAAAACATCATAGAATACCACCACACAGAAATAATAGACAACAACAAAAAGGCAAAGAAACAATGGAGACACAGCCTTACCAGAAAACTAAAGATAGAAAGACAGGAAATCCTCATGTATCAATAATCATCTTAAATGTAAATGGACTGAACTCACCAATAAAAAGGCACAGAGTATCAATTAGTTTGGATCAAAAAACTAAACCCAACCATATGCTGTCTCCAAGAGACACATCTCAGCTACAAGGACAAGCATAGACTCAAAGTGAAAGGGTGGAAATTGACATTCCAAGCAAATGGTACCCAGAGAAAATCAGGTGTAGCCATACTGATATCAGATGAAACAGACTTCAGGGTGAAAAAGATAACAAGAGACAAAGATAGACATTTCATAATGGTAAAGGGGACTATACAACAAGAAGACATAACAGTCATCAATATTTATGCCCCCAATCAGGGAGCACCAAAATATACCAAGCAACTACTAACAGAACTAAAGGGAGAAACTCTCCAAAACAGAATTAAACTAGGGTTCTTAAATACATCATTGACAGCTATGGATAGATCATCCAAACAGAAAATAAATAACGAAATAGCAGCCCTAAATGACACATTAGATGAAATGGACATAATTGAAATATATAGAGCACTTCATCCTAAAACATCAGACTCTACATTCTTTTCGAGTGTACATGGAACATTCTCAAGGATAGACCATATATTGGGACATAAAATCAGCCTCAGCAAATTTAAGAAGATTGAAATCATACTAAGCATATTCTCTAATCACAAGGCTTTGAAATTGGATATCAACTGTAATAAGAAAGCAGGATAAAACACAAATACATGGAGATCAAAAAACATACTTTTAAAGAACGACTGGGTCAAAGAAGAAATTAGAGGAGAGATCAAAAAATACATAGAAACAAATGACAATGAAAATACATCCTACCAAAATTTTTGGGATGCAGCAAAAGCAGTTTTAAGAGGGAAATTTATATCATTACAGGCCTATCTCAAGAAACAAGAAAAATCCCAAATAAATAACCTCATGTTACACCTTAAAGAACTAGAAAAAAAAGAACAAGCGAAACCCAAGGTCAGCAGAAGAAAGAGGATAACAAAAATCAGAGCAGAACTAAATGAAATAGAGAACAAAAAGACAATAGAAAAAAATGAATGTGAAAAGAGCTGGTTATTTGAAAAGATTAACAAAATTGACAAACTCTTGGCTAGACTCACTAAGAGATAAAGGGATAAGACACTAACAAAATCAGAAATGAAAAAGGGGAAGTTATCACGGACACCACAGAAATACAAAGATCAGCCAAGAATACTATGAGGACTATATGCCACCTAATTCAATAACCTAGAAGAAATGGACAAGTTCTTAGAAACATATAGCCTTCCAAGGCTGAACCATGATGAACTGGAAAATCTAAACAGACCGATCACCAGTAATGAAATTAAATCAGTTATCAAAAACCTTCCCCAAAGCAAAAGTCCTGGACCGGATGGCTTCACTAGTGAATTCTACCAAGCCTTCAAAAAGGATCTAATACCAATCCTGCTCAAACTCTTCCAAAAAATTGTAAAAGAGACAGTACTCCCGAACTCATTTTATGAGGCCAACATTACCCAGATACCAAAACCTGGTAAGGACAACACAAAAAGAGAAAACTACAGACCAACATCTGTGATGAATACAGATGCAAAAATCCTAAACAAAATTCTAGCAAATCGAATACGACAATGCATTAAAAAAATTATTAATCACAACCAAGAGGGGTTCATCCCAGGGGCACTAGATGGTTCAACATCTGCAAATCCATCAATGTGATACATCACATAAACAAAATAAAGGACAAAAATCATATGATTATATCAATTGATGCAGAAAAAGCATTTGACAAGATACAACACCCATTTATGATTAAAACACTTAATAAAATAGGTATAGAAGGAAAATACCTTAACATAATAAAGGCCATATATGACAAGCCCTCAGCTAATCTCATAATTAATGGTGAAAAACTGAAGCCCTTTGCTCTACGTTCAGGAACACGACAGGGCTGTCTCCTATCACCTCTGCTTTTCAACATAGTGTTGGAAGTCCTTTCCAGAGCAATCAGGAAAGAGAAAGAAATAAAAGGCATCCAAATTGGGAATGAAGAAGTTAAATTGTCACTCTTTGCAGATGACATGATGCTATATATAGAAAACCCTAAAGACTCCACCAAAAAGCTATTAGAAACAATCAACGAATACAGTAAAGTTGCTGGCTATAAAATCAACGTACAAAAGTCCATTGCATTCCTATGTACTAACAATGAAATCTCAAAAGAACAAATACAAAAGACAATTCCTTTTGCAATTGCAGCAAAAAGAATAAAATATCTAGAAATAAACTTAACCAAGGATGTGAAGGACCTATATGCTGAAAACGATAAGACATTTTTGAAAGAAATTGAAGAAGACACAAAGAAATGGAAAGACATTCTGTGCTCATGGATTGGAAGAATCAACATGGTTAAAATGGCCATATAACTCAAAGCAATATACAGATTTAATGCAATCCCCATCAAAATCCCAATAGCATTTTTTAAAGAAATAGAACAAAAATGATCAGGTTTGTTTCGAACCACAAAAGACCCCGAATAGACAAAGCAATCTTAAGACAAAAGAACAATACTGAAGGTATCACACTCCCTGACTTTAGCTTGTACTACAGGGCTACAATAATCAAAACAGCATGGTATTGGCAGAAAAACAGACACATCAACCAATGGAATAGAATTGAGAACCCAGAAATAAAACCACATAAATATGGACAGGTAATTTTTGACAAAGAAGCTAAAAGCATACAATGGAGGAAATACAGCCTCTTCAATAAATGGTGCTGGGAGAATTGGATAGCCACGTGCAAAAGAATGAAACTGGACTGCTATCTGTCACCATGTACCAAAATTAATTCAAAATGGATCAAAGACTTAAGCATAAGACCTGACACAATAAACTGCATAGAAGAAAACATAGGTACTAAACTTATGGACCTTGGGTTCAAAGAGCATTTTATGAATTTGACTCCAAAGGCAATGGAAGTTAAAGCTAAAATAAACAAATGGGACTATATGAAACTTAAAAGCTTCTGCACAGCGAAAGAAACCATCGAAAAAATAAAGAGGCAACCAACTGAATGGAGAAGATTTTTGCAAACAGTGCTTCCAATAAGGGGCTAATATCCATAATATACAAGGAACTCATGAAGCTCAACAACAAAAAAACAAACAACCCAATTGAAAAATGGGCAGAGGACCTGAAGAGACATTTCTCCAAAGAGGACATACAAATGGCAAATAGACACATGAAAAAATGCTCAATATCACTAATCATCAGAGAAATGCAAATAAAACCCACAATGAGATATCACCTCACCCCAGTCAGAATGGCTATCATCAACAAGACAAATCGTAACAAGTGTTGGAGAGGCTGTGGAGAAAAAGGAACCCTCATACACTGTTGGTGGGAATGCAGACTGGTGCAGCTGTTATGGAAGGCAGTGTGGAGGTTCCTCAAAAAATTACAAATAGAATTACCATATATGACCCAGCAATCCCTGTCCTGGGTATCTACCAAAAAAATCTGAAAACATTTATCCATAAAGATAGGTGTGCTCCAATGTTCATTGCAGCTTTGTTTACGGTGGCCAACACATGGAAACAACCAAAATGTCCTTCGATAGATGAATGGATAATGAAGTTGTGGTATATATACACAATGGAATACTATTCGGTGGTAAGAAAAGATGATATAGGAACATTTGTGACAACATGGATGGATCTTGAGAGTATAATGCTAAGTGAAATAAGTCAGACAGAAAAAGCAGAGAACCCTATGATTTCACTGATATGTGGTATGTAAATCAAAAACAACAAAAGAACAAGACAAACAAATGAGAAACAAAAACTCATAGACACAGACAATAGTTTAGTGGTTACCAGAGGGTAAGGGGGAGTGGGGGGTGGAAGATGAGGGTAGGGGGGATCAAATATATGGTGATGGAAGAAGAACTGACTCTGGGTGATGAATACACAATGGGATTTATAGATGATGTAATACAGAATCCTACACCTGAAATCTATGTAATTTTACTAACAAATGTCATCCCAATAAATTTAAAAAAAATACTCTCAACAAGTTGGTCCAAGTGTATGAATTTGTAGTTATAATATGAATAAGTTCTGGGTATCTAACATACAATCTGGTGACTATAGTTAACAATATTGTGCTATATACTACTAAGTGGCCTAAAGAGTAAATCTTAAGTGTTCTCACCACACACACACACACACACACACACACACACACACACACATAATTATGTGAAATAACAGAAACATTAACTAACACTACTGTGGTAAACATTTCATAATACATAAGTATATCAAATCACCACATTGTACACCTTAAATTTATACAACGTCATGTGTCGATTGTCTCAATAAAGCTGAGGGGAGGGAGAGAATGGACCAGGTGGAGAGAGTAAGAATTCAATTTCAGATAAATAAAAAGACAACAGATTGGAGCCCATAATGTGGAAGAAAAAAAAATAAGTAAAAATACCAGCTTTTGTCTTGCCAAAGGTTCAGGTGCTTTATAAGGCCATCCTTGGGCATATAAAAATCTTATGTTGCGGGGCTGGCCCGGTGGCTCAGGTGGTTGGAGCTCTATGCTCCTAACTCCAAAGGCTACCGGTTTGATTCCCACATGGGCCAGTGGGCTCTCAACCACAAGGTTGCTGGTTCAATTCCTCGAATCCCGCAAGGGATGGTGGGCTGTGCCCTCTACAATTAGCAATGGCAACTGGACCTGGAGCTGAGCTGCACCCTCCACAACTAAGACTGAAAGGACAACAACTTGACAAGAGAAAAGGCCTGGAAGTACACACTGTTACCCAATAAAGTCCTGTTCCCCTTCCCCAATAAAATCTTTAAAAAAAAAAAATCTTATGGTGGGAAGGGGGGCTGAGCACGTGCATATGCATGAACATTAAGTATCACATTTTTGAACTAGAAGGACTCAAAAATCATGTAGTCCAACCTTGCCTATTAAAGGTGAGGAACTGAGGTTCACAGAAGTGAAATGTCATTGTCACAAATAATAAAGAAAAAAATCAGACTAGTTTGAGTTTCTAGAGTTCTCAATCCCAGTGCCTTGCCCACGATATCAGATGCTTCATTGAGAGATGTATACAAGTGCATATACCCAGATGGCCAAAGGATTCTCAGAGGAGAAACTAAAGCTAACATACTTCGCAGTCCATTCTCATTCTCATGGCATATGTGCACAGACCTATAGGACCAAGGTGAACACAGTCAGGAGAGACCATTTTCAAATATTTAAATGTCTGCTATGTTGAATATGGAGGCTGTTCATATAGAAAGAAAAGTTTCTTCCTTTCCCATTTCTTCTTCTAGAATCCAAAACCATATATGTATTTAGGAAAAAGTAAGAAGGCCATTTGCTCTATACCAAATTCTGTTCCTCAAAAAAAAATAGTTATGACGATGACAATTATACCATACCAGAGTATTCATTGTTTTTCCTCTTAATTATCTAAAAGCACTTCTAGAGAAATATTAAAGCCACTCGTGCTTCCAGCTGAGTCAGGCATATTCACGCTGTTGCAAATTCTAAATCTTCATTTTTTTTCAAAATTCCAACTGATATGGCTTAAGACCTTTAACCCATATTTAAGAAATTGAGAGCCTATGAGTTGACACACATTAGGAAAGCAACTGAATCCTCAATAAAAAAGAAATATTCAAGCAATATATATGATTTCAATATATCTATAACTAAATGACTTCATTTCATAAAAATTAAAAGTAAAACAACACATAATATCTTTAATAAGTTGAGTACAAATAAGCAACATAAAATGTGGAAGTAAATAACTTGACATTTTAAATAAAGAAGGAAGGCCATCTATTCCAAATAAGTACCCCCTAAAAAACGGCAATGAAGCTTTCTCATACATTTTGAAAGGTGAACACATACACGCCAGGAATAGCACTTCATTTATTTTTATATGGATAAACGTCCCCATAGTAACAAATTCAACTCATGAATTCTTCTTTTAGTTCAGTGTAGTATATTAACAGGTTTAATATTATATTGGCCAGTCTCACTTTTGCTAATGCCAACTGAAAAGCCTGCTAGTGCTATAGAAAGCATACTGTGCAACAAGTGATTTTCCAAGTCAGAATGCCAAAAGGTATTAAATTCAATATTCCAACATTCCTACCTCTAAAATAATTTCTAAAAATCAAATCTGGTTAAAAAAAAATCTCACTTCTATTAAAGTACAAAATCTTGTTAACAGTTTGCCAGAAAGAAAAGAAGAAAATAATAACCAGACACTTCTAGTTAATCATTTTGTTTTTATGTCTCTTTATCATCAGCTAACACTCCAGTGTCTCCACAAATTGTTCATGAATGCCCTACAGTTATCAGTATTCAAAATACTAAGGGGTTGGCTCTAATACAAACAGAACCACAGAACAGGTAACATAAATGAACAAATAAGCCCAGTTAGTGCTTTGCCGTCATTGAAGGGGCAGCCCCTCTCAAGTCAAGCTCTAGCCTCTTACTGCAAGAAGGAAATGTAAACTTAAGAATACTAGATCTTAAATAAAAATTAAAAAAAAGAATACTAGATCTTCCTGGTTTTCAAAAGACTTTGGAAGTCTGCATTTTGATACAAATATCTCCTAATTTTTAAATATTGGCTTTTTTTTTTTTTTAATTTGGGCCCCAAGCACATGCCGATAGCTGGATCCAGCAGCTTGTATCCAGTTTGCAACCCCTGGCTGATATAGAAATTCCTGTCTTTATAATATGTAAAATATCACCACAGATCATCTGTTTAAAGAAGCGTCGACTTAAATGTGATTAGCAGAAATGGAGACGAATGGCACCATATTCACAGTGAATCATCACTCCCCATCACACGTCCTAGATCAGGGGTGTCCAAACTGCAGCCCGCGGGCCAACTGCGGCCCATGATCCATTGTTAATTGGCCCGCAGCAAATTCAAAAAATATATTTAGTTTACTTAAATAAACCAGGTGAGGCAATATGTACTTCACCTCAAGTGAGTGGCCCGGCTGTTTGTGTATTTTACCACATATGGCCCTTGGTGAAAAACGTTGAAAAAGTTTGGAACCCCCTAGATGGACTCCTGAAGCATCACCTTATTTGTGTAGAAGCCTGCCTACTCCTACCTGACTGGAAATGTCTTGTAGGCAAGGCCACATCTTACTCATCTTAGTTTCCCTAACACTTGGCATGAAAAGCACAAAATAAATACATTTGAGTGAATGAATAAGTAAATGAATAAATAAACACCAATGAATGTAATCTCTGATGTCAATCCCTCTCTAACCTTTTTTCTCCAATATAGAACTCAGTAAAAAGAGTTATTTCCAATGATTCCACTTTTCAAAACTGAGTTTCTCTATAATTGAGCAGAAGAAATGGCTCCATATATTAATGGTTAAGTGAATTTTGGACAGGTGCTCTAAATTTTCATTGCTGGATGAAAGCCAAGAAACAAGTATTTCGAATAAGCATTTCTTCAAGCCAAGAAACAGTATTTCAAGAAATTTGCTGAATTAAAGCCAAGAAACAAATATTTCAAATTAATTACTGTTAATTCTTTCTGTCATAGGAGACAGAAAAGAAGTCTCAAGTGGGAGGAGTGGAGAACGTAGAAGGGAGTCCCGCCTCCTGTGCCTGTGTGATGATAAATGATCATGTGTTCATTGTTGACAGGTGAGTCTCTCGTGGGGCTATGGTTGTCGTTTTCACTGCACTCCAGAAAGCCCCTTTCTTTTCTCCTGGGTGCTTCCCTATAGCCAATGTGATAAGTGGAGCTTTGGAGGATTTTTTCACTTGGTAGTTTAACTTTTGAAATGTTCAGAGTATATTTTACTGAAGTGACTGCATAGGAAAACTGCCATGCAGCCAAAGAGGAAAATCCATGAGTGAGAGACAATACCAATAATGATGCATTTTTATAGCTTCTCCAACTCCCATGTATCTTTAAAGGAAAAGAAGCCACCTTTTCAGGCAGCTGGATAGAGGGGGTAGAGGAGTGCCCAGGGGAGCTGAATGGTAAGAAAAAAATGGAAAGTTCACTCCATGCTGTTTCCGTACAAATAGGAGTGTTGTCAGCCCAGATTAAAGAGGGCCTGATTTAGAGTCCCTGTCATTTGTCTGCTAGTCAACATTTTTACTCTTCCTTCTGTCCTTTCCATATACACACTGGAGTATGCTTTGGAGTCTAAACTTTTTCTTCAATACAATCCTTGGAACAAAAATCTGTACTCTGTACCTATGTACATCAATTTGTAATCTTGGCTATAAAAACTACTTATGTGTAACTTTTAGAGACCAACTCAGTGGGCACTTAAAGCTTCATTATCACCAAACAAGTATGAACCATAAATAAGTTTTCTACCATGTGTGGAGTTTGGCAATGCCAAATATGTGGATTTTATTTAACTACTGCGGAAGGCTTAAATTTTCTAACCGAATACTTAGGACCCACGAGCTGAGAGCTATGAATAATGTTCCAGGGATGATGTAAGAGAATATTTGAAGTAGGAACAGCTTCATGATGCCAAAGTAAGTAGCTGAGGGTACAAGGGAGGTAAGCTTGAGGGCTTGGTTCTAGGCATAAAACATAGAAATATACTTACCAGAAGAGATGGTGGGGTTACCTGAAGACTTGAACTTTGGGTGTTCCAAACTAGGTCTTCAGTTAGGGGAAGTAAAACTCCTCTCACTGAAGAAAGAGCAAGATAAAAGAACATTTTTAATTGAGACACTATTGTACTTGAGGTTCAGAGACAACTAAAAACCAAGTTCTTCCTTTTCATAGTTTAGATTTGGGCAGAACAGTGGGGGAGACTTGCTTAGAAAACGCTTGCTACTTTATTCAAAATATTTTACTTATATTATAATAGTAAAATTTGTCTGAATTATAAGACTCCAACATAAACTATTCTTCCCATGATTATATTTAGGATACTTCTATATTATTTCCTTTCCTTTCTCAAGCAGTTTTTATTCTTTTCAAGATTTCTATGAAGCAGTTGTTTTTATTTTATTTTTTTCATTTTAATAAGAAAGTTGAACTGAAATTCCAACTCATTCGGTTGTGCTAACAATGGAGAAAATTAAGCAAAACGATTTCCTTTTTGGTAGAAAGTACCTTTTAAAAATGGGCTAGGACACCAGAGAGTTTATCATTATATTAATAATAAAGAGCAACAAATTTAAGAGAGTAGATTGTATAATTTAATTTAATAAAAAATTACTGAAACCTTGCTAGTTACTATAGACTTTGATGAAGCTGAGGTTATAAACATTAATAAAGCCAAGTTTCTCCTGTAGAAGTACTTCCTAAGTCAGACAGAGGTACAAAGCAAATAGAAAATTTCATGTGCATATTAATTTTTGCTCCAAAAGACGCCTTAGGGCTTAGGTTCAGGGAATGCCATCCTGAAAAATCATACTAGGGCTTATTTCCCGGTTAGATCTTATTTTCGGGGAAACACGGTATATGCCCTGTAAGTAGCCCCCAACTCGTCCATATTAGCCTTGCCAAGAGGACTTCAACAATTTCAGATTACAACAAGCCTCTTCTCTTTTCAATATTTTATCTGACTTACATATTCTAACAAGATTTGACACAGAAAAAGAGGCACATGAGGAAGTAAGCCCAGGGTACCCACACTGCTCTAAAACACAAAGGCTCCCTCCGGTTTTAAAGCTGACAGCTTAATACCGCTTTCACTGAAGAGACAGTTTCTCCACTTTAAAGTCCTACGTAATGCATACAAAGTCCGGGCCACTTTGTGGCTCGGTCTCAGCACACTGTCACATTAAAGGAATATCAGTACAGCAGCCAAAATAACTGAAAAGCAATTCAAAGTTTTAGTTCAGCCCCTCAGAAAAAGATCTTATTTAGGAAGTAAGGAATTATATTATACATAGTAAAATTTTGTTAAAATGATTTTCCCTTTTCTCTCCTTCTCCCTTATGTCTATTTCTGTTTAATTATTTACACACACACACACACACACACACACACACACACATACACACACACACAAGGCCTAGGTGGTAGCTGCCTGAAAAGGTGGCTTCTTTTCCTTTAAAGATTCATGGGAGTTGGAGAAGCTATAAAAATGCATCATTATTGGTATTGTCTCTCACTCATGGATTTTCCTCTTTGGCTGCATGGCAGTTTTCCTATGCAGTCACTTCAGTAAAATACACTCTGAACATTTCAAAAGTTAAACTACCAAGTGAAAAAATCGCGGAAAAGCAAACATGAAGTAACAGGACGCCATGTCCCTGATGAGTTAAGCTCTTGCACACTGGTAACCAAACCCTTGGACAAGCTTTCGTCCCAGGCTGACCAAGCCATGGAGTGGTCAGCCTCTCCTTGATGATTCCCCTGTTGATTTTGGATCATAACTGGATCTCCATAGCTGTCCGAATTCAAACTCAGTCTTGGATTCTCCGGGATTCTGGCCAGCACCCAGTATCACTTCTTGTTTGACCAAGGGCTTCCATCAACTTTCCTAGAGCTACTCTTTCTCTTCTGCTCTCTGGCTTTTAAGCCTTTACAGCTGACTTACCTCTAGAAAGTTAATGTCTTGGTTGCCTGGGCAGCACTACATCCTGCTTCAATTCATGCTTCCAGGCACTACTTCATTTTTTCTTGTGCTTTGCTTCCATTTCTCTAAACTATTTCTAAATATCATGCTATGCTCCACAAAGAGTGGCCTTCTGTCCATAGATATTCCAGAGAGCCCTTCAGTAATCTATCCAAAATAGCTGCGTGACTAAAGCTCCATTCATACCAAGATGACTCCTGTCTCACACAGTCTATAGAATGCTCAGAACTATATATATTTAGGGAAATTCGTTTTCACTAGGGCATACTAGAAAAGCAACTAAAACTATCTAAGGACCTCAGATTGATATCAAACTCACCATTGATAAGCTGAAGGGAGTCAGGATCTGGATTTAAAGAGGAGTTCCCCAGCAAAAAATTCTGATGCAGTGTCTCAGCAATATAATCCCTGAAGTTACTGATGGTATAAACAGCAGTGGGCTTATCGTCCAGTTCCACAAGACCATGGTTTTCCACCTTGTTGGAGTGAAGGCTGATTAGGTCCCAGCTGGTATTACTGATGGCCTCCCCATTGAAGGCAACTGCATAGAGAACATCTATGCCACTATGGACGAAAAGAGAGAGCAGGTTAGGCCCTGCTAAGAAAGCACAAAGCAAGGAGGATGAACCCAGTGAGAAGAAACATTAGACCTGGAAGAGACAGTCTCAAAAAGCATGGTTTCCCTCACCATTCTCTGCAGACCCTGGGCAACCTTTTGCCACCTCCTCCTTCTTCCCAGAGAACAGAGGGCCATAGCTATGAGAACGTGGAAGGACTTTCAAAGAGGCCACAGAGGCAAACTTCTTCCCTCACATTCTCATCACTTCTTTCCTCCTCAAAGACAACTGCTCCACTCCACTATCAGCCTGTTTCCTATTTTCCCTATTAGCATTTCTCCTAAAAAACAAAACCTGCTTATTCCTTCCAACAATGGGTAATCGGGTAATCCTCTCATATCTCTTTATTATTGTTGTTGAAGGAATTATGTACTCCACAAGGAGGAATGAAACAATAAAAAAGCTTAATTACTATGAACTAAAACATATTTTGAAAGGAAAATATGAAATACTTGGAAATAAAGCAAATTGATGATTTGTGATTTCTTTAAATATTATGCTAGAATATGGTGTAATATGACAGTTATCTAAGTCTCTCAGAGACATACTTTTGTTTGATAGCCCAGACAACTTACAGTCCTATAAAGTTTAATACTAAACTGTAAAAAACCACTAAGACATGATTTGTTTTTTGGCATGGTAGGAATGATAATTCCAAAGTTTATGAGTTTACTACCCTTATAAGGCATCAACTAATTTTGCATTTAACCAAGTAATTCTTTCCCAATTAACTGTATAAATTTCTGTTTTTCAAATGCTCTAGAAACTAGCTCTCATTTTCTGCTGGCTCCTCCATTAATGAGTTGAATAAAACCTTGACAAGTACTAACAAATAACTTTGGGAATTGGGCTTTTTCACTCTCTACCTTTCCATGAGCAAACAAAGAGAAGATTTCTTGGAATAAATACAGAGGAAAAATAAATAAGTAGGAATAGACGTGTCATTTGATATTTTCTTAAATAGACATTTTGGGAAAATCACATCAGAATATAAAATTTTAAAATCAAGAGGATTACTCCTAAATTCTAATTCTAATTTCTGTAGCACCTAACAGCTAACATTTTGTAAGTGCTTACAGTGTGACAGGTATTTCACGTACTTTACCTCATTTAATTTTCATAACAATCTTATGGATGTTTAGCATCTTCAGATTTCTATTGAAGAAACTGAGCTTTAAAGAATTTAAAAGACTTGCCTAAAATTCCACAACTTATATGTGGTAGAGTCAAGATTCAAACACAGATGTGCCGGACTCCAGCAGCTGCCTCTGAATGCCTGTGCTACACTCTCTGTAGCTTTACTGAAGCTATTATCAGCAAAGAGTCATTATGAAGACAGCTTTGCTCTAGTCGTCACCTCACCTGGCCTCCAGCCAGTCTGTGAGACGATACCCAGCAAGCTACACCAACACCCTCCCGATGAAAGGAGAATACCATCTTCCCAAAGATTAACCACTCAAGATAGACGTGCGAGGAAAACAAAGTGCCACTTTCAGACATTCTGTAGCAGCAAAATGACTCCCAAATCGAAGCATAAAAAAATAAATTAAGCGCTTCTTTCTCTGAACTTCCTTATATTTTCTTATATATTCCTTGATTACATTTTTGTCTTTGTTGTTTTGTAAAAAGATTTTGTTTACAGAGACTGCCTTTCAGTTTCTCTTTGAGTTTCTATCCCCAATGTTCAGCTTGGTACCTGAAACTGAGGGGTACCTGGTGCCTACTAAATGAACAGAAATTTATATTTATCTGAATATAAAAAGAAAACTGCAGCCTAATCAAGGTATTCACATGTGAAAAGAAAAAGTATCAACATAATGACAATGTTCTTATGAAGTCTAGAAGAAAGGGAAATCGTCAACTAATTTATGATACTATTTAGTGGAATGTTTCTCAGTGTGTATTGTGGCTTCCTTGTAAGAGATTTCTAGACCATAGACAGCTACAACAGGCTAGCCTGGCTTGATGATACTGGCCACTAAAATCATCAATTTCCTTTTTCCTGATTTAAAGTTTGCAAAGGGAACTTTTGATTACAACTCCCTATAGATTTCCTATGAGGAAAGAATGCATGAGCCAGTTAATGTAATAATTGGTCAGCTGGCAGATATATTTCTTGCTTTAAATAGATCCATTGTAGTTTGGTGAGCATGAATTGGTCTTAAGAGATCTCTCCTTCCTGGGAGCATTGGCAGTACCGGACCTGTCCTAGGCCTGCTCACTGTAGATCACATCCTAGACTACAGGGGACACCATGAAGGTGACATCTCTCACTTGCCATTCCAGTAGCCAGGCCTCTTTAATGTTCCTGTCTCACACTGAGTAACTTCAGCAATGTTTTCCTCCCAGATCTGATCATCTGCTAAGCTGCCAATTGTGGTGGTTTAGGGCACCGGAATGCAGTATCTGAGCATTTTGATAACTGATGCTCTACTAAGTGGTAAGACTGGTCGTCTAGAACTTCCCTCGTATTTTTCATATCAGAATACGTTGATTCATGGGTGATTCCCGATCTTTTTTTGGTAAAGAAATAAATTGAGCAAAATATGTTAAAATCACCAAATGACGGCCCCAAAGGAGAATAAAACAGTAAGAGGGACACCTACTGGCCAGAACTCACCACACCGCTTGTGTCCCATGCATCTAGCACAATGCCTGGCTCATAGCAGTTCAATAGATGCTTTTGAATGTACTGAAATGTAAATGATCAATTTTATTCACTAGTGCAGGCAGATAAGACAACTGAATGTGTGCCACTTAAATGACAGGATATGATACTCCTGACCTAATCTGAAGCATGTTTAGTCTCTAAATATAAAAGAGTAATTTTTCACCCTAAAAAGCACGCATGTTACCTTCACACATTGTGTTTTGTGAGTAATCATTTTAGGGGCCTTGCTCCACAGCCATAGCCCGACTCTGTGAGATTATGATTGCTCTTCCCAAGCTCTGTGAGGTGCATCATGCCTACACCTCCAGAAAGGTGAGATTCTCCATGGAGTCTTGGCATCACATATTAACATGTCAACACAGCTCTAAGACAGGAAGCAGTGATGAGGAAAAATGGAAAAGAAGAAAAGGCTGTGCCAATTAGCACTTGAGTTGGCTTCTGGACCATGAGCAAATCAGACAAGGAGAAGCAAGCCTTTACCGGGAGCCTGTGATGTGTCTTGCATGACCATGCAGAGAAGATCAAGAGAAATGTTCCTGGATCAAAAACTCTATGCAAATCAGGCAGTCTGGGCTAGATTACTGGCTTTCCTCCTTATTGGCAAAATAAAATTTGCCTCCCCAACGTTTCCCTTGGACATCTAAAAGTAACACTTGTGTTATAATCGACCTTGTCTAGTGAGGATAAATTCATTAAAGAAGATAAAAATCCTCAGAGAGATGCTGCAATTTATTACTATGTTCTTGTCCTGGAAAGAGAACTCAAGGAAATGCTTGCGGTTATCAGGAAACCATCTGTTCTCAGAACTGAGAACTTTACTCTGACCAGGACAGACTGCATTCTGGCATGGAAAATGGGGCACAGAGACGTCACAAGATGAGGGACGGAACAAAGAAAGCCAAGACGCCAAAGAAGCACGTAAGAAGCAGAACGCGCTGGTAGACAAAACATTATCTGATTAAAGAAATCTGTGCTGGCTCTGCACACTCAGCAACTCCGAGGAAACCAACCACCATGCATCATCATCTTTCATCTTCCAAACTTGCCCGAAACAACTGCTACATTGAGGAAAGTTTCTCTGTCAGCTTTTTCCAGAGATTTCAGTCATGTGGAGGGGAAATTTACCCTTTCTTATTCTCTCTCTTCCAATGCCCTGGTTGGTTGTCTGACATGTGAAAATCTTAAACAGAAAAAGTAATGCTATCGTATCTCATTAAGGTTAACCAAAATAAAGATATTTCAGAGACACTCAGATATCCCTTCTTATATAAAACTTCTATTAGGAATATACTTACAAAGCCTGGAGCTGAATTTTTGAAGTGTGTGTACAGGCAGTATATACTGTTGGTTCACTTCAAATGGTTCCTGCTACTAATTTAAAATGTGTACATCTTGACAGAGGTAAAAAGCAAATAGAAAATTTCATGTGCATATAAATGTTTATGTTTATAGAACATTTTGTTATGTTTATAACATTTATACATTTTTAGAAAGAGTATGTATTATCTAAATAGACTATTTCTGTGCTAAACATTCATTCATACACAGCTCAGAATAAAAGTATACCAAACATTATAAGTAAATTCACCAACTGCTTAATTCCTGACAATACTGACCAGTTTTGGAAACTATACCTAGGCTAACAATTTTATCATAAAACCTAATGGCTTCATATTGAATTGTTGTCTGTGTCCCTACTGAGGACACACTCTCAGCAACTGGATACCATTCTTTTGATCATAGGGTTAACATCAGAATTTGGGTTGTTTTTATATTCTAATCATCCCAAGAGGCTAAAATAATATAAATGAAAATGAGGAAGTCAGAAAGCCCTTTCCCATTATAAGGTATTACAATGAGGGAACATTACTATATCTCTAAACTGTATCCCCATATTTAGCCTATGAATATACTTCATAAGTTCTATATTATACTTACCAATCTTCCAAGAAAAAGTGAATTTTAAATAAATTTAGAATCCAAAGGCAAAAACTGACAAGCAACCTTCATAAGGATTATTGACTATGTTTTTATATTATGTATGCTTCTTCTAACAAATTTCAGAGAGCAACTGTTTTTACAAATAAACTATTCTAGAGATCAGCTTTCTCCCCTTCGTTTACCACTTAAAGTGACAACTGATTACATTATTGCTTGAAAGGGTTTACATTAATGCAAGTTTTTTTTGTTTTTTGTTTTTTGTTTTTTTTCCCTTCTTCCACCTCCTCCCTTCTGCCCCCTACTCCAGTTGAAGCCATTGTTTCTCAGTCTAGTTGTGTGGGACACAGCTCCCTGGCCCATGCTGGTATTTTGAGCCTTGCACTCCCCGGGGCTGAGGCAGTGGGTCGGCTGCTCACAGCGGCTCTTGCTGGCTGCCAGCCGCTCACACCGGCTGTTGTTCACAATCTTAGCTGTAGAGAGTGCAGCTCACTGAGCCATGTGGGAATCGAACCAGTGACCTCGGCGTTAGGAGCATGGCATTCTAACCACCTGAGCCACGAGGCTGGCCCAATTAATGCAAGTTTTTATTCCCATTTTAAATTAAGTGTGACTCAATATTAAAAAGCACTTGTCAGTTAGCAGTCCATAACAGGTCTGTGAACTACAGCTTGTGAGTTAAATCCAGCCACTGTCCTTCAGTTAATAGATTTCATATTTTTAAATGGATGAAAAAAACCTAAAGAAGAACAACATTTTGTGACATGTAAAAATTATGTGAAATTCAGATTTCAGTGTCCATAAATTAAGATGTATTAGAAAACAACCACATTCATTTATTTTCACTGTATTGCCTATATTTACTTTCATTTGATAGTGACAGAGTGGGGTAGCTGCAACAGAGATCATATGGCCTGAAAAGTTTAAAATATTTACGATCTGATCCCTAACAGAAAAAATGTTCAACCCCTGATCTGTAATCAGGAAATAGACAGTGATATTGGAAGTAATAAAAGAATTGAGCCACACTCCCTTGGGCCTAAGTCTGGTAACATATTTTCTAAACTAACTCCTCATTCATTGAATAGTATAGAAAGTTCCAAAAAGTACTCTACCTGCCATTTTCCTTGGGGGACCTGAAAATAAAAATTGAAAGTGTTAAGCAGAGTTTAAGACAGTTATATTTGTAATATCATTCCTCAAAGTGCAAGTTCTCAATATTTTTCCTCTGAAATGCTTCCTTAGATGAAAATGTTTGCAAAGTATCAGAAGCAGACAAATTCCCGTAGATTGAAGTAAATAAAGGTGGAGAAGGTGTTCTATTTTAAAATAGTCTTTACTATCTTTAAATTTTTGAAATACTTTCTAAACAATTCTTAAAGGGTTATCTCTTTATAAATAAACTTTTTTCAGAAAGTCAACAGAGGACTCCAGTAGTTGGCAATCACAAAACTGGGAACACTTTTTGGGAGATACGTGTTATGTAGTATTACCGTGTTTCCCCAAAAATAAGACCTAGCCAGACAATCAGCTCTAGTGCATCTTTTAGAGCAAAAATTAATATAAGACCGGGTCTTATTTTACTATAATATAAGACTGGGTCTTATATAATATAATATGATGTGATATAATAATATAATACTGGGTCTTATATTAATTTTTGCTCCAAAAGACACATTAGAGCTGATTGTCCAGCTAGCTCTTATTTTCAGGAAAACGGGGTAAAATAAATGAAAAGCAAATCAGGTGTTATGCAGTAAGGTTTTAAGGGCAGGGAAAGGTCAGGACTGGCTAACCTATAAGATATTGCATGGCCTTTAATATTTATTTATTTTATGCAGCAGACACTTAATAGAACTTCCCATGAGCCAGGAACTATCCTAAGCATTTTATAAAAATTAATCCATTTAATCCTCGTTAAGACTTTTTAAGGACTATTAGTATCCCCATATTCCACTTAAAGAAAGAAATTGAGGAACAACAATGCTAAATTATCTACCCAAAGTATTTCAAAAGTATTTTTAATAAAGCAGGGATTAATAGGTAAACAAATTGTCTTCTTTATACAAACGAGAAGTTAAGACTTGGTAATTTACCCAAAATCTTCCAGCCAGAAGTGCCAAAGGCAGGATTTTAACTGAGGCAAGTTGGCTCCAAAGGCCACGTTACCTTTCACAGGCAGCCAAGTGTGAAGGGTCTTCAAAGGCCTCACATTCTCTGGTTCTCATAGGAGCTTTAGTCACAAATGGAGGCCGTGTTCTGTGAAAAGTACTGAAGTAGAACTAGCGAGAATGATCACAGTGTCAGCGTGGACGGACTGTGAATTTACCGCGCTTGCCCTCTCCCCTGCACCAATAACTAACTAGCCGAAGGTCCTTGGGTAAATTATTTGAATTCCCTATGCTCTGGTTTCCTTATCGGAAACAATGAGGTGAATAAAAACTACCTCATAGCATGGCTGTTGGGGTCAAATGAGTTACTAGAGATATAAAGCCTGGTACACTGTACATGCTCTGAAAGTGCTTACTGTTATTGCTGATAAACCCAGAAGTTGACAAGAATATGCCAAAGTTAGACAGTGAAACTGTTATGCTGTAAGGTTACATGGTACCCCCCCTCATACTCCCCTGCCTCCAGCCGCCGCACACAGCTATCACCCAAATGTTCCAAACCTTCCGTGGACTGAGGCTAGCGTGGAGGTAGGTAGAGCAAGAGCTATAAAGTCAACCACTCTGTTTCCAATTTACAGTCTCTCTGATTCTGGGCTACAAGTGTATCCCTTTAAATCTGTTTGCTCCTCTGTAAAATGAGTATTAATCATATTTATTCTGAGAGGGTTGAAGTGAGCTCAGGAATGTGAAGTGTCTAATACAGTACTCAAGCAAAAAATGTTCACAAGTATTATGCAGCGAGTCTTACGCGGGGGAGAAATGTCTTCAAAAGAGGTCTCTTACTTACTCAGAACTATTATGTTTAAAAAGAAGATGGATGCATTGCCTCCAGAGTGACCTTACACCAACACGGTCAACTCACCTCATTGGAATATTGATGAGCGTTAGCAGGACCCTGAGGTCACATCTAACCTAACTCGGGTTCCCACCAGTGACAAATGAAAGCAGTGTGGCATGTCAGCAGCAAGCTGGGGACAAGAATTCCTATGTTCTTACCCTGGCCCTACTACAGATCTATTAATAGTATGTCTCCTTGAATGTATTATTTTGCCTTTTTCTAACTCAGTTTCTTCACCTAAAAAAACTAGCATTGGGAATATGAACTTACCAGAAATAGCATTGAATTACAGCATTTGAATCATCTTGAATCATTGGTGTAGACATAAAAATACACAAAAGGATATTCCTTTTGAAATAAGAAATGCTACTGAATATAGGCATTTTGAGTGTAAATCTGTTTACCTAAAGTCAAGTACACGAATGTCCTTATAGCCTGGTAACCCAGTAAATGCATTTTCAGCCTGTTAAAAATAAAAATAAAATTTATAACTATGTAGAAATGTGAAAAAGGGCATAGAAAATAATGCTTTTAAGAGTTGAACATAACGTGCACTGTTTATAACTATTAGAAGCTTGTATACATACATAGATACACATGGATCAAAAACTTACTAAGAAAAGTATAATAGGTACAATGTTAAAAAATAGTTTTTACCACAACGCTGACAAATTTTTCGTTTTCATTTTGCCTTTTAAGGTTTTAATGTGCTTTAATATTAACTTTTTTCAAATTATAAAAAACATACTTCTTATTGGCAAACCACTGTTTTTTTCCCTTCTGTGATGAAATGTAAAAAAAAGTATTAGTTTCAAAAGAAGCAGTAATAGCATTTTTAAATGTAATTGTTTGGATTAGAAATCTGGCTGCAGCGCACACTGTGACAGTCAGGTGCTCGTTCCCAGAATGTGTCTGGTGGTGTCTGTTTCTTGTTCCTACAATACAAGAGAACTGGGAACACAGTCGGCCTGAGAAAGAAATTTGTAGGCCACTAAGAGAGATGCCTTGTTGACTGGCTGTCACAAAAGAGATTATGAAACAGTGACTGGGTAACTGAATTGGTCAAAAGATCAATTTATGAGCATCACTCTGTAGGAACTAGATTATTACTGAGTCTTTAAAATGCAGCCATGTAAATCAGTTTGAGCTTAGTGACTGGAGCGGGTGAAACAGAACTGTAGACTACACTAAATATCTAAAAAATCAAAATCAACAGGTTATGCACAAATATCTGATGTTTGCACACAAATATCAAATGTTTTACAAAACTGAACATTTAACCCACATTTCAGAAGGTGCATCTTACCAGATAAGGCACGCGGGGCCAACACCAGAACAGGGAAAGTAAGTTGTTAGTGGACTTTGGGAACTCTATTAGTGGATCTTGGGGCATCTGCTTTTAAAACCAAGTCCTCATGTAATCAGGAGCGTGAGATATTTTAAAAACCCTGGTTCACTGAAGATCTTGCCTTAAGGATAAAGAATCCAGACCCATGAAAGCCGTGAATGACTATAATAACTTTCCTTGTTTTATCCTCTGAAAGGAAAGAGAGAAGTGCTATAACTCTTGGAGGATGGGGATAGGGATGGGACCCACAGGACTAGGAATCTGAAGACTAAGAGTTAAGTTCCAGCTGCTTTGCTGGCAGAGTGGACAGTCTTTTAAGAACTAACAATGCCCTGCCCACCAACCACAGCAGTTTTTGTAAGAGTAAAATGAATGTAGCTGAACGTGCTCCATTAACTGCAAAATACTATGTAACTGCATGTTAATATTATTACTAAACCTCATCTCATTTGGGGCTTTGCCATCTCTTGAGTCTAAACACATACAGGTATTCTAATTCATCACATCTAGTTAGCTACTCTATAGGTGTCCAGTTGTAAGAAGTCATTCTACTTTATTAACATCAAAAATAATAATAGGTACAATTTAATGAGTGACTGCTATGCACCTGATGCTTCATAATATTACTTCTAATCCTTGCAACAATACTAAGAGATACATATTTTTCCAATTTTATAGATGAGAAAACTGAGACTGAGATGTCAACTAACTTATCCAAGGTCATCATTTGGTGAGTGACTGAATCAGAATTTATTCAACCCCAAATCTCTCTAAGACTGAATCCCATATTCTTCCCATTAAATTGTATGACTCTTCTTCTTTCCCCTGACTCATAATAAATATAGTTTAGAAATGAGATTATTATGCTATAAGTCAGACAGAAAAAGTCGAGAACCATATGATTTCACTAATATGTGGGATATAAAACTGAAAACAACAAAGGAATAAGACAAACAAATGAAGAAACAAAAACTCACAGACCCAGACAACAGTTTAGTGGTTACCAGAGGGTAAGGGGGAAGGGGTGGTAGATGAGAGTAAAGGGGATGAAATATATGGTGATAGAAGGAGAACTGACTCTGGGTAGTGAACACACAGTGTGATATATAGATGATGTATTACAGAATTGTACACTTGAAACCTATGTAACTTTACTAACAATTGTCACCCTAATAAATTTTAATTAAAAGAAAGAAAAGAGGAAGGAAAAAAAAGGAAGGAAGGAAGGAAGGAAGGAAGGAAGGAAGGAAGGAAGGAAGGAAGGAAGGAAGGAAGGAAGGAAAGAAGGAACAGGACCAGGATTGGGAAAACTGTGAAGCTCACCACTTCTTACCCGAGTTAAAATGAAGGAAAATCTGTATGATATAAAGGAAGGAAGACTTTGAAAAGAAGGAAGAGACCTGATTTTCCCTTCTACTCCTAGGGGCTGAAACGGCCATGAACAAGTGACTTGCCCTCCTGGGCCTCACGTGTAAGATGGAGATGCTTACCCACAAGGCTGCTGTTAGCAAACAGACATACGAGTAAAGCCCTAAGCAAGCACAGTGTTGGCACTGTGGCTATCGTCAGGGACCAACACTCCCACGCCTGACCTTTCCCTCTCTGATGTCATACTTGGTAGTGTCCCAAGCTCATCTTACTCTTACTCTTCTTCTCATTAAAAAGAGTAATATCTCCTCACCCTCAACCCCAAGCAGGCATTCTTTTTCCCTGTGTGTCTTCCAATATTACCTAAAAAATAATACAGAAGAAACAATCCCTGTGACTGTGTCCTGAAGGGAGAGAGCTGGAGGCCTGCTTCAGTTTGCAGTAAACATGGTGAAAGGACCTTTCAGAGACAGGACCCCAGACTCTGCTGCTCCACACAAAGATGGACCACGTGTGGCTATTGGTAGACTGTTTGTTCCAAGTAAAGGGACAGGGATGTAGAGACAAGCCAGAGAAGGAAGTGTTTCATGGTAGGCCCAGACCCTTCATCACCTTCAAATCACCTCAAGCTAGCAGCTACCTACCTCATAAAATCCCTGCTGGAAATGTTTTTCAGTGTGTTTATTAGACTTTCTCTAAATATGCAGTCATTCAGTACAATTGTTTACCCAAACACTGAGACTTATTAAAGGTTCCTTAATCCAAAGGCAGAGAGAACCAGACAGCTGATCCAAGACATTATCTGATGCCAGGTGGCCACTGGCCTGGCTGACATTTCTTTCACATACCATACAGCCTCACGACTTGGCCACACAGCTAGGAAAATTAATCGTCTGGCCTACCCTCCCCCTGTCTGATGGCTGCAATGATGCTGTTTGGCTGAGATGCATATTTTTATTTCTCATCTAGACACAGTGTCTAGAGAAGGAAATTAGTCCAAGGTAATGGAATTGAAAAACTTGGCTAAGGAGAACTCCATCAAGAGGGAATGGAAAATAAATAAACAGGAAGGAATGATGTGCCTTCTAATTAGACAGAGAGGGGAGATGGGCACTCAGTGCCTTCCTACACAAAGCAAAGGCACACAAGAAGGGGGACAAGTATGGGTCATTTTTGACTGAAAGAATCTTGAGTTCAAGTCCTATATAGAATTCTTCAGAAAGTAAAGTTATGGGATAATCTATTGCAGGATTCTTTAAAGAAACCCCTTTTTAAAAATACCTCCACCCAAGGAACAGAGATAGAAGGGGAATTTACTTGTCACTGGATGTCAACTAAAACTAAGTATGAAATTAAAGGAAATTAAATGTAATATTTCCTAAAGAAAAACAATACATTGTATGTAGCTTTTCAAAGATGCTTATATCTCCAAATATTGTCAAGTTAAAACCATGCCATAGAATACATTCTTCCTTGACTATGCACCAAAAGTTGGAAATGGCACTTATTTGTTAGCAGATGGCAAATGTGTGCAAGATTTTGTCTCAATGAAATAACTCATCTGTCTTTCTGTGAACTTTTCACAGAGCCTTCTGAAGAAATGGCTAAGTCACCACCCACAAACCAAGCAGCTAGACAGCTTGAATCCTAAACCTACCTTTGCTTCAAGTGTTATAAATGTGGGAAATTTAGACAGCTCCAGAAAGCTGTCTCGTTTAACAAAAAAATGAATAAAAACAAACAAAAATCACCCACCTGGGAAACGAACTCTTCTACAAGGCGCTGGTGGTGGAAGCTGGATGGATCCTGTAGTTCCTCCCTATATTGCTCCCCCAAAAGGTGAATACTGAATTCTGCAATCTGCTCAGCTGCTGGTTTTGTGGATTCTTCTATGACATTCTCAATTTCATTGCTAATCTGTATTTTTAGAGAAAGAACAATAAATGTCAATACTTACTCATTCAGTCAACAAATATATATTGTTTACCTACTATATGCCAGATGCTATGCCAAAGGCAACTTCTGATAATGACTCTTTATACAGGATTTGACTTTGGAACTAATTGGATAAATTTTAAAATATCAGTTAATATTAAAATTACTGTGCATTTGTACATTCCTTTAAACAAACACATAACAACCAGTTCAGGGACAGATAGAAAATTTTCCAAAGATAGCCACCAAAGTTGACCATTTGTGAGTTAAAAAAGAGTTGACTAATTTATTCCAGCATTACAGGAAATGTTAAAAGGGCTTTTTTAAACAGAAGAAAGGGGGAAACAAACTAACAAAGGAAGACCAGAAAAACAAATAACAAAATGGCAATAAATACGTACCTATCAATAATCACTGTAAATGTGATTATTGGGCTAAATGCTCAAATCAGAAGACATAGAGTGGCTGAGTAGATAAGAAAACAGCATGCATATGCTATTTACAAGACCCATGCATATGCTATTTACAAGACCCATGCATATGCTATTTACAAGACCCATGCATATGCTATTTACAAGAGATTCATCTCAGATCAAAATACACACACAGACTGAAAGTAAGGGGATGGAATAAGATATTTCACAAAAATGGAAATGAGAAAAAATCTCGGCAATACTTATTTCATAAAAAATAGACATTAAAATGAAGACTACGATACAAGACAAAGAAGAACACTACATAACAATAAAGAGATTGATCCAACAAGAGGACGTAACCCTAGTAAACATCTATACACCCAACATAGGAGCTCCTAAATATATAAAACAGCTTATGACCAGTATAAAATCAGAGATCAACAGAAGCACTATCGTAGTAGGGGACTTCAACACCCCATTGTCACCAATGGACAGATCCTTCAGACAGAAAATCAACACAGAAACAGTGGCCTTAAATGACACTTTAGACCAGTTGGATTTAATCAATAGTTTTAGAGCATTTCACCTTAAAGCATCAGAATATACATTCTTCTCAAGTGCACATGGAACATTTTCCAAGATAGATCACATGCTAGACCACAAAAAAAGTCTCAGTGAATTTAATAAGATTGAAATCATATCAAGCGTCTTCTCTGACCACAATGCTATGAAACTAGAAATCAATTATAAGAAGAAATCTGGAAAACACACAAATACACGGAGGCTGAATAACATGTTACTAAATAGCGAGTGGGTCAATAATGGGATCAAAGAAGAAATCAAAACCTTGAGACAAACAAAAATGAAAACACAACAACCCAAAATCTATGGGATGCAGCGAAAGCATCCTAAGAGGGGAATTCATAGCAATGCAGGCCTATCTGAAGAAACAAGCAAAATCTCAAATCAACAGGCTGTCTTTACACCTAACGGAACTGGGAAAAGAACAGCAAAACAAGCCCAAAAGGAGTACAAGGAAGGAAATAATAAAGATCAGACCAGAAATATATGAAATAGAGACCAAAAAAAAAAAAAAAAAAAGATCAATGAAACCAAGAGCTGGTTTTTTGAAAAGACAAACAAAATTGACAAACCCTTAGCCAGACTCACCAAGGAAAAGGGAAAAGAGAGAGAGGAAATAAATTAATAAAATCAGAAATGAAAGAGGAGAAGTGACAATAGATATCACAGAAATAAAGACAATTTTAAGAAAATACTACAAGCAACTATATGCCAACAAATTAGACAATCTGAAAGAAATGGATAAATTTCTAGAAGCATATAATCTTCCAAAACTGAATCAAGAAGAAACAGAAACTCTGAACAGACTGATTACTACCAAAGAAATTTAATCAGTAATCAAGCTCCCAACAAACAAAAGCCCTGGACCAGATGGCTTCACAGGCGAATTTTACAAAACACTCATAAAAGAATTAACACCTATTCTCCTCAAACTATTCCAAAAAATCCAGAAGAGGGAAGGCTCCCAAGCACATTTTACGAGGCCACTATTACTCTGATCCCAAAATGAGCCAAAGACATTATGAAAAAAAGAAACCAAAGGCCAATATCCATAAAGAACATAGAGGCAAAAATCCTCAACAAAATACTAGCAAACTGGGTTGAGTAACACATTAAAAAGATTGTACACCACGATCAAGTGGGTTCATTCCTGGTATGCAAGGTTGGTTCAATATCCGCAAATCAATTAACGTGATACACCACATTAACAAAATGAAAAATAAAAATCATATGATCATATCGATAGATACAGAAAAAGCATTTGACAAAATTCAGCAATCATTTATGATAAAAACTCTTAGCAAAGTGGGAACAGAGGGATCATATCTCAACATAATAAAGGCCATATATGCTAAATCCACAGCTAACATCATACTCAACAAGGAAAGGGTAAAACCTTTCCCCTTAAGATCAGGAACAAGACAAGGCTGCCCACTTTCACCACTTTTATTCAACATAGTTCTGGAAGTTCTAGCCACTGCAATCAGACAAGAAAAAGAAACAAAAAGAATCCAAATTGGAAAGGATGAAGTAAAATTGTTATTATATGCAGATGACATGATACTGTATAGAGAGAACCCCAAACATTCCACCAAAAAACTATTAGAACTGATAAATTTAGTAAAGTAGCAGGATACAAAATTAATATTCAGAAATCAGTTGCATTTGTACACACCAATAATAAACTATCAGAAGGAGAAATCAAGAAATCAATCCCATTACAATTGCTTCAAAAACAATAAAATACCTAGGAATAAATTTAACCAAAGAAGTAAACGACCTGTACTCGGAAAATTACAAGACACTAAAGAGAGAAGTCAAAGAAGATACAAATAAATGGAAACAGATACCATGTTCATGGATAGGAATAATTCATATAGTGAAAATATATAGTATAGACATACTATCTAAGGCAATATATAGATTCAACGCAATTCCTATTAAACTACCAATGACATTTTTCTCAGAAATAGAACATATAATCCTAAAATTTATATGGAACCATAAAAAGACCCCGAATAGCCACAACAATCTTGAGAAATAAAAACAAAGTACAAGGTATCATGCTACCCACCATCAAATCATACTACAAGTATACAGTAATCAAAACAGTATGGTACTGGCATAAAAATAGACACTTAGATCAATGGAACAGAATAGAGAGCCCAGAAATAAATCCATTCATATATGGTCATTTAATCTATGACAATGGAAGCAATAATTTACATTGGAGCAAAGAAAATCTATTTCATAAATGGTGCTGGGAACACTGGACTGACACATGCAAAAAAATGAAACTGGACCCTCTCCTTATGCCATATACGAGAACAAATTCAAGATGGATTAAAGACTTAAATGTAAAATCCAAAACCATAAAACTCCTAGAAGAAAATACAGGGAGTAAATTTGCAGACATTACCCTGAGTAATATTTTTACTGGTATGTGCCCTCAGGCAAGGGACATAAAAGAAAAAATAAACATATGGGATTACATCAAACTTAATAGTTTTTTCACAGCAAAGAAAACTAACACTAAAAAAAGGCATCCTACTGAATGGCAGAAGATATTTGCCAATAATACATCTGACAAGGAGGTAATATCCAAAATTTATAAAATACTCATTCAACTCAACACCAAGAAAAACAAACCACCCAATTTAAAAACGGGCAGAGGACATGAAGAGACATTCTTCTAAAGAGGACATACAGATGGCCAACAGACATACGAAAAAATGGTCAACCTCACTAATCATTAGAGAAATGAAAATGAAAATTACAATGAGATACCACCTCACTCCAGTCAGAATGACTATCATCAATACATCAACAAACAACAAGTGCTGGCGAGGTTGTGGAGAAAAGGGAAGCCTGGTGCACTGTTCGTGGGATTGCAGATTGGTGCAGTATGGAGGAAAACAGTATGGAGGTATCTCAAAAAACTGGAAATGGAACTACCTTATAACCCAGCAATTCCACTCTTAGGTATCTATCCAGAAAAATCTAAGACACTAATTTAAAAAAATATAGGCACCCCTCTGTTTATTGCAGCACTATTTACAATAGCCAAGACTTTGAAACAACCGAAATGGCCATTGGTAAACGACTAGATTAAGAAACTGTGGCACATTTATACAATACAGTATTACTTGGCTATAAAGAAGAAGGAAATCTTACCATTTGCAACAATATGGATGGACCTAGAGAACATTATGCTAAATGAAATAAGTCAGTCGAAGAAAGACAAATATCATATGATCTCACTTATATGTGGAATCAGAATAAATGAGCAAAGTAAACAGAAATAGTCTCAGAGATAATAGAGGAAAAACTGATGGTTCCTAGATGTGAAGGTGGTGAGGGAGAAGGGGAAGGGATTAGACAGCATAAATTGGTAACTACAATATTGCCATGGGGATATGAAGGACAGTTTGGGGAATATAATCAATAATGTCGAAAAGATTTTGTAGGGTATCAGATGGGCACATGTCTCATTAGGGAGGCCACTTCATGAACAATGTAGATGCTTGACCACTGCACTGTACACCTGAAGTTGAAGAGGAATAATATTGTATGTCAACTATAATTTAGTATATATATATATATATATATATATATATATATATATATATATATGATCACGAGATATGGAGTACAACATAGGGAATAGAGTCAATGGAATTGTAATAGATATATATGATTCCAGAGGGGCAATAGATTGGGGGAGAGAGGTTATCACTTTATGAGGGGTGACATGTCTATTACATTGTTTTGTACACCTGAAACTAATTTAAAAAAGAGGTGACTATGCTAAAATTATCATCTAAAAATAGCTTAGAAGGGTAGTTCTCACTCAACTTGTTTATATTTTTACAAATCCTTTAATGTCTGGCTTAATGGATGACAGCTGGATTAACAAATCTGCTTCTGCATGCATTCAGTCAGTTCCAATATGTTGTTTTAGTATAAGTAAGTGAAGAAAATCCATCCACACAGACATGTATTGGGAAAGGGGGGAATATATTAGTAGCCTTTTCATATAATTACAGATATTTTTTTAATTTTTCATATAATTACAGATAATTTTTTTAAATGCTACACCAAGTTCAATAAGTGGTAGTTTCTTAAGGGTTAGTTGCTATGTGGAATCTGAAACCATATCAACAAATGTTTTGTACTCAGTAACATTTAAATCCAGTTCTTCCAGTGGCCAAACCTGGAATAATTGAGCAACAAAATGAAAATTGAATTATAATCCAAAGAATAAAATAAATATCCATGAGCCTGTCCTAATATGGTTTAATAAATAAACGTGAGAGAAGCGATAAAAGTTTCTTACTGAAGAATTCCAGTTAATAAATGTAGAAGAAATGAGGGAAATATAATATTACCATGAGAACATTTCATAATAATTGCTGCATGCAAGACACTCTTGAGGTCATCTAATCCAAGCCCCTCCATTTTGATACACAAGAAAACCAGAGATTGGATTAGAACAATGGCTAGCCCAAGGGCTCACAGAAAGCCAATCACAGAGTCAGCAATCACAAGGGGTTTTTTCACTGTATCATTTTTCATCCCTGATGGATCATACAATCAGCAATCTTCAAAATTTCAGAATGAGAAAGAATCTCAAAGATCCCACCATCGCTTCTGATGCTTGAATTCTCTCTATGATATCCCTAAAAAATGGTTACTCATCCTCAATTTAAATGGCTCTAATGAGAAAGAGTCATGACTTTCAAAGGCAGACCATTACATTTCCAAAAATCTCTCATGGTTGGGAAGTTTTTAATATTAAACCCAAATATAGTATTTACCTGTAAGTGTTACCCTTGATCTCAGTTCTGTAACCTGGAACACCTTTAAAACCTGTACTTACCAGAGAGCCCTTAAAATAACTATAGGCAGCTATCATGTCTTCCCTGACTTTTCACTAGTTCCTATCCTCTAGACACTTCCTTAGAGTGTGGTATATACAAATGAGGTCTGATCAACTAAAATATGGTAGGACTACTACCTCCCTTATGGTAGATTCTATATTTGTATTAGTGCAACCCAAAAGTACTCTTGCTTGTACTAGGTAACTGAAGCATACTGCTGATTCATACTGAGACTAAAATCAACAAAAATTATTAGTCTTAAATAGAATTTTGTTGCACAGTTAATACCCAAGTGTGCTTTATATTTCCCTTGGCTTTGACTCTGTGCTAGAGCAATGTCTGTTCTTCTCCTCTGCGTTGAAAGGACTATTTATCCTTTTAAATGTATTCAGAAAGTCAGCACATTATAAAAAAAATTGAATTTTGTATAAGACTTTGCATTTTTCCATATTAAATTATACCTCACTAATTTGGACAGAAACGTCCATTTCCAGGATTATTTTAAAAGAAATATGCTTAGTAACCTTACTGCTACAGAATGCCTAAAATGCTGAATAAATTTTTTTAATGCATAGCTGCTTTGCAAGAAAGTAAAGAAAACTCCAAGGGATCAAGAAATATTAGAAGAATCCAGAGAGATGATTCAATATTGTATTAATACATGACATATCTGCTAATCTAGGCTTTAGTTTTAAATATCACGAAGGGATAGGATACAAAGTGAAAAGTCCATGCATGTTCAAATCAGATCAAAGACTGTCACATAAAGCAAGGATTCTAAAAACTGAATAGACAGTTTGAACAACAAATCAGACTAAGCTGAAAGGAGAATTAATAAACTATAAAACATACTTGAATGTAACACAGAGAGACAAGGAAATTATTAAAGAATGATTAACATACATGAGGGATAAAATGAGGTCAGACATATACCTTATCATAAGCAATAACAACTGAGAACTTCTCCTATAACCATTGTTTTGACACAGCTAAATCCCAAATACTGTGTAGTATTTTACATATACCGTGTTTCCCCCAAAATAAGACATAGCCGGACCATCAGCTCTAATGTGTCTTTTGGAGCAAAAATTAACGTAAGATCTGGTCTTATTTTAACATAATATAAGACCAGGTCTATAATATAATATAATATAATATAATATAATATAATATAATATAATATAATATAATATAATATAATTAATATAATATAATAAATGTAATGTAATGTAATATAATATGATATAATATATAATACCGGGTCTTACATTAATTTTTGCTCCAAAAGACTCATTAAAGCTGATGGTCTGGCTAAGTCTTATTTTCAGGGAAACACGGTATACAGTACATGGAATATACAGTATTTGGGATTCTGTTTCACAAAAATGGGTATAGGAGTATGTTTATTTGTTTTGCTTTGGATTTGTTCTATTTCCTCAATGTGAGGCTTTATGTCTATCATGAATTCTGAGAAATTCTCAGCTATCATCTGTCATAAGATAGATAGATAGATAGATAGATAGATAGATAGATAGATAGACAGACAGACAGATACAGATATATCTTAAAAGTAGACAAGGAATACTTTTAAAAGGGGGGGTCCCTTTTAAAGGAGTCCCAATGACTGAAACAAAATAATCCCCATGCAGTTAATTTTTTTTATTATTTGTATTCATTGTGTGTGTGTGTGTGTGTGCGCGTATGCTTAAGTTCACTGCATCAGAAACTGCATATAGTTAATTCCATTAATGCATATTTTGCTTTTTCAAATAATCCTTTTTGTTGTCTTCATAGAGTTCCAAGTTAAAGAATCCTTTGTGGGGAAGAATAGGAATTGTATGCACCTTTAAGAAGTCTGGAATAATTCACAAGAACACGACAAAAGCAGTTCATGATGGGGTGTGGGGAAAGGGTGGTATAGAGAGTGGAAACTGAGGAGTTGGCAGGGTTGGGTATGTGATTTTTCACCGATTATCTCTTATATTCGTTATTTTTTGACCTATATGAATGTGATATCTCTGAAAAAATTAGCAAAAAGCAATAAAAGGACTTTTCAAAAAGTAGACAAAGAAAACAGCCAGATTACCCACAAGGGAATAACAACTGAACTGATAGTTGAGTTTTCAGTAACAACAATAAAAGTTAGAAAATAGTGAAATAAAACCTTAACAAAAAAACCACCTCAATCTAGAGTTTAATACAGATTTAAATTTTTCTAGAAAAAGGGGATAATAAATACATTTTCAGGTGATCCAAAACTGAGATTCAATCAGGGCGGCCGCATGGCTCAAGTTGGTTAGAGCGCAAGCTCTGAATAACAGGGTGGCTGGTTCGATTCCCACATGAGCCAGTGAGCTGCACCCTGCACAACTAGATTGAAGACAATCAGCTGCCACTGAGCTTTCAGAGGGGCGGCCAGATGGCTCAGCTGGTTAGAGCACGAGCTCTCAACAACAAGATTGCCACCAATTCAATTCCTACCTGGGATGGTGGGCTGCGACCCCTGAAACTAAAGATTGGAAATGGCGACTGAACTTGGAGCTGAGCTGCGCCCTCCACAACTAGAATCAAGGACAATGACTTGGAGCTGATGGGCCCTGGGAAAACACACTGTTTCCCAATATTCCCCAATAAAAAATTTTTTTTAAATAAATAAAAATAAAATTTGTATAATGGTCACTAAAATAATAATAATAATATTTTTAAAAAACTGAAACTGAATCAGTGAGAGATTCTCACTAAAGTAATATCAGAAGCATGTATTTCAGAATGAAAGTGAGCCTCGAGTAGAGGTCTAAATTGAAAAAAAGTATTTTAAGAAAATAAAATTAGAAACATCTGGGTCAATGTAAAAAAACTTTAACTGAATAAAACAAACATAATACAGTCTAATTTGTGGGAGTAAAAAGAAAGAGAACTAAATGTGAAAAAAGAACAAAAATACTGAAAAATAGACAATAAATCAGTAGGATGATAATTTGAATTACAGTATTCTAATGTTCTAGCATTATCCTATTGCTCAGAATAAGATAAAGATTTTGAAACACTTTGATTTTGCTAGATTAAACATCCATTATACTAACAAAACAAAAATAAAGTATATAATTTCTAAAGGAAAAATGTATTAAGAAAAAACTGAACTGTAAAACTGTACGTTGGGCTTTACTTTGAACTAATTCTTAATTTTGAACCTGGCAACCTAATTCTTGTCAGGTATCTCCATAGTGTTTTGCTCTATAAATTGGCTTCAAATCATCATTTCTGTGTTCAATATTAATGCTCCAATTAATTACACACAATTCCTTCATTTCTATTCTAGTGAATTCTATCACATTCCATAAATATTTCGAGACCTAAATCATACTAATTTTGCCTCAAGTTTAGGACTACAGTATCACTTTTATTCATTCATTCATTCACAAATATTGTATTTATCAAATGGCAATATTTTCTAACATCATCTACTTTGAGCACAGTTTTACTGAAGGTAAATGTATTGATTCGGGCATCCACTCAGGGATCCCAAGCTACCACCAGCCTTGTTCACTTACAGGAAGGGTGGTGGGCAGAGTGGGTGACTTGTTCTGATTTCATATAAGTTAAAATGTCCAAGTTTGGGAAGAAAAGGTGCAAGGTAACTAAATTGCACCTTTCTAGTAAATATGTTCAGTCAGAGATTTTTCTATGTATTAAGTAATCTAGGGTTTATGAACCCCCTAATTAAAAATGAAAGAAACATTTAACAAAATTTCTAACAAAATATTTCTATCTTCCTGGGCAGTGTGTACTTTTTTTAAAATCTGAATGTGCTAGAGAGTCAACTTAATGTTGTACGGTAGACAGGTTCCTATTTAATAATGATGTATTTGAAAAGCATGGTGCTTCTTGATTTTTAAACTATAAAAATAGATATACCATATGATTCAGCAATTCCACTCATGGGTATTTATTCAAAGAAAACTAAAACACTAATTCGAAAAGATACATGCACCCCTTGTTCATCGAAGCATTATTTACAATAAGCAAGATATGGAAGCAAACTAGGTGTTCACTGATAGATGAATAAATAAATAATATGTGAGATATCTATATCTATCTATATCTATATTTATATCTATATCTGTATAGATATTAATATCTATACAGATATAGATATATATAAAATACAGCAATAAAAAATGAAATCTTGTCATTTGCAACAACATGGATGGACCTAGAAAGTATTATGCTAAGTGAAATAAGCCAGGTAGAGAAAGAAACATACTATATAGTTTCACTTATATGTGGAATCCAAAAACAAAACAAAACAAAAACAGACTCATAGAAACAGAAGGGAGAGGGAAAGGGGGTGGCTGAAAAAAGGAAGGGGAATATAGTCAATAATATTGTGATGTTCACACGGTGACAGATGATTACTAGAATTAGTGGGGCAATCACATTGGAAGGTATAAAAATGTTGAATTACTATATAGTACACATAAAACTTGTATACCTAATGTAAGATTGTATATAACCATACTTAAATCAAATTTTTAAAAATCCACATCCTTTCCCTCTGAAGAAGAGAAAGCTAAGACCTGATCCATTTAGAGACGAATGTAGGCAAAAATATCCCCATTATAAAGTATGCCATGCAGCCCACAAGAGACAGTGGGCCTGCTGTAATGACAGTTCCCCAAGCCACGAGTCATTGCATCTACAATTTGAAGCCCTCTCTCACCAAAAGCAGTTTTATTCGGCTCTCCATAGAATCTCAGATTCTTTTTAATGTGCTGGTTTTATAATCTACAATATTTCCATAAAGGGATGTCCTATGTAGTCTGGCAATGGATTATAAATCTCCTTAACCCCGGTTCTCCACGTTCGAAACCAAATAACAGAACAGAGCATCACTCACACTGTCCTCTGGCCTCCCCAACCTGCTCTGTGAGGTATCTTCATAGGAACTCACCCCTGGATATGGAACACTGAGAACAGCATCTAAGTAGAAAAAGAAAAACATATCTATGAATTCAGTCCCTGACTAAGTCAGAATTCACATCAGGAAATAAGGAATTGACGTCAAAAACATTCCTATAAGTCATTTGCTTTTTTATTCTGGAAATTCTGTGCATTCTAACCTCAAGATACATTTACATAAAGTCTTCCCAGGATGAGAAATAATAATGACTCATTCATTCGTTCAACAAGCATTTACTGAGCCCCGACTATATGCCAGGTTGTATGCAAGATGCTAGGGACGCAGACAAAGTTCCTCTCCTTAAGGAGCTATCTAATAAAGGGGACAGGTACTGAAAGAAGTAACACGACCAGGAAGGGGAAGTGGGTGAAGGTTGGAGACTGCCCATAAATTGATAATTGTTGAAGCTGTCTAATTTTTGTATATGTTTGAAATTTCCAATAAAGAGAAGATTTTTTTAAAAATTAAAATAAAGAAAGCAACTACCAATTTACAGGAAATATAGAGGTCAAAGGAATATGCTAAAGTACACCATAGAATACAATCAGACACTCTAGAAGACAAAGGACAAATGGTGAAATTAGAAAGATTCTACCTGTTGACATAAATAATGGTTGCAGAGTGTTTGCTTTAAAATAATTCGTTAGCTCGTGCACTTGTTCAAAGCAGTTTTTGATTTGTATCATACTCAATAATTAAAGATTTTTAAGTACCCACAACATAATGCCAAAAAATAAATAAATAAAATAATTACTTTTTCTTGAGAACAACATACATGGAGAGAGAAACACAATATTTTTTTAAATGCGAGCTAAAAAATGTGCTTGCTTGCAAGATTGTGTTAAAGCACAAATTATTTAAAAAGAAAAGTGAGTAAAGGCACAAAAGCATACCTCCCAATGTTGAGGTATCATCGACAGGAACCAAAGATGACAATTCAAAGCTAGGGGGAAAAAAACGTATGGAGTTAATAAAACAATAGAAATGTGACGATTTATTTTTGTTTACAAAAAGGAATTCAGTACCTCTTCAAACAAAGATTCCCAAACCAAAGAACTAAGTAGTCGAGTTTAAAAAAACAGTCTTCATAATTCATTTATTTTACATTTATTGATTCCAACTCAACTAGAATCACCCTATTTAAAGCACTCCCCTACTTACTGTATCACCCCCATTTAATTCTTCTCAGTTCTTATCACTATGTGAAATTATTTTGTTCATTTATTTATCTATTTCTTTATCTCAGTCTCCAACCCCTTAAACCTCTAGAATGGCATTCTCTAATATGATAGTCACTGGACATATATGGCAATTTAAATGAACTAAAATTAAAGTTTAAAATTCAGTTTCTCATTCACACTAGTCACATGTATCTAATGGCTACCTAATTGGACAGCACAGTAAATTTCCATTATCACAGAAAGTTCATTTGACTAGGACTTCCCTTAGAATCTAAACTCCACAAGATCAGGGACTTTGCCTGCCATATTCTTTCTATATCTCCAGCCTAAACAGTACCTGCTATCTAGTATGCATTACATAGATGTTTTTGGAATGAATAAATAAGTAAATACTACTGGCAAAGTGGTATAGAAGACACTTGGCACATAGTTGTGAACAAAACCTGTGGTCTATGAAAGGTACAGTCTTACAGAAAATAGACACCAAATAAATGATTACAAATGCAGTAAGTAGTACAGCCTGGAAAGTACGGGTGCTAAGGGGAACAAAGAAGCACAAATCTCATCGCATTTGAGAGATCATAGAACTCATACAATATTTTATATAAAGACAGGCAAGCTTAGAGAACTGACTTAGGCAACAGTACTAGCAAGCTTCAGGTCTGCGAGCTATCCTTTAGCCATGCCATCCAGGAACTGCAATCAGAGATCCAAAGGCCCTGAGAAAGCCCCTGCTTTAAAGGAAAGAAAGTGGGTTTCTCCAAGTCCAAATTTCCATATTCTCCAAAAATATAAAATTTAAAGTATAGTGATTTGGAGAAGTTTTAGAACTGTAAAGTTTGTGTACATGTCCTAAGGAAAAAGGACTGTACCCCAAAACGGCACTTTTTCAAAGGAGCTGGATAGTGATTACACCAATTTTCAATTCATAGCAATTGAAAACTCTTCAGCTTGACACAAGTCAACTTCCTAAGGTGATTCAATCACAAAAATGTCTCCCTCAGACTTGTCAATGTGCCAGTGAGGCCCATCTTTAGAACCCCTCCTTTAGTTTGCCCTGCTGCTGTAAATTTAAGGTCACGGTAGTGGGGCCGGGGATGGGGGATATGGAAAGCCACCAGATAAACATGGCACACATCTTGAAGCATCAATTTTACTTGAAGCATAGGCAGTTGGGGAGCTAAGTCACAACTCACAGTAATTTAAAATATTTTAATATTTTTTAAAATGTGGCTCTATTATGGATAGATTACAAAGTTTAAATAAATATTAAGATAAAATATGATAATTCCAAGACATTTCATGCCTGGAACTGGAGTGGGGGAGTCAAATAGGGCTATGTTCCCTAAACCTACAGGCTTTGGCAGAAAGTTTGAGAAACACATGTTTTAGAAAACATATCTTATCATAAAGAGTCTTCTGGTTTTTAAAAATACTATCTAGAAAGAATAATATATTAAACCATTACACCAAACCTATCACTATTGGTTATGTATAGTGCATTTGTAGGAAATTGCCTATTAAGTGAGCTGTCATCTAGAGAAACCTAAAGGAATATGATATCTGATTAAGTCATTACAATGTGTGATGAGCAGAGGAAGGTTTGGGTGATGAAGAAACATCAAGAGGCTTCTTGGGTTGCAGGAAGTGGAGCTACAAAGTGGGATTCAGATGCATTTGAAACAGACATTACCATAATCAGGCCTGGAAGGTCTATCAGTTGTCCACAGGGCAAGACCTTTCCCTAATACCCTCATTTGACAGATGAAAAAATGAGAGTCCAAATGTTCAAAGCCATTTTCCCAGTGTCACACAATAATTCAATATGGCCTAAGGCCATACCTAAAATTCCTAACTGTATCCAGTTCCTTTTTCAATAATAATAACAGAAAGAATGATTACAACTAAATTTACTAAGTCCTCTTTCCATGCCAAGCACTGTGCTAAGTAGTTTATCTTATTTAATTCGCAACAATCTTAAGAGGAAGATTCTATTATCTGCATTTATACAGATGAGGAAACTAAGGCTAGAAGTGGTTACAAATTTGCTCAAGGTCCCATAGCTAGCCAATGGAGGAGCTGGATGTAAAACAGGCCCATTTGATTCCAGAAACGGGCCTCTTACCCACATTAATTCCTTACAACATGGCCTTTGTGTCACCCATATTGTCTAGAAAAGCAACCAAGATGGTGTCACCTTACCTTAACAATAGTGACCTACATAAACTAAACCACCTAAAAGTCTAAGTGTCCCTTATGGTCCCAGAAAGAGGGCTAAAATCCAGTCAGAGTGGGAAAGTTATGAAGAGCAACCAAGTATACAAGTGGTCAAAGTAAGACAAAGGAGACAAAGCATTAACTGTAATCAGACCAGGAAGTTGGGATGACAACAGAGAAACCAGACTTCACCTGGAGTTGGGCCAATTGTCCTCTACCTCAGAATCAAATGTAAGCTAATTCTCTAAGTAAGCAATCAGAATGGAGAAGTTGGCTTACTTCAATAAAATTAGATTTTACTTACTGAATTCAAAATAACATTATTTTAATGATAGTAAAAAGGCAACTCTCAGTAATTCAAATTACTTGTCTAATACTCCAACATTTCATCCCTCCCCCTCCTTTCAAACGACAGTAAAGAACACTTAACAACAAGAATCCTTTCACATATTCTCATCAGGCAGGCCTCCTGCAGGGATCCCCTAAAATGTCACTCACAACAGAACTAGAACACAGAGTTGTGTTGATTTTGGAGACAGAAATGCTACTTCATTTCTAAGCCAAACCACAAATTTGAAGTTGTTCAGTTCAGACCTTTAGCTTAATAAAATTAAGCTGAAAAAAGCAGGACACAACCCCCTGTGGCCTCATTTCCTCTGCTCATCCAGCACATAATTTATTTGTCACTACTGCTGCCTAATCGTGTCAGCGGAATTCAGGTGGGATTATGCCAAAAAATATCATAGGTTTTAAAACACAGTGAAACAAGACAAGTGTAGTGCCCTATCTAGATTAGTTGTCCCAATGATAACTTTCTGTACTTTGCTTTGCTCTTGAATCTGTTAACTGTACTCAACATGAGACAAGAAAAGAACTCAAGGCATGGAGCCAGGAACCCTGGGTGCTACTCCCAGGTGTATCGTTAATGTTGTGTACGACTTGGGAAAATACCTCAGTTGCTCTGGGCCTCAAGAACCTAATCTCCAAAACAGGAACACCTCCTCACCCTACCTAGGTCACAAAGGTACTGACGAAAACTAAATAAAATATTATGTACAGAAGTATTATGAAAAGTATGGAATGATAAACAAATATAAGAGAAAATGGGTTAATGAAGCAGTGGCATGTGTCATCCCACGCAGAATAAAACATTAGCTAAATATATATATATATGCTTTATGATCTATGATAGGCATCCTCAACTACAAATGTAATTGAGATACAAAAAAAAATTAAAAATTCCCAAAGAAGAGTCCTTACACTGAGACTATCACCAGAGACCTAATAATAGACATGGGTGATTGAGCAGGAATTCAGGTACTCATTTAACAAACATTTATGAGCACATATCCTACACTGTACCTTGTACTGGTGGTTGAGGCTACAACAGTAAGAGCATATAGCAGGGGGCTAAGCAGCGACGGCAGCGAAGTGGAGATGTTTTCAAGATGTCTGCCTGTAATGGAGACAAGTGCTAGAGGAGGAGCTTTTGTAAAACAGGTTATATGGGAGAGACTTGAGCATGTTGAAATGCGAATTGAAATGAGTTAGTAATGGGACAACTGGAGGACTCAGGAGAAAGACAGAAACAATAACAGTCAGAAATTTCTAAGAGGTAAGATGGGATGTGAAGTCCTGAGTAAGGTGGAAAACACCTTTTTTCAAGAAACTTGGCAGATGACAGTAGAGGAAGCTTACAATGGCACGTAGAGTATTTGGCACAAGGCATATGTCAGCAAATGAGTTAGAGTTCGCATAGAAGCAGCAATTTAAATTACAGGGGAGAACTGGTAGGCAGAATAGTGGTCCACCAAAGACAAGCACTTCCTAACCCCTGGGATTTGAGAATATGCTCTTCACAGGGGAATTAAGGCGGCAGATGGAATTAATTTGGCCCTAAAGTAGGGAGCATATCCTGGTTTATCCAGGTGAGCCCAATGTAATCATAAGAACCCCTAAATGCAGAAGCGGGAGGCAGAAGAGTTTCAGACTGATGGAATGTGAAAACAACTCAACCAGCCATTCCAGCTTTAAGATGGAAGGGGGTCATGAGCCAACCATGTAGGCAGTCTCAGGAAGCTGGAAAAAGTGAGAAAACAGATTCTCCAGGAAGGAACGCAGATCTGCCAACACCTTGGGGCCCAATTCAGACTTTTGACTTCTAAACTATGGATGTGTAAGATAAATTGATGTTTTAAGCTACCAAAGTTTGTGGTAATTTGTTACAGCAGCAATAGAAAACTAATACGAGAGTCTCTTAACAAACAGAATACAAGAACAATCTCAAACAAATCATAAAAATAAATCTGAATATGGAAAAATAATAGGTGAATTAAAGGTTTTAACAGATCACTATAGTACTCAAGTTAAAGAAAAGTGTGTTCCGTGAATTCTTAGACCACTCTCATGGTGTCCCTTCCAGTGTTAACCTAACTCCAGGTCACCCATTTTAGCAACTACCACAGTTGACAGTTTTCACCCAACCCAACCTGATCTGCTCTAGTTTCATGGGAAGGGTACAAACTTTTAAATTCTCAAAATTCAATTATTTATGTATATTTTTAATCATATGACATACAGTCTTTTGCATCTGTTATCTGATGCCTTTCACTTAGCATAATGCTTTTGAGGTTTACTGTGTTGTATGTTATCAATCCATTATCAGTCATACACCGTGCATGTATCAGTCATTCAGTCCTTCTTTATTGTTGAAGAGTATTCCTTTGTATGAAAAAATTCAGTTACATTTTAGTTCATATGTATTGTTACTTTTATACATGCCTTATTTCCTAAGGATAATGAATAATATTTTGAGTTCCCTCTTATCCCTAATATAGACAGTGACTTATCAATAAAAATATATGATACAGTTTTGCAATGATGCTTATTTGTGAATGTATTCCAATGTGATTAATATATTAGGAAACAACGGAGCATAATACAAATTTCTTCTTTACATATACACAACTTCACTGCAAGAAACAATAGTGAACACAGAAAACTGTACCCAACTGAAGTAAGCCACATAGGAATACACAAAACACACATGCGTGCTACATCCCAAATATTTCCCAGCTACCTCAGTTTACCCCATGTGTGACGAGCCACACATATCCTCCTATGGTGTTACAACTTTCCATCCTATTTCAGATAACCCTCCTTCCACCACTTTACAATAACTCACAAACTACAGTCTTTCCAACGGCCACTTCCACAAGCAAATTTCAGGGCTTCTTGCAGGTTAAGAGCCGTATCTGTTTAGTATTCATGTACTTCTTAACCATATAAGATGTACAAAATATGCTATCATTTTTATTAGGTACAACCAAGAAGACTACCGGCACTCACCAGGTTATTTAGTCCACTTCCTGTGTGTTGTAACGGCAACCACAAGGAAACTCCTAGCCCTGCCTCTCAATGGTAAGGAGCCAACACTCAAGAAACCACATGGCCCCACATCTAAGTAGGGGCTCAACCCCAGACCCCAACGTACACTCAGTGGTAATATTAGCTGTATAGATAAGTGAGACCACAGAGTCCTACTTCCCTCCTGTTTATTCGTGTTTGATCTGAAACTTACATGCACTTCATTACCACCCACATATATGCATATACCCCAACTATGCATTTGCCTGGACACTACTCACTTAGTTGGTTTTTCAATCTGCCCTTTCTGTAATTTGAGGCAAACTTCTGGACTCTCCTGGATTGCGTGCCCTAGTGGTGTGTTTCTAAATAATCATCCACATGCTGGCATAATCTAGATATTCTGAGTATGGATAGAATTGGAAACCTTTAGCCCCTGAAAGCTCAGAATCCCTCACCTTCCATGATCTGATTTTCCTGCCACTGCTCAGGAGCCAGAACTGACCTTAACCCTAAGCCTAAAGGCCAATGAAGCCAAGACTCATAACCCTGGAGGATACATCAAGGTCGTGCTATTATATTATTATACTTCACGGTCATAGCCATTATTCCTCAGTAAAGTGATCCACGCCACCACCCATCATCTAATAAACTATTCTCCACTAAGGTGTACCATTTCAGAGTAATTTCATCATTAGCCTGTAAGCTGCAACAACAGTATATCATTCCATATTCCATTTCCAGAAATCTATTTCCACACCAAGAGAGAGGAACAAGTCTGCCCCCTGGTAAGGTCAGACAGTAAACAAGCACAGTGGCTATGGTGGTGGTCTGGAAAGGCAAGTGGCCTCACGATGAGAAAAGCATTTGTCACTTACCCACAGGCCTGGTCATTGCAGGAACTGGCAAGAAAATAGAAAGGGACCATTAAATTTGGGGTGAGTCTTGGAGTAGGTAGGATACATCTAAGTTGCCAAACATGAATTTAGGGGAAAAAAGACACTCACCCGCTTACAGTTTCCTTTGTGTACGCCAGTTTCTAAGGAAAACAAAGATTTTTTTTAAATGAATGTTTGAGTTCAAGACAGTTAATACATATAAACTGTAAATAAAACTTATTGCATGGAGAACAGAATGCCCTACCATTATAGAATTGACATCATTACTCTTTATGGTTAGACAAATAGTTAAAGCAAGGTACCAACAATGCCAAGTTTGTTTTGTGACTGTGAGACCATCCCTACATTCAGTCTCTATTTATGGGTCCCAAAGCTCCTGCGCTCTCTTTTAATGGGCACAGATTAATAAACTTTACCTGTAATCATTCCAAATAGTCTACAAGTTAGAGATTGGTACAGTTTTACATTAACCTTTCCTAGGCTTAGAATTAAAGTATTTTGCGATCTAATATATTTATAGTAACTCTCATCCTAGAATAATATAAACATGTAGATTAAAATAACTGATAAATCTGCCTTTCCAGAATTCAGAAAAAAGACAAATTATGTCAATCATTGGATTATTCCTCTGGGGCATTCCAAATCAAATTGTCCTCAAGTTTCCTCTAACTTAGTGGTTTTATTTTGAGACTAATATGATAAAAAGAACACTAACTTGGAGTCAGAAACCTAGTTCCAAGTCCTGTTTTTCTCCCACTCTTGTGTTAGGCCTCAATTTCCTCATCTGTACAATGGAGAGACTATGACTCTAAATTCATATTTATAAATAACACACTGCTCTTCTTACTCTACAGACTCTCCTAGAACAATCTCAGCAACTCTCATGGTTTTAATTACCACCTCAAGACTGGTGATTCCTGTAGCTGTATTTATAACCCTGAGCACTCTCCTGCCTTCAGACCTAAATATCAATCAATTCACATTTCACAGGTGGCTCAAATCAACACTTCAAAAGTGAACTCATTCTCCGTCCACCCATCATCTATAAACCTGTTTCTTGGCCTGAGTTCTGGGTCTTAGTCATTGGAGCTAGAAACTGGGAGGCTTCCTGGACCATTCCTTCATTCTACCCAACTCCCACCAATCCATGACTTTAATCCAAACAAGATTAGGCAGGACTAATCTTGTCTCCCCATTTATGTCCCTCGTGCTCCCTTTCTCTATCTCATGGTTTAGATGGGGCCCTCAGCCCCTTGGGCCTGGAGTACTGAAGCAGCATCCAATCTGGTCTCTGCTCCTATGGTGTCTAAAAACCATAGTAACCATTTTAAAATTAAAAACTATCAAGTCAGCCCCTGTGACTCACCTACTTACAACCCTTCAATGGTTTCCTATCACCTAGAGAGTTAAATACAAAAGTGTTAAGTTATCCACTTTGCCAGCCTGATCGCCTGTCACTTCTGGTACATCAGCCCAAGTCATTCCCTAGAAACTCCTGGCCCACGTTGTCCCCTCTGCCTAGAATGTCTACTCCAAGCTCCTTCCTCCTCATTTAGCTAACTTGTACTTGTGATGTAAGACTCAATCCAGGTTACACATTATCCCCTTTGTTCGCTTGTTCTACTAAATAATTATTGAAAGTATATTTCCTATGCCTTGAAAACTAGACTTACTAAAATTTCCACTTGTAAGAGACACCTTCCAATGCAACATCCCAAGAGGCTCCTGTTAGGGCAATGCTAACTACGTCACATATATTTCCTGCTCTACCAGTTGATCCTATATCACGGACACAACTGAGATGGACAAGGCTGATATAAATATAAATATGTATATGTGTGTGTTTCTTTTTTCATTGAACAGCTATTCCACGTTATCCACTGCAATGTGTGAAACTGGTAATGATTCAGGAGGGAGGCCCAGTGGTATGGGGGAAAGAATATGGATTTTGGAAAAGAAAACTGCGTCTGGATTTAAGTTCCAGCCCATCTGGTTTTATGATCTAGGATCAGGAATTTAGTAACTCTGTTGTATGATGTTCTTATCTATATAATGGAGCCATTACTACCTCTTTGTAGGGTTGCTGTTTATTAGATACACGTAATGTTTATAATACATGGCCTGGTACATGGTAGATACTGCATAAATGGTAGCTATTCTTATAATTATTGATACTGAGCAGTTAAAAAAATGTGACAGAAGAAAAATATATGGAATACCTTTGTTTAAAATGTGAGGTACCATGACTAAATGATGAGTTCATTTTAAAACACACAAAAATCTGCACACCTTCAAAATGTTCATAACCCTGCAAAACTTGTCTTGTTTCCACCCATGTTTATCAGACCATCCTTCTCTCCCCCAACTTGCCTCCACTTAATGAGATCATTTCTCTGTAGGACCAAATGTTAAAAGAAATTAATAGTATGAGTCTGCTAGACATAAAATAATAAAAGTAGAAAGACTAGGAAACTATACTATGCTACTTTAAGATGTACTAATCTAAGTAAAAATATCTCAGAGTTATGTCATCAATAACGCTTTCCTCAGTCTTGCTAAGGTACATGATATTTAAAATCAATATTTAAAATATTTATAAAATTTATAAATTGCAGCAAACAGGAAAAATATGTAGGTATTGCTTAGTTTTATTTCAACAAATATTTATTGTACATTTACTTTATCGTGGAATGAAAAATGAATAATAATGACATAATCCTTGCCCTTCAGCTTATAGTCTACTAGAGAAATTAATCACATGTAAACGAATAATAATAAAATGTAAGAAGTACAACATTAAAGAATGAATAAAGAATTATGGAAGTTCAAAGAATTCTGAGAGCTAAATTTGCTACATTGGGAGTTGGTTCCTCACAAGAAAAATTATACCAGAGCTGAGGATGTGTAAGACTTGAAGAGACGGACAGGGAGATAGACACAGGGTATATCAGACAGTATGAAAAATTTGCCACATATATCTAAACAGTTTTGTTTTCTTTTCATAAATACATGCATGCTCCATGAAAAGGAGAAGGTGGTCAAATAATTTGTCTATGTGCATGCTTACTTATCCTTTGCTAAGAATAAACTAATGTCTAAACCAAGGAAAACAAGTAAGCAAATTCATTAATTACGATCATATTTATACTTTACACAACATTTATTCAACGAACTATATCCTCTATCTTAATTAGAATCATTGGTATTCACTGGTATCCAATCTGAATGGATAATGTGTAAAACTTTGGCAAAAATGTTTGACTCTCACAGATTTATATTCTTAGCCGAAATCTTTGCTTAGTACTATTTCCAAATATTTACATTTATTTATAAACAAAGGTTCTCAGTGGATTAACGATGTTTATATAATGGCCAGAGCCAGGGATACAAAGGCCAGGCCACGTATCCTATGTGGCAGCTCACTCAAACAGCCTAATTCAACAAAAAGAGCAAAGCAGGGATTTGCCACTCATTCTTTCTTCCTCAGGCCCTAGCTGTGGATACTCGCTCCATCCGTGGTCCAGCAATTCCTTCCTTTGTTATTACACTTACCTTCATAATTAAGCTTCTGTGTTCCACAGACTGACTAAAATTTGTGGCCATTTCAAATATAGTTGTGATTCCATCCTCACACAAATTCATCCAGTAACTATATTCCTCATGCCCAGGAAGGCGATCCCAAAAAGTCCTAAAGGCTTCCCAGACAGCTTCTTGACACACTGAAAAACAGAAGTATTTTTTATGAAAAGTTAACACACTTTAGAGTTCTCACGATGATCATGGACCTGTTTATTCAGATTCCTGAGACACACTTGCCCACAGCGTCTTTTCTGGAGGGACATGGGAATGATTCTCAATCAAAGCCCTTCTGTTTCTTATGTCCTGTTTCAACTTTTCAGATCTGAAGAGAATTTTTACTTCCCACTTCTTTCCTTTGCAAAGGGGATTGACTCACCTCCTCAGAGGTAGGGGTTTTCTCCCCATCTCTTTAAAATAAAACAAAAAAATCCATGTTTATATGTTTATGCTTTATAAAAGTGGAGCTGATGTTAAGCATGCTTCAACTGGTGAATGGATAAACTGTGGTACATCCATATGATGAAATATGATTCATCAATAAAAAAATGAGCTTTCCAGGGTCTTGAACATGTATTTGTACACCCATGTTCACAGCAGCATTATTCACAACAGCCAAAATGTGGAAGCAACCCCAAGTGTTGATCCAGAGATGGATGGATAAATAAATGCAGTCTATTAAGCATAAGACCTGACACAATAAACTGCATTGAAGAAAACATAGATACTAAACTTATGGACCTTGGGTTCAAAGAGCATTTTATGAATTTGACTCCAAAGGCAATGGAAGTAAAAACTAAAATAAACAAATGGGATTATATGAAACTGAAAAGCTTCTGCACAGCAAAAGAAACTATTGACAAAATAATGAGGCAACCAACTGAATGGGAGAAGATTTTCGCAAACAGTTCCTCTGATAAGGGGCTAATATCCAAAATATACAAGGAACTCATGAAACTCAACAACAAAAAAACAAACAACCCAATTGAAAAATGGACAGAGGACCTGAAGAGACATTTCTCCAAAGAGGATATACAAATGGCAAATAGACATATGAAAAAATGCTCAACATCGCTAATCATCAGAGAAATGCAAATGAAAACCACAATGAGATATCACCTCACCCCAGTCAGAATGGCTTTCATCAACAAAACAAATAGTAACAAGTGTTGGAGAGGCTGTGGAGAAAAAGGAACTCTCATACACTGTTGGTGGGAATGCAGACTGGTGCAGCCGCTATGGAAGGCAGTGTGGAGGTTCCTCAAGAAATTACGAATAGAATTACCATATGACCCAGCAATCGCTCTCCTGGGTATCTACCCCAAAAATATAAAAGCATTTCTCTATAGAGACACGTGTACTCCAATGTTCATTGCAGCTTTGTTTACGGTGGCCAAGACATGGAAACAACCAAAATGTCCTTCGACAGATGAATGGATAAAGAAGTTGTGGTACATATACACAATGGAATACTATTCGGCGTTACGGAAAGATGATATAGGAACATTTGTGACAACATGGATGGATCTCGAGAGAATAATGCTAAGTGAAACAAGTCAGACAGAAAAAGCAGAGAACCCTATGATTTCACTGATATGTGGTATATAGACCAAAAAGAACAAGACAAACAAATGAGAAACAAAAACTCATAGACACAGACAATAATTTAGTGGTTACCAGAGGGTAAGGGGGTGGGGGGTGGGTGATGAGGGTAAAGGGGATCAAATATATGGTGATGGAAGGAGAACTGACTCTGGGTGGTGAACACACAATGGATTTATAGACGATGTAATACAGAATTGTACACCTGAAATCTATGTAAATTTACTAACAATTGTCACCCCAATAAAATTAATTAAAAAAAAATAAATAAATAAAATAAATAAATGCAGTCTATACATACAATGGAATATTATTCATCCTTAAAAAGGAGGAAAATTCTAACACAGGCTCAACATGGATGAACCTTGAGAAGAGTATGCTAAGTGAAATAAGTCAGTCACAAAGGACAAATATCTGTATGATTCTCCCGAAAAGAAATACTTAGTTTTGTCAAATCAATAAAGACAAAAAGTATAATAGAATGGTGGTTGCTAGGGGCTAGGGAGAAGAACAAATTAGAAGTTATTGTTTAATAGGTACAAACTTTCAGTTTGGGAAGATGAAAAAGTTCTGGAAAGGGATGGAGGTGAAGGTTGCACAGCAGTGTGAATGTACTTAATGCCATTGAACTGTACACTTAAAATGGCTAAAAAAAAATAACAAACGAGCTGCAAGCCATGAGAAGATATGGAGAAGACTTAAGTGCATATGGCTAAGTATAAGAAGCCAATCTGTAAAAGCTATATACTGTATAATTTCACCTATATGACATTCTAGAAAAGGCAGAACTATGAAAATTGTAAAAAGATCAGTGGTTTCCAGAGGTTCGGGGTAAGAAGAGATGAATAGATGAAGCACAATGGATTTTTAGGGCAGGAAAACGACTTTAGTAGTGTAATAGGGAATACGTGTCATCATACATTTGTCAAAACTCACAGAATGTAAAACACAAAGAGTAAACCCAAATGTAAATTAAGAACTTTAGTTAAGAATAATGTGTCAATACGGGCTCATCAATTACAACCAATGTGACATACTAATACAGGATGTTAATAAGAGGGGGAATCAGTGGGGGGACAGTGACAGTATAGGTAACTCTCTGGATTTTCTGCAGTTTGTATAAACCTAAAACTTCCCTAAAAAATAACATCTAATAATTTTAAAAAGATATGAGAATTTCACAGAACAGAAAATGATATTTAGGAGAAATACAAGAATACTGCTGTATTAAAATAAAAACTAATTCAATCTATCTGCTAAATAATCCCATAGCATCAAATCTGAAAGGATGCGAAACAGGCTGTCTGCCCTGCGTGTAACCACTTTACTGGCCAGATGCAGGACATGACAATAAATAGACTGAGATGGGAGCAAAGAGGTGAGTGGTGAGGGAGAAAGAAGGATATAAATGGACAGAGATCAAGGAAATTACTTTTCATCTCAAGAAGATTGAACACTTATCAGGCAGCACATTGAGGTGGAGCCCCTGAACTCACAGAGTCAGAAGATCTGAATTCCAGCCCTAGCATTCGGAGTACTAGCTTGATAAATGTGGGTAACGTACATAGCCATTCAATGCTTCAGTGTAGTCATCTTTCTTTCTTAATGGTATGAATAATTACTTCCTTGCTTACCTTGCTGGGAAAGTAATTTATAAACAGCATAGTGCTACATGAGTATCAGATGTTATTATCACATTGGATTCTATTTGTCTGACAGTTGTGTGATAGAAGACACTATAAGCCAAAGATCAACTCCTAACCTTTAACAGAGTGAACTATTGAAGGTTTCTCTATCAGTTGGTTTTTCAGGGTTGAACTGAACCTTGGGTTGCACACTTAGTTTCTCTTTCAGTGAACTAACTGCATCCTGATTACTGTTCTTTAAAACTTTTGATCCTACAACATAGAGTCCAGCAGTGACTGGCTGAGGCAGAGCTGAAGATAATGCAAAGGTGAAAGTCAGGATTGGTAAACAAAAACAAAAAGTGAATGTACGTAAGGTCTGGTTATGAGGTAAGAGAAAGTATAAAAACTATTGCGAGTTACCACGTAAACTACCAACGGAGACAGTGGGGGGTGGGGGGGCAGGGAGGCGGTGGCAGCATTAAGTGAGAAAGGAAAAAGGACAACGAGGGGCAGGGGGTCTCGGGGTTGGGCGATACGGTGACACCGGAGGCCTGGTGGCGGCAGGACATCGGGGCAATCAAGGCTGAAGCAGCCAGGGAACGGTGGCGGTGGTGGACAAACAGACTGACCCAGCCGGGCGGTGGTGGGAGCAGTGGGAGCAGCGGGAGGAGCGGGAAGGATGGGCGCCGTAAGCCATCTGCCCAAGGAGAACGCGCTATTCAAGCGGATCTTGAGATGTTATGTACATAAACAGTATAGAAATGGATTGAAGTTCTGTAAACAAATCCTCTCTTACCCTAAATTTGAAGAGCATGGAGAAGCCCTGGCTATGAAAGGCAACAGTAACACTATCATAGTAGGGGACTTCAACACACCTCTGACAACAAGGGACAGGTCTTCCAGATAGAAAATCAATATGGAAACAACAGCCTTAAATGACACATTGGACCACTTGGATCTAATCAATATTTTCAGAGCATTTCACCCCAAAGCTGCAGAAAACATGTTCTTCTCAAGAGCACATGGAACATTTTCCAAGATAGACAATATATTAGGCCACAAAACAAGTCTTGATAAATTTAAGAAAATTGAAATCATACCAATTGTCTTCTCTGACCACAGTGCTATGAAATTAGAAATGAACTACAGGAAAAAAAAAAAAAACTGGAAGACACACCAATTCATGGAGGCTGAATAACATTACTAAATAATGAATAGGTCAACCAGGAGATCAAGGAAGAAATCAAAAGATATCTCGAGACAAATGAAAATGAAAACACAACGACCCAAAATCTATGGGATGCTGCGAAAGCAGTCCTAAGAGGGAAGTTCATAGCACTGCAGGCCTACCTAAAGAAACAAGAAACATCACTAATCAACAGTTTATCTTCACACTTAAGGGATGTGGAAAAAGAACAGCAATAAGCCCAAAGGGAGTACAAAGAAGGAGATAATAAAGACCAGAGCGGAAATAAATGAAATAGAAACCAGAAAAAAATACAAAAGATGAATGAATCCAAGAGTTGGTTCTTAAAGAAGATAAACAAAATCGACAAACCTTTAGCCAGACTCATTAAAAAAGAGAGAGGACCCAAATTAGTAAAATCAGAAATGAAAGAGAAGTGACAACAGACACCACAGAAATACAAAAAATTTTAAGAAATTATTATGAGCAACTATATGCCAACAAATTTGACAATATGGAAGAAATGGACAATTTTCTAGAGGCGTACAACCTTCCAAGGCTAACTCAAAAAGAAACAGAAAACCTGAATAGATTGATTACCACCAAGGAAATTGAATCAGTAATCAACAATCTCCCAACAAACAAAAGCCCTGGACCAGGTGGCTTTACAGGTAAATTCTACAACACATTCAAAAAAGAATTATCACCTATTCTCCTCAAGCTCTTCCAAAAAATCCAGAAGGAGGGAAGACTCCCAAACACTTTTTACGAAGTTACTATCACCCTGATCCCAAAATCAGACAAAGACACAACAAAAACAGAAAACTACAGGACGATATCTCTAATGAACATAGATGCAAAAATCCTCAACAAAATATTAGTGAACAGAATTCAGCAATACATTAAAAAGATCATACACTAAAATGATCAAATGGGATTCATCCCTGGTATGCAGGGGTGGTTCAACATCCGCAAATCAATTAATATAATACACCACATTAACAAAATGAAAAATAAAAATCACATGATCATATCAATAGATGCAGAAAAAGCATTTGATAAAATCCAGCAGCCATTTATGATAAAAACCCTTAAGAAAGTGGGAATAGAGGGATCACATCTTAACATAATAAAGGCCTTATATGATAAACCCACAGCTAACATCATACTCAATGGGGAAAAGCTAAAACCATTCCCCCTAAGATCAGGAACAAAGCAAGGTTGCCGACTTTCTCCACTTCTATTCAACATAGTGCTGGAAGTTCTAGCCACAGCAATCAGACAAGAAAAAGAAATAAAAGGCATCCAAATCGGTAAGGAGGAAGTAAAATTATCATTATATGCAGATGACATGATACTATATAGAGAGGACCCTAAAGACTCCACCAAGAAACTATTAGAGCTGATAGATGAATTTAGTAAGTAACAGGATATAAAATTAATATTCAGAAATCAGTTGCATTTGTATATACCAATAATAAAACATCAGAAGGAGAAATTTAAAAAACAATCCTATTTACAATTGTTTCAAAGACTATAAAATACCTGGGAATAAATTTAACCAAAAAAGTACTCAGAAAATTATAAGACACTGAAGAAAGAAATGAAAGAAGATACAAATAGATGGAAACACATACCATGTTCACGGATAGGAAGAATTAATATAGTTAAAATGTCCATATTGCCTAAGGCAATATACATATTCAACGCAATTCCTATCAAACTACCAATGATGCTTTTCACAGAAATAGAACATATAATCCTAAAATTTATATGGGACCATAAAAGACCCTGGATAGCCTCAGCAATCTTGAGAAATAAGAACAAAGTTGGAGGTATAACAATACCTGACATCAAATTATACTACAAGGCTACAGTAATCAAAACAGCATGGTACTGGCATAAAAACAGACACATACATCAATGGAACAGAATAGAGAGTCCAGAAATAAATCCATGCCTATATGGCCATTTAATCTACAACAATGGAAGTAAGAATGTACAGTGGGGTAAAGACAGTCTATTCAATAAATGGTGCTGGGAAACCTGAAAGACACACGCAAAAAAATGAAGCTGGACCACCTCCTTATACCATATACAAAAATAAATTCAAAATGGCTTAAAGACTTAAATGTAAGATCTGAAACCATAAAATTCCTAGAAGACAATATAGGAAGAAACTTCACAGATACTACCCGGAGTAAGATTTCTACTAAACTTTGATAAGAAAAAAATAAGAAAAGTAAGAATCAGGGCTGGCCCGGTGGCTCAGACGGTTAGAGCTCCATGCTCCTAACTCCGCGGGCTGCCAGTTCGATTCCCTAATGGGTCAGTGGGCTCTCAACCACAAGGTTGCTGGTTCGACCCCTCAAGTCCCACAAGGGAAGGTGGGACTCTGACCCCTGCAACTAAGATTGAACACGGCATCTTGAGCTGAGCTGCCACTGAGCTCCCGGATGGCTCAGTTGGTTGGAGCGTGGGCTCTCAACCACAAGGTTGCTGGTTGAACTCCTCAAGTCCCGCAAGGGACGATGGGCAGCACCCCCTGAAACTAAGATTGAACAGGCACCTTGAACTAAGCTGCCGCTGAGCTCCCAGATGGCTCAGTTGGTTGGAGCACGTCCTCTCAACCACAAGGTTGCCAGTCTGACTCCCTCAAGGGATGGTGGGTTGCGCCCCCTGCAACTAACAATGGCAACTGGACCTGGAGCTGAGCTGTGCCCTCCACAACTAAGATTGAAAGGACAGCAACTTGACTTGGAAAAAAAGTCCTGGAAGTACACACTGTTCCCCAGTAAAGTCCTGTTCCCCTTCCCCAATAAAAATCTTAATAAAAAAAGAAAAGAAAAGAAAAGTGAGAATCAGTGCTGAAGATAACTTCCCATTTTCATGGGTTGGAAGACTTACCATTGTTAAATGGCAGTATCTCCAAACTGATCTACAGTTTGAATGCAATCCCATCAGAACACTGGCTGACTTATTTTGAAATTGACAAATTATAAAATTCAAATGGAACTGCAAAAGACCCAGAACAACCAAAACAATTTTGAAAAAGAAGAATAAATAAATTGGACTTCCTCAAAATCAAAAACTTTTGTTCATGAAAGATAGTCAAGAAAGTGAAATGACAACACACGGAATGAGAGAAAATACTTTCAAATCATTTACCTGATAATGGATTTATAAAGAACCCTTATAACTCAATAATAGAAAGACAAGTAACCCCATTTAAAAAGGGGCAAAGGATCTGAAGACATTCTTCAAAAGAAGATATTCAACTAATCAAAAAGTATATAAAAAGAGGCTCAACATTTTAGTTATTAGAGAAATCCAAATTAAAACCAAGCGATACCACTTCACACTCCCTATGACGGTTATAATAATTTTTTTTTCAAAGGAAAATCATAGAGCTGGCAGTGATGTGGAGAAATCAGAACCCTCATATTCTGCTGGTAGCAATGTAAAACGGTGTCCGTACTTTGGAAAACAATCTGACAGTTCCTCATATAACTGAAACATTCTACTATATATAGTAGGATATGTATTTAGGAGATTTAGAATCTTCTAAATATATACGCAAGAGAAATGAAAACAACTCAAATGACCATCAAATAATGAATGAATAAACTAAATGTGTATCTCTACACATTTATCTCTACAATATCTGGTGTATCTCTACAATATTATTATTTGACACCAAAATAGAATAAAGTACTGATACATGATCTATCATGGATGAACTTCAAAAACATTATACTAAGTGAAAGAAGCCTGTCACAAAAGACCACATATTATATTATCTTATTCATATGACATATGACAATAGACAATTCTTACAGTGACAGAAAGCAGATAAATAGTTGAGTAGGCCTGAGGCGAGAGGTAGGGAAGACAGAGGGATAAGAGAGTGATAGCTACTAGAAGGTGTGGGATTTCTTTTTGAGATGGTGAAATATTCTTAAACCAAGTATGGTCATAGTTGCTCATTTCTCTGAGTATACTAGAAATCCATTGAATTATATACTTTAAACGGGTCAACTGTATGGTATGTAAATTATATCTTAACAAAACTGTAAAACAATTGCAATTCCCTCTGGAACGCTAATTTATTTATCCAATGAATTTTCAACTGGGAGCTATCTGACAAGGAGTTCCAATTAACTAACCTGAAATGATAGAATTCAGAATATTTATTTTACATTTCAACAGAGGAGAACTGGGTGGGGTTGGAAATATCTGGAGCATTCATGCAGCTCAGACAGGGAAAACCTAGATAGGACACTGCAGACAGTAGAGAGAAGAGCAAAATCAGCATGATTCCAAGGAAAGATGTACTAAGGAAAGAAAAACTCTACCAGAGACAAATGCCACACACGTCACTACTTGACCTAGAAGGGGACCTACCTGTTCAGAAGTCACATCCTTGCGAAATAATTTTCATGTAGCCTTTAGTTACTGCTGAAGATAACTTTCTATTTGTGAGGAGATAAGTAATCTACAAATACCTTTCTTCTAGCAGAGAAAAGCTGTTCTGCAAACTGGAAGAAGGAAAAATGTGATGACAATGTTCTGAGGAAGGAAATGACAGCGTTTAATCTGTCTTTAATCCTGGTCCTAGGGGTCAGGTGGTGCATCTTATCCAGGACATAGAAAGCCAGGACGGAACAGTCTTTTTTTAGGGTAATATATTTTCCTTTCATACTCGTGGCACAAAGAAAAATCCATTTGGTGCAATATGGCAAGAAAAAGAAATAAAAGGTATACAAATTGGAAGATAAGAAGTGAAACTATCTTCGTTTGCAGATGAAATAATCATCTATGTAGAAAACCCTAAAAAAGCTACTAGAACTAATAAATGAATTTTGCAAAGTTGCAGGATAAAAGGTCAATATAGAAAAATCAGTTGTATGTCTATATGCTAGCAAGGAACAATCGGAAATTTATCTTTTTTGAAATACCACTAACAATAGCATGAAAAAAAGTGAAATCAATAAATCTGATTTTAAAAAGGTGTGTAGACCTATACACTGAAATTATAAAACATTGCTGAGAAGAATTGAAGAAGATCATAATAAATGGAGGTATATGTCATATTCATAGATCAGAAGACTCAATATTATTAAGATGACAATTCTTAAATTGATTGATAGACTCAAGCCAATCCCAGTCACAATCCCAGCAGTCTTTTTTTGTAGAAATTGACAAGCTGATTCTAATATTTATATGGAGGACAAAGGACCTTGCATAACGAAACAAATCTGAAAAAGAACAAAGTTGAAAAACTTACACTGTGTGATTCAAGACTTATTATAAAGGTTATAGTAATCAAGACAGTATGATGTTGGCATAAAAGGCAAGAAAGGTTAATCTTTTTAATAAACGGTGCTCGAATAATGACTATCCATATGCAAAAAAATTTACTTTGATGCATATACAAAAATTAACTCAAAGATCACAAACCTAGATGTAATACCTGAAAACTATAAGACTTCTACAGGAAAACATAGAAGAAAATTTTTGTGATTTTGGGTTGTGCAAACTTAGAGTTGATGCCAAAAGCATGATCAAAAAAATGTTAAATTGGGTAGATACCCAAGAGAGGGATTCCTGGGTCATATGGTAATTCTATTCGTAATTTTTTGAGGAACCTCCACACCACCTTCCATAGCGGCTGTACCAGTCTGCATTCCCACCAACAGTGTATGAGGGTTCCTTTTTCTCCACAGCCTCTCCAACACTTGTTGCTATTTGTCTTGTTGATGATAGCCATTCTGACTGGGGTGAGGTGATATCTCATTGCGGTTTTTATTTGCATTTCTCTGATGATTAGGGATGTTGAGCCATTTGTGACAAAATGTGTGACTTATTTCACTTAGCATAATAATCTCATTATGCTAAGCGAAATAAGTCACGCAGAAAAAGTTGAGAACCATATGATTTCACTGATATGTGGAATATAAAACTGAAAGCATCAAAGAAACAAGACAAACAAACAAAAACTCATAGACACAGTCAATAGTTTAGTGGTTACCAGAGGGTAAGGGGAGAGGGGAGTGGTAGCTGAGAGTAAATGCAATCAAATGCTGACTATGGGTATGAACACACAATGTTATATATGGATGATGTATTACAGAATTGTACACTTGAAACCTATGTAATTTTACTAAACATAGTCACCCCAATAAATTTTAACTTAAAAAATGTTAAATTGGACTTTATCAAAATTTAAAACTTCTGCTCCTCAAAAGACATCAAGAAAATAAAAAGACAAGCCACACGTTGGGAGAAAAAGGTATGCAAAACTCCAACAAAGAATCTGTATCTAGACTATATTAAGAATTCTTATAACTCAAAATAAGACAAACAACCTAATGATTTTTTAAATGGTCAATATATTTGCATAGACCAAATGCAAAAAGATATACCAATGGCAAATGTGAAAAACGATGCTCAACATCATTTATTATTAAGAAAATGCAAATTAAAACCACAGAACATCACTTTATATCCACTAGAATGGTTACAGTTATAAAAGACTGACTATAGCACGTGTTGCAAGAATGTAGAGAAACTGGAACCCTAATTCACTGCTGGTGATACAACCATCTTGGAAAACAGTTTGGCAGTTTCTTAGAAAGTTAAACATACACCTATCATATGGCCCAGCCATTCCACTCCTATTACCCAATAGAAATGAAAGCATATGTTCACACAAAAACTTGTACAAAAATGTTCATGACAGCTTTCTTTGTAATCACCAATAACTGACAACAACCGGAATATCCCATAAAATGGAATACTACCCCACAATAGGAGGTAACAAAGTAATGATACACAAAAAGGTCACACATGAGTCTCAAAATAATTATACTGAGTAAAAGAAGAGAGTACATTGTTTGATTACACTTACATATAAAGGTGCAGAAATGCAAATTAATACACAGTGATAGAAAGCAGGTTAGTTTGAAAGAAATGGATTTAAGTAAAGCAGCATTACTAACAAACTGAGCGCTATAAAAAGTTATTCAAAGATGATTATCACATCATAGGAAAAATCTGTATTTGCATTTTGAGGAAGCAAACAATAAAATATCTTGAAGGATGTATAGGAGTTTACCAGGTGTATAATCAGGAAGAATATTGGGTGAACAAGAGATAAGTTATTGTTTAACATAATATTCACAACATCTATACTTAACACTTTGAGGTCAGAGATATGCCAAGGGAGATTTCTTATAACTGTGTAGCTCTAAGGTAACAATAGAATCGTAAACCATTGATATCAATGGTGAGGTAAGTATTTTTCATTATCCACTATATATAATGGGGGATTTAGCAGAGGAAATTACAAAGTGTGCATAAGGGTAAGATATGAATGCTTCAGCAATCACATAATTCAGTTATGGAGGTAAAACCACTATTGGAAACTACAGTCAGAATTCTGAAACGCACACCAACAGTCTCTACATAGAGATGCATACACATGTTCAAACCTCATGTTCTAAGTGGAGATGCTAGTGATGATGTTTACAAGCTAAAAGAAACTAAGATAGGCTGTACTTGTCCAGAGTGACTTCAAGTAGAGAATGGGATCTGAACTAGAAGTCAGACATTGAAAAAAATAGAGAGAAGAAAAATATCAGGAATATAACAGCAAAAATATCCCAGAACTGAATGGCATAGGAATTAAAATAGAAAAGATTACAATGTCCAACAGAATCAATGAAAAAATGTTCACCTTTGAAGAAATCTTTTAGTTATATAAAAAATATGTTGGTACCCCAAGTAAAACAATACAAATCTAACTATTCTAGACAGTTGAAAACAACAAATAAAAAGACATAATAGTCCAATGGAACAAGAATTAGACTGCTGAGTTATAAAACAGTCATGGGGATGTAAAGTACAGCATAGGGAATATAGGCAATAATATTGTAATAACTATGTATGGTGCCAGGTGGGTACTAGACTTATTGAGGTGATCACTTCCTAAGTAACAAAATATGTCTAATCTCTATGTTGTACACCTGAAACTAATATAATATTGTGTGTCAACTGAAATTGAAAATTTTTAAAAGGGAGAAGAATATCTTAAAAAGCATTAGATAGCTAAGAAATTTCTTCAACTAGCTATTAAAAAGATAATGGGGAAACCACTTCAAAGTTTAAGGGAAAATAATTTTGAACTAACAATTCTATTCCCACTTATCTTTTTTTTTTTTTTTTTAATCAAATCTTAGGATTTTGTTTCCCCCCCAGTGGAACTAAGGAATAAAACAAGAACAAAGACTGAAGGAAAGAGTGATTCCAACTCAGGCCGGTATTAAAGGAAATCCCTGTGCTCGCTTCGGCAGCACATATACTAAAATCCCATAACATCTGGTGCTCCATCCAATTTGGGTTTTTTTTCCCCCCCAGTAAATTCAGACTTTTTGTAGTCTGTACTCAAAAACAAAAGAAATATTTGGTTAGTTCTGGTCAAAAACTTAAATAACATATTCATAGCCATAATCATCAATCCTTGGCTGTTAGAGTAAAGCTATGTTATTTTATTTTATTTTATGTTTTATTATATCATAATATTATGATATTGTATCTCTACCTAAATAAAATGCTTTAAAATTTAAAAAAATAATGAAATACCAGTTTCTGCATTAATTAGGATATAGGTTAATTGTTATAACAATAAAACCTCAAAATTCAGACCCTTAAATGTCTCCCAGAAACTATCTCCCAGAACAGTCCACTGTAGATGGACGGTTAGGTCACACGAGGGTTACCTTCCATAAGGATCTCCAGGCACCCAAGCTTGTTTATTTTCACTGCTTTGCGCTCCTCCCAGGTATCTTCCTTACCTGCTTAATAGAAGCTGGCTCACTAAACCACATTTGTTTTCTTTGGCAATGAAGAAAGAAGGGAAACAGATGACCATCATTTTCATTTTTAAAATTTGCGATTTTAAGCTGCTCGGACACCACTGGCTTGAATTTAGTCACGTGGCCTTATCTACCAGTAAGAGAGGCTGGAGAGGGAAATTTCTAGCTTTGCATAGGGTTCTATGGCTAGATGGAATAAGGGCAGAATGGTAATGGAGGAAAATTAGAAATCTGTCATAGGAGCAAACCAGTAAATACTTAAAAACAGAAAAAAGTAAAGTGGTTTCTGGAGGGGTGAAGGGTTAGAGAAAGAATGAAGGGTAAAAGGAGCTCTTGATTTTCAGAATTAAACTGTTCTCTGGTATTTTATATTTAAAATCATGTTGTATGTAATAATTTTGTTATATTTAGAAATTAAACCACAAAACAATTTGTAACATTAGGAAACATGGGGGAAAATAGAAGGAGAGTGAGCAAAGACATACAGTCAAGGTAAAATCATTTACGTTTAAAAATATATAGTGTTGGGCGGTTGGATGGCTGAGTTGGTTAGAGCTTGAGCTCTGAGCAGTGGGGGTTGCCAGTTCAATTCCCACATGGGCCAGTGAGCTGCGCCCTCCACAACTAGATTGAAGACAATGAGCTGCCACTGAGTTTCAGGAGAGGCAGCCAGATGGCTCAGTTGGTTAGAGCTCAAGCTCTTGACAAGGTTACCAGTTCAGTTCCCAAATGGGATAGTAGGCTGCGCCCCCTGCAACTAAGATTGAGGATGGCGACTGGATTTGGAGCTGAGCTGCGCTCTCCACAACTAGATTGAGGGACAACGACTTGGAGTTGATGAGCCCTGGAGAAACACACTGTTCCCCAATATTCCCAAATTAAAAATCTTTTACATATATATATTTCTTTTATATACATATGTATATATATATATTTCTTTTATATATAAGATACGTATATATATCATATATATAGTGTTGTAGGAGTTTCTGATACAAACATTGACATTCAGAGCTTTGGATAGTGTTTATAGAAAGAAATAGAGAGATTCCTAATTTTCCTGAGATTATAGTAAAAGAAAAGTGCTCCTTTTTCTCCAACACCTACAGCATGGTCACTTAACATTTTTAAATCTTGAAGAGCTATGAGAGAAAAAGAAAAAAATCAAAAGAAAATACCTTTCAGCTTTTACAATTCAGAGTTCTTTCCCTAGTCCCCCCAAAAAAATTGACCGTGGGAGATAGGCTTCGAAGTTGTGTTATGTGAGGGCACATGTTTATGTGCACGTGATGAGAGGAAGACACGGCATGGAAACTCTTTTAAATAATATAAATGCATGTTTGGCTTTTGTTTCTTAAAATAAGTTACTATTGTCAACTAATTTCCTCTTATTTGTGTTAGACACATTGAGTGTTTAAATAGTAATATGAAATTTCAAAATAAAATGAGAAACTAGAAAAAAAATAGTAACAACAATTAGAAGCCAGACAAAAAAAGAGTATATAGTATAATTATATTTATATATAGCAGTGTAGAAAATGCAAACTAACACATGGTGATAGAAAGCAGATTAGCGGTTGCCTCCGTACTGGGGTAAAGGGAGGCGGTAAGGAAAAGGGGAATTAATTACAAAGACACATGAGAAAATGTTTGGGGTGATTGATAAATTAATTATCTTAATTGCAGTGATAATTTCAAGGGTAAATACATTTGTCAAAACTTATCAAATGCATGCTTTAGATATGTGCAGTTTAAAATCCATCAAAGTAAACCTTAACGAAGGTCTATTTTAAAAGGCCCAACTACAAACATGACTTTTTTAAAATGAGAGAGAATATACTATTAATTACATTCTATTCCAAGCACCCTAAGCATCTGTTTAATTTTAGAAATCATTAGGTTTAATGTAGTTGCTCAGATGAACAAGACAAAAACTCATAGACACAGACAACAGTTTAGTGGTTACCAGAGGGTAAGCGGGGAAGGAGGTGGTAGATAAGGGTAAAAGGGTCAAATATATGGTGATGGAAGGAGAACTGACTCTGGGTGGTGAACACTCAGTACAATATATAGATGACGTATTATAGAAATGTACAGTTGAAACCTATATAATTATATAAACCAATGTCTCCCCAATTAATTAAAAAATATTAAATAAAATAAATGTAGTTGCTTCTTGCTTAAATGGAAATATTTTTCAAATCTGTTAAACCAACTAGCAACATACACTAAATTCTCTATAAGCAAAAACGGGGCAAACCATTAGATTGAATTAGTTTGGTGTAAAGAGCTAAGATCCTTCGTTGGACATTAAGTGTATCTCTCACTCCAATTTCCAATTATTTGGTTCTAAGGGTAAAATCCAATTATTTCTTCAAAATCTCTTCAAAATCAAGACCTATGTTGAAATACTCATTTTACCTAATTTTCAAAAATATAACAAATGAAATATGTACTTTTTACCATAACAGTAACAGTTACATCAACATTGTTGCAATCTCAATGTGCTGTCCAGCCCTTTTAACTTTATGAGGTCCCTTTCCAATAATACTACTCATAGCACCTGGATTTTAAAGTCAATTATTCTAGGAATGCTTTATTTTTGTTTTGTTAAGTCATATTCAATAGTATCTCTTGAATTTATAAACACAAAAGCAAAGCAATGAAAAGGCATAATCAATCTAAATGACTGGCTATGATTGATTGTTTCCTCTTTGCTATTTAAGCAGCAGCCATCTTGATATTCTAATCTATTTAAAAATAAATGTCAAGTAAAAATCCAGGTAGTAGAAATCATATTTTGATAAGTTATAAACTGTCATGCTTATTCATCTTCAGTTCCTTTTCTCTTTGAAATTTGCCACTCCTAGCATATGCCCTATACACAAAAGGCCAGGTCAATGGATTTCCATTTAGAAAGTAAAAAGAGAACTTATTGCTTAATAGGGTTTGATAGCCTCCAAATACAATCAAGAGATATAAATGGAGTCCAAAATTTGTTTTAATTAAAAGGTGCTAATACATTGTGCCACCTTAAGAAATTTTTTTAAAAGTCAAATATATAAATATATGTAATATTTGATATTAAATTTTTCATTTTAAAAACACTTGCTTTGGTAAGGAGGGAAGAGGGGAAGAACAAAATAAAGGAAAATAAAGAAGATAAAGTAGCTGCTCCAACTGACAGTTGATATAGCCCATTGCCTGAAACATAGTAAGTACTAACTAAATAGTAAGTGCTAAATAAACACTAGCTGAATGAAAAGCCTGATTTCACTATCATTTCATCATCTATCTCCACTTTAGTTTACCAGCATCACATCCATATTATGGCTTTTTATTGGCTCTTGAGCAGCAGAAACCAAAGTTTGGGAGTCCTTCAAATATCTAAGGGATATATTATGGTCAATTAAGCAATTCTGGTTAGTAAATACAAGAAATAGAGCATGAATTCACATAAAAGGCACGATATACAAAATAATACCATTTGATTAAAAAGAAAATACTAGTTTTGTTGCCTTAGGGTCCATTCCACCATGAGAAGTGCCATCAGTTTTAGACGTAAAAAGTTTTATGTGTACCAACTAGAGAGTAATCAGCATGAGTCTACAGAATGTCTACTCTATAAAATACTGAAATTGATTTTATTTTCATGCATAAAATAACTAATCAATCAAGTAAGTAAATATAGCTTGGTAAATATATTTTGTGGGCATACTTAGGCAAATTACTGTAATGAAGAAGTAAAAATTGTATTTATCCAGTAACATAAACTGGTATCTTTGAAGTGCTTAAAAAGACTTGAACTGTTTCCTCTCAAAATAGTGTAAACTTTCCTCTGATGCTGTATAAATACTATATTCTTGGCAAGTTATGTTTCCAGTTAGTAGAAAGATATTTGGCTCAGTTCCTGTCTAACATCACAAATTTTGAATTCTGAGATACAACAAATGTGATACAACTATGTTTGAAATTCCTTCCAGAGCCCAAGAATTTGGATGTTCACTTACCTCGTACTTGAAAATACTTCACATGGCTTGCCAGCGCCTCTGTAACACTTTCATCTGGGCAGATTTTCACTCCATTAGAAAACAGAGTAGATCGTCTTCTTCGGAGCAACCGCTGTCTCTCAGCTTCTCTGTGGTCCAGAGGTTGTTTCTTTTGCATAGACAGAGAAGGGTCTGTGGATTCTGAGTCAGTCAGGAGAAAAGAAACTGCGCTCTTGGGTTCTTGGATTTCTTCTAAAGATAAGTAGGTTTGTGCAACAGAGTGAAAGCATAAACAAGGCTTCTGATAATAAGTGAAGATACAGTATGAAAGGTAACAAAGAAAAACTGGCATTTGTGCCACATTTGGATTTGAAGTCAATCTCGGATTACAGACATGCATGCCTAAGGAGGAGTGAAGCATTGAATCTTTTTTCCTTTTAATTTTTACTCCTTTATTTCAAGATTGTTAGTTATTGAAATCAAGTGTATATCTACTTTCAATACAAGAAATAAAAGGAAGTAACATTTGATCCAGGAATTACTAATGAAGAGAAGAACCAAAATCATTGGAGAGATTCTAACAATTTAAATGAAGCAATATCAAAGATTAATAGAGTAAGTAGTATTTAATTCAATTTCTTACAGCAGTCACATCAAATAAAACTATTTTTAGAGAGAATATAATACAGATATAAAGATAAAAACCATGTAGATTTTTAAATACCTGTTGATGAAAGATTTTCTTCTATCAGGACGAACATCAAAATACCCAAAGAAATCTTTCCAAAATGTGGAAACATAATCATTAGGCCAAAACCAAAGAAATGAGAGGCCAAAATCTTTGAGCCCCAATGCCCCGAAACTTCTAATAACAAATTGTTACAGGAAAAGTCTACCATTTAAAAGTTTATGTTTGAGAACTGACAAATATTCCAAAACCATTATAAATGAGCTTAAATAAAAACGGTGTGCTTTCAAAGTACCTCTCGCTTTTCTGAAATAACCAGCATGCTATGAAAGCAGGAGAGATAAGCTAATTGGAACAGATGGGGAGAGACAATTTCTTTATTCTAATCTGGCCAGCTAAGCTCTTTACTAACACTCTCCTTGCCTTAAACAAGCAGTTCATTTAAAAATAATGTTTCATACATAATTCACTAAGTTTTAACAATTTTTCTGAATCTATTAATCAAACCTGCTAAATTCACAGGTTCTCTGGGTTCTTCTAGGACCTACACTGAAATGTCCAGACTGATGATACCAATCTGATTCCAAAGTACAGAGCTGCATACAGAACAAAATTAGTTTTCTTGGAATTGTTTCTTTATAATAAAGCTACTGTCCTTCAATTTCTCTCCTTGATAAATAATTGAAAATCTTTCCCTATAACCACTTACTGTCTCCTTCCTGATCTATAACATGGGATAGGAGTAGGAAAGCTAACTAACTCATGATAGAGCTGCCGTGAACAGTGAATTAGGATTGAAAATGCTTAGAGTAGTGCCTGGCGCATACTAAGCACGTAAGTGACAGCTATGTGCTCATAACTTTGTTGCTTAATTTACTGTTAAACATGAGGCCCAGTGTGTTTATTGGTATGAGGAATTCTTGACCAAGAAAGGTCTTGACCTATTCTTTACCACAATTCCTTGTATTAGAACAGTTGTTTTTATCGAATAAACTTAGTAGAAAGCAATTTAGTTAAAATCCTTGTGGAAGCTAGGATCAAATAGCAATTCTTTAAAAAAAAACATTTTGTAAAGATCTAAAGCACATTTCTCTTGAGAATCCTAAGATAATTGGTAGCTAAATCATCCTCAGTGTTTTATGCTTTAGGAAAAGCACAAGTATATTTTTTAATACAGCCAGCCTCATACAAACTACATTTTCAGCCCTTAGATAAGCTAACACATCTGAATAACCATTAAATACATGTGCAAAATGTTGGTAAGAATTTTATTTGCCAAACTTTATTGTTGAGGAACTTGTGTATTCACCAAAGAAATTAGGTATGATGTCTGCTTATATCACAGAGAAAAATTAGGAAATATGAAGTCTTTGTAAACTAATGTATACTATTTGTCTTTTATTACAAGTTTTCATAAAGTTGTAAGAGGTTTCAAACTTTGGAATTTTTTTTTTCAGACATTTATCATTTATATCCCTCACACTGTGTGAACCCCCCTCCCCCCATCCACTATCCCTCTGACATCGCAGAGCCATTACATTTCCACTGTCTCTATTCCTAATGCTGTACTCCACTTCTTATAAGTATACACCTACATATATATACATATATACATACATATATAAAATTATAGTTGACGTTCATTATTCTTCAGCTTCAGGTGTACAGTGCAGTGATCAGGCATCTACATCATCCCCGAGGTGGTAGAATTCTCTTTTGTTGAAGCTCCAGAATGGAATAAATTTTCCCTAATTTCTTTACTTAAAAACTTTAAAAATGTTATTATGTTTTATACAATATAGTTTGAGATTTCAGAAATCGTACTTTAAAAAAAATAGTATGAAAACTTCAGCTGGGTTCATTTGCTTCTAAATAGGTTCATCATTTCATAAATTTATTTTAACTTGACATTTAATGTACAGTAACTTTTAACTGCAGCTTTCTTAGAATAACTGTGTCTATGATATAAAGCAGTAGGTGACAACTACCATAACGCTGGACCATGGGAAACAAGATTAATTCCAACTGGAAAAGTAAAAGGGGGTTATTAGGGGGTTATTCAGCTAGGCTTTGAATGGCCTGGGGGGCATTTCAGTGGGCAGAGGCGGGGGTGGTTAGTGGGAGATAATAGGAGTTAGGAAAGAAACCCTGGTCATGATCAATAAGGTGGAAAAATATAGTTTGTAGAGAAAACAGAAATATTTGCTACAGCAGGAATGGGAGCATAAGGTAAATAGATTGGGAACGAAGGCAAAAAAGGTTGAGGTAGATTATGAAATACCATGAAAGTCTTACCTAGAATTTTGGATTTTTCCTATAGATGAAAAGATTATCTAATGTTTAATTACTCAGAAAAAAAATATTCCTTCAGTTTTTATTTATGGAGATTCTTTTTAAGAAATATTTCAAAAAGCTCATCTGATGATCCTTGAATCTTATGCTTCCAGAAATGTTCCCAAAATTATAGGCAGATAAGAAACTAAACATAAAACTCTGTGCTTTGGAAATAACAAGTACCAGTTTCCTTCATCTGTATCTTAATTCTCAATCAGTTGAGAATCCTTACTGACTCAGCAAAATCTTCTGAGTGTTAATTATATGTTTCTAACATACTAAATACAGGAAATGCAAAATGTTGCAGTCTTGTAGGAGCTTGTAGTCCAAAGGGAAAACATGTATACAAATAATGAAATAAAACTGATACCAGAAATATAAACAAATTGTTATCGGGGAAGAGAGCGAATGAATTATTCCATTTGAGCAAGTGTGGGGCTGGTGACATTTGAGCCAGATTATGAAAACTACCAGGTTCACAAAACGTAGTGAAAGGGTGTTCTAGGAAGAAGGGATAGCATGTACAAGGCCTGAGGTGCGGAGGTACAACGTTGCAAAATCTATTTCACACAACCACTTATGACCTTGCATTCAAAGTGACATAACCTAGCTCATTTACTTTGTATTAGAATACAGCTCAGAAAACAGTGTTACCATGATAGACAAGTAAAACACATCTTCAGCTGGAGTCCTTATAGGAGTCCTGACCCTGAATTCTCCAGTCCCCAAAAGTGATGCACTCGGTTATAAAAGAAGAGGCCACCTGGGTGGGTGCAGACCACAACAGCATTAAGGAAGCCTTATCCACACAGAACCATGTCTTAACAGCCACTGGGCAGTTTCCAAATTTCCACAAGGACAATGCCAGTTATAAGAGACTCCACAAAGGGAAGCAGGGGCCTGTATTTTCCAGAAAGGTTTTATACCGTCTGGTCAAGCAGGCCTTCAGAATATGCACATCCACTCACAGTTCTCCCAGTCCAGACACAGTTTCACCATTTAAAAAAATGTTGAATACAGCTGACATTTCACATTTATTTTAGCTCAGTATATTTCCAAAGAAACAGTATTGAGAGAAAACCCAGGATAATTTCCTATGAATAAAAGGCTTAAGTTTCGTATTAAGCCAAAAATAATTAAAGCATAAATTAATAATTTTATATGACCAAAAAGTACGTGACAGTGGAAAGCTGAAGATAAAATATAGGTTGAAACCAGATTAAAAAGGGCTCTCTCTGTATAAGACTAAACCTATTTTCCCTCGAATGTAAAAAGAAGCTGATTTTAAGAGGTATTAAACTGTTTCTAAGCCCTAGTTAAGTAACTGGATATGACTAAAAACAAAACAACAAAGAAACCCTACCTTTTTCTTTTTATCCCAAGACTTGTGAATTATAAATAATATTATCTTCTCTAGGAAAGCTTCTTCCCTGTCCACTGACAACCCTCTCACTAATTCTCTAACACCTCTCACTACCACACATGCGCACACATACACCCCTAGGCTGAACTCCCTCTTGTGCTCCCAAAGAAACTATGATTGCTTTTACCAGAGAATATTAAGACAGTTCATATGTCCACTTTTCTCGTTAGACTATAAATGACTCAGAAATAAGAGCTGTCATTCATTTTATTGTACCTGGCAAATTGCCTGCTAGTAGAAGATACTTCAAAAATGTTCCCTGAACTAACAATCAAATTAACTATATGCTTGTTAAACAGGAAGAAAAGATAATCTAAGCATCAGTTACATGATATGCACTGGCTATCGCACAATTCAAAATTTATTTCTAAGAGTGGCTCACATTTCTTAAGAAAAACATTACATCTCAATTTAATGAATTGGAAACATGTTTAATATAAAATGTTGATATTCTCAAAGCATTATTTCCACATGAATTTAGGAAAATGAATTTTAAACAGTCTTCAAAACATGATTAAGGACAGTGAGTGGTATCTTTGAAAAACACACAAAACAAAAAAGTTAAGAAATCACAAGAAGATGTATTATATACTTGCTTTCCCAAATTAGATGTACAAAATTAATAGTCACCTAAAAAAGTCCCCTCCCACATACACACAAATTGGGAATGAAACATGTTAATATAAGCATCTTTACAGGAAATCTCCAAAAGACAAATATCTTTAACAACATAAAGATGGTGTCAAGATTAATAAAAGTTTAAGAACACTGAGACTTAACTAATAATCTCAATTCACATGATTTTGAAATAAAATGTTCCTATTTTTAACTTTACCTTAAATTGTCTCTGCTTCACTGCTTTATATACAGTTACAATGTAAATCTAAGAGATGCTTAAAGCACAAGATTAAAATGATATTCTTAAAAAACATTATTCTTATTTAACAAAATACATTTTAATTGTCCCTCAAAATATTCCTGATAACATTAGAAGGTTGTGAAGTATTTATGTAATACCACAATCATCACACGGATTCAGAACTGTTACCTGAACATTGAGTTAAAAAAAAAAAAAAAAAAAATCAACCTCCATGAGGATTACAGGTCTCTAAAAACTACACTTTAAAAATATAAAAGCAATGAGAGCAATCTGGCTTTGCAAATGAATACTGGGTAATAGAGCTATAAAATTATATATTTAGTTCTAACAATAAATAAGAATTTGAGGGTAATTTTTTTAAGTTATGAGGACACCAATTTTACCTTCTATACTTATATAAACTGTGTACATATATTCTGGGATAAAGTAAGTGTCAATATACAGCTATACTTCAAATAAACTAAGTTAAGCTACATATATAATTTTTAAAAACCTATTTTGGACAGCTAAATATTTTTGTTTCAACTTTTACCCTGAATGAATGAACTAAATTCTCAGATTCCCCATATATGACATCAAAAGATGGGGAAAAAAATTACAGCAGAGTAATGGTTCCATTTAGCAATTGAGAAAAATAAGCTGCGCTTTGAAAGACTGAATTTTTGTCATCTTCCTAACAATATGTCTTCTTTTACACTATACAGAAGGGATGCCGTAAATGGCATTTTCTGAAGCCTTCATACTAAATCCTTAAAAAAACAAAAAATACACAGTATTCATACTGCATGCTTGAGCTGCAAAGAATAGAATTACAATATAATGTGACTTGTCAACAAATTTGACAAGCACTGGGGCTGGCACCCGGGAGAACCTAACTCCCCCTCAACTCCCAGTTATGTGGAAGTACAGATCACATAGTTTTATTATCTACAAAAACATTCCCACATTACATACGCTATTGCATAATCCAAGCATATTTAATCAGAAAAATATCAAATATTTATGAAATTTTAATTCCTATCTAATAAGTTTATGTATATTACCCCCATTTCTGTTCTATCAGATCCCAACAATTCTAATAATATACCTTACATATTTTAAATAATGTTCAATGACTTATAAAACTACTGCACGTTATTTTCTTCTCTGTGAGCTGCCTAACACAAATACTGGTAAGCAGCTTTCCAATAATCGTATAGAACATCTGTGCCGTGTTTATACAGATTAACTAGCTACTGCTGCCCTTCTGTTGCTGTAGATGAAGTTTCAAAATGAGTTCTCGAATATCTTCCCGTTTGGTCTTTATTACATGACGAGGAAACCATTTCTCTAAATGAATTGGAAGTTCAAAATTAACAATAGGGTCCTAGAGAGAGAAAAGAAAGAATGCAATCACTTTAGCAATGTAATTCAAATTTGTTTTAATTTAATTTTTAAAAGAAATAAAAAATTGCTAACTGTATTTAAATAGTAGCTTTACTGAGATATCATTCACATACCATACAATTCACCTAAAATATTCAGTTGAATGGTGTTCAGTATATTTGCAGAGTTGAATAACTATCACCACAATCAATTTTAGAACATTTTCATTAAGTTGCTAACTTTTCATCAAAATTAAATACTGTCTGTTGCGTTACAATGGTGTTTTGGTGACAGAAAAAGTGTCAGACACTTTTGTGCAAACAGAATTAGTGCAAACAGAATTAATAAATAATGATCCAGCACAATGCAGAATGCAGGTTGAACACAATTTTTTTCAACATGTTAATATTCTGAATCTATTAAAACAAAGAGAAAGACTTAACAGTAAATGAAGAACCTCAGATAAAAAATACTCCAGAAATGCCTTGTTTTAGTGCCAGAAACAGCCAATTTTATGGTTTCAAAGACGCTGTATTTTCTATCATATTAATCTTAACCAGGAAGTTGCAAGTCGCAACTGTAAAGACCTTACCCCATGTTTAAAAAAATAACTGCTGAAGAAGGTCATGTATATAAATTTGATGAAACTATTAGAATCCAGATGTAAGAAGGACTTACATCTTGAAGAAGGAATTAAAAGAGTCCCAGATATAATGCTGAAAGGATGCACTGACTGTCATTCTAGGAGCAAATGTCAGCAGAGATTTAACTACCCTATTTCAAGTATTTTTATTAGAAATAATATTGTTTTTGTTAAGGTTCAGTTACAAGTTCTACATGTTTTGAGTGGTCTACCCCAAATCTATTTCTTTTTGCCACCTTAGCTCAGTTCCGTTAGTGCATATATTTGTAAAAGACAAGGTTTAGTTTTTTGAGTTTTTCCGTCAGGAATCTTAAATGGTGCTAAGGTCCTTTATTAAAAGATATTCTACTGACTGAGGCTATATAAAGTAGAGTTATGTAACAGACTCAGAATATGTTATGTAATAAGGCACTTTGAATATTCTAAAATCAAAATCAAATCTCTTTGGAAAGAGTATCAGAAGACCAGAAATGTCACCCTATAATGAATTTCCAATGTGGAATAAAAAGGGGGGGGAAAAACCCAACGTAACATTTAATGGTTTCCATAATGTGTACCATATTCTACTATTTAGTATCATTCCTCTCCAATTATACCAAAAGTTTTAACTACATACTATAACCCTCACGCTTTGAAAGTACCTTTAAGGATTTTCCAAGAAACCATATAACCCAGTTCCTATACCTATCTTTATAAATAATACGGTCAATGACTGAAGTAATGAGCTGACAGTTCAAAAAGCAAAGAGTGATTCGTTGCTATTTAAAATTTCTTCTTAAATAGATGATCTAGAAAATAATACCCATGCTTGTCATTGTACTTATGCAACTTATGGTTTTCTGAGCTACTTGAATACATGAGTCTTTCAGCTCTAAAAATTTCTCTTCAAATTTCTGTCTGCCTTACTCTCCCGTCCACCAAACGATGTAATCTTTCTGGAACTCCAATTACATATACATTAGACTTTTTGACTGTATCACACTTTTCTTATGCTCTGTTCTCTTATTTGCATTCTTTTTTCTCTATGAGCAAGTTGGATACTTTCCATTGTCTTTTTCTGAAGTTCACTAATCCCATCTTCTGCTTATCCAGTCCGCTATTAAACTTATCCAATAAATTCTTATTTTCAGATATATCATTGTACATTTTTAACTTGATTTTTTTTAGTAGATTCCATCTCTTCATCCACTTTATCTTTGACTATTTTCTCCAACATATTAATCAAATCATTTTAAAGTTCTTATGTGCTAACTCCAATATCTGGATTATCTGCAGTTCCATTTCTTTTCTTTCTTTTCTTTCTTTCCTGATTACCTGTAATATTTCCTGCTTCTTTGCTTGCCAGTAATTTGTGATTATATGCTGGTAACTTAATAAGAAACTTATTTATATCTTTACATACCTTAAAGAAGCTTTCCACATATTGAAGTAAATATACTCCACAATCACTGCTATTATCTTGTTTAGGAACTTTAGGGCAAAGGTCCACCATGTTTACTTTGTTGAATTCACGATGAGTTTTTCGTTTAACTTCCCACTCTACCTCTAAATACCTTAAATTGTCAAAAAAAATAGAATGACTTGAGTAGAAATACCTTTACTATTATGCAATACTTTCACAAAAGTGAAAACACATTTGAGGCTAGATGTGCTACCTCAAGCTTGAACAATACAACTTTCACAACTCAAAAACATAGTCATTTATATTACAAAGTAAAACTAACAAGTTATTTTAAAACTTTAGCTGCTAGTTTTTTTCAAATCCTACAGTAAATTACAAAATTACATACACACATACAATAAGAATGTAAAAGTTATATTTTCTAAAGTGTTACTTTTGATAACCACTAATATTTGCAATGCTTCTTTGTAAAAGTAGGCTTTTTGTTCAGTTGTGAATAAATTCCAAATTTACTTTTGCTGTAATCTTTGACAAATACTTGAATATTAACACATAATAGGGGATGTGTATTATTGATTAGATTTATAGGCCTCATCTAAACATAGTAAAATATAATTCTGATATAGCGTTTTCAGTAATTCTTAAGATAGCTTCAAAATTATTGAGATTTTTTTAGGTAACAGACTAAAAGGTAAAACTGTCATTACTTACTCTCGTAAATTCTGAACTGTGTTTTGTATAGAAGCAGCTTTCAAGGAGTCTAGTATGAGAATGCATGGCCTATGAAGAGCAAAGGAAGAAATCAAGATGTACATATTTGTATATAAAGTATATCTAAAGATCTGAAATAATTATTATTATAGCATGTACCTACCTTTTACACATTTTCTTTGGTAGCGACATATTCGTCTCAGTATTCTGAAATAACATGAATTTTTATAACTTTGCAATTAAAGCTAATTTGAATAAATCAATATTCAGTTACTCTTTAAAATTAAAATTTCAAATTAGAGTTCTTTTCATCAACTGAAGTGAGCTAATTTTATTTTTCAAAATTCATTGTTTAGTTTATATAGTTTATATAGTTTTACATGTGGCCTCAGGAAGTTATGAACCTTTAATTATGTCCTAAAACATAACCTGGAACTTTAAATACTTCTGTTCAAAGCTATCATCTTAAGCAAGTTTAACCTGTGCTTACATACTCAGACATTCTCTACCTCAGTCTGTCAGTAGAGACACATTTCTTCCCTCTGAAGCACAAGAAGCAGAAAATTAATGTGCAATAAAGAAAATGAGATGGATGTTTTGTTGATACATTTGAGAAACAACAGAACAAACTTAAACAGATTTCTTTAAAGCAGAGCTTCTCAGTATCTTTATTATTGTAATGTAACTGTGAATCTCTAAGACAAGAATAGCACACAGGATTTACCCAATGTAAGTGACCTTAGGATCCTTTTTTATTATAAACTGCATCATAGAACAAGTGTTTCAAGGAACCCAATTTGGGAAACCCAGCTCTAGAAGCAAGAAGGAACTCCCCTATTCTGCCACTGTGACAGCAGAAAAGGAAACCTTCCTTTTGTCCAACCTATACCAGTGACAGTAAAGACATAGGACTATGCTAACTGTATGCAGAAAAAAATTCATTAGATGGCTACCTTAATCAGTTAAAGACACCAAATCTAGACCGTGCATACCATATAAAGAAAAGTTAAGAGAAACTATCTTAGTCCCAGGAATAATATAGATTGACCTTGAGTCTACTTTGAATAATTTTTTATCAACAATTCACAATAATGAAAAATAGAATATAAAATATACTTGTTTAGCTTATTAATTATACTAAGTTCAAGAAATTGCTGATACAAAGAATAAAAGTAAATCTGACTCACAGAAATTAGAAAAGCAGTCAACAAAGATGATCAGATAAACTACTAAGTAAACAAACCGAAGAAGTTAAAGTAAGCTAAACAGATGCACGGAGAATGGTTAATTTCCCTTATTCTCTTTCCTACCCCCATAAAATACATTAAGAATCGTAAAGCAGCAAAATTTTATTATGGGCCACCAATATCCATCATAGCCCACCTAGCTATGCCCTATTTTACAGATTCATTCCTTCATATCTATAAATAACACACTTACTTGGGAGTCCACTGTACCCAAGGATGGTACTGAAGTTGTATGTAGATCATTATCTAGTTAGAAATAACAAAGCAGTTATGAATCTTTATTTTATATCTAATACAAAGTATTTAGATAAGTTTAAATTCTAATTTGTAGGCACAGTAGTATTTAAAAGGAAAAAAATACCTGGAATTTATTTAATTTTTTTTCATAATTCATGTTATAAATAAAATTCAATCAACAGATAAAACCAACAATGGTCAGCTATTATCAGACAATACATAAACCCCAGACCCAAAACTTGAAATATCAGTTAGCTGAGCTAGTTTCCCATAAAAGACAATCTTCAAAGATGGATCACTAATCAAAATGTCTACTGTTCTGGGAGGAAGGATGGCTCAGCTGTTTAGAGCACAAGCTCTGAACGACAGGGTTGCCGGTTCGATTCCCACATGGGCCAGTGAACTGCGCCCTCCACAACTAGATTGAAGGACAACGACTTGGAGCTGATGGGCCCTAGAGAAACACACAGTTCCCCAATATCCCCCAACAAAATTTCTTTTTTAAAAAAGTCTGCTGTTTTAATGTGGAGTATCGTTAATTTGCCTGGTAATGGTTCTAATCTATGATCACAGTGTTGCATAAGTACACTTTTGAAACAGAGAATGATTAGAGGAAATTGAAAATAATCAGTTGCTTTATCAGATGTGTTTTCCTTCCACCCTAGGTTTTGGTCAGTATTAATGGTAATGGCTATTATTAATTCTGCTTCCCTCTTAGGCTACAGCGATAAGAAATGTAATTTTGATTTTTCTTTCTTAAAGAAAGTAAGCTTATTTGCTTGCTTAATTAATATTATTTGAGTTGTAACATGATAAAAACCATCGAAGAATTATGAGACCAAATATTACTTACCCAAATTACTAGTGTCAACAAGAATTGTGTTACTTTATATTAAGAAACAATGGGGACTCTCAAGCTATGCCTGAAGATCCATGGCATGGATTTACACATGTAAGCAAGATTATTCTATAAAAAGTACTATGATAAAACTTGATACGACAGTATAACTTAAAAATTACATTTTGTCTATACATGAGGCTAGGCATCTATCATGAAAATTTCAGACTTATTCTTCTAATAAATTTAATGATAATAAATTACTATCTTTTAAAGCTATATTGTTCCTATAATCATTTCACTGTTGTCATCATTATCAAAAACACCATCTACATTAAGTTTATCACCTATTGTTTTGTTGTCTTGTTGGGATTGCTGAGCCTGGGATTGCTGAGATATAGTTTGTGGCAAATCTTCATACACAGCTTCTTCTAACCATGGAAAACAAATGACTGCTAGATACCAGTGAGACCTATTGAAAAAGAAATACAACCTTAATAACACAAAACCTAAACGATGTAGAAGAATATGTTCCAGAGCTACAGCAAAGAAAGTAGGTATGCCAAACTACATCAATTTTGAAGAAGTTCATTGAAATATCTGATATAATACAGAACACACATTCTAAAACTAAATAAGTAGTAAGACTACTTAGGGTAAAATCTGAGTAATTTTAAACATTTACTTTCATATAGTTAGTGTTTCCTGTTCAGGATTTGCGTTATTAAATAGACAAACAGACACAGCATCACCACTTTTCTATTAGTGCTTAAAGAGCTTATTCTCTTAAATATTTGAAGATTCATCCTAAAATCCTTTGATCTTTTATTTCGAAAATCTTCTCGAGTACAAAAAAAAACAAATCAGTGTCTTAGTCCTTACAGTCATCGGGGCATTTGTCATTTTATTCTTTTCACTATACAACATAACCACTGTCAAACCAAAATCCAAGATAAATAACTCATTGTTTTAGCTCTTTAGAAAAAAATTTTAAATAATACCTGGGATTTAATGTACCCATACTTTTTACTGATTATTAATCTGAAAATGCCCCCAATTTTTTTCTGTATTCTCTCCAATTTTGTTTTTAAATAATCTGAAATACTCACGACTCATTTACAGGCACAAAGATGTAATCTTTATTAAAGATGTTTATGTGACGAGTCCATGTTCTTACTCTTTTATGTCTTCTTTGTGCCATTCTGGGAATTTGAAAGATAAATATATTTGACATATAAAAAAATTGAAAATTTAAGATAAGGATTTCAAGAGTCATTTTTATATACTGAACAATGCTGTTTAGTTTAACCATTCTTTTCAAGATATGCAACATATAGCACACTAGAAAATTATCTCCTTTTATTAACTCCAAGTTGTTCTTAAATCTGATCATTACTTATAACAATAAATATAAGGCAACAATTTATAAAATGCTTTGTAGATTCTAAAAGTGGCTCCAAAAGTGAATATAAACAGATATATTCATGATTCCCTGAAAATAAGACCTAACTGAAAAATAAGCCTTACATGATTTTTCTGGATGACGTCCCTTGAACATAAGACTTAACACGTCTTTTCGAGCAAAAATTAATATAAGACCCGGTCTTGTTTTCGGGGAAACACGGTACGTATTTATTCTGCTTAGTTCCACTGGGCATGCTATAAAATGTTATCATTAAACCTTAACAGAATTGTCTAAATGTTATGTCTGTGATAAAGGAGGTGTTTTTAAAACTTAATGGAAGAGGAGGAAGGAGGAAGATATTAGATTTTTAAAGATGAAACTCATCTCCCTTCATTTCATACATAAGAAACTATAGGATAAGGAGTTAAGTATAGCCATCATTTATCGATCTTTCATTTTATTTCTTCAACAAATGCTTATTAAGCTCCTACGAACAAATAATGAAAACCACTCTGCCCAAAAGGAATTTATTTTAAAATGAGGGAGGGGAAAATAACCTACAACAAATAACTAAAATATAAGCGTCATAAGGAATTATGTTACAGCACCTAGAAAAGTCACCTATAAAAGGGTTGGTTCACACACAAAAAAACAAAAATTAGTTTCTTTTCTTCACATCATCAGGAAAGTTAAGGAAGGAAGACATAAAACCAAGTAGGGTATAAAGAAAAATTTTAGGAAGGTGATGACATTTAATAGTGGCATAAAGGAGGTTGTATATAACGTTGGGATGAACAATCAGACCTTTGAAGGACCTTTTTCTCTGCAGGGAATTAAAATTAAAAAATCGCTAAATTCTTACAGATTTATACACCAAGTGATATAGGAAACAGATAGCTTTGTCTCATCCCTATTCATCTCACTACCTAGCCAAACTCATAGGGGAAGACACTAGGAGTAAGACGGGATCCAGAATGGGCAACAAGATGTGGTAATTATTAGGCACTATGTGGAAGATTAACTTCATAAAATAATCCAGTCATATGTTTACTGAATTTTCTTACTGCAGAATGACCATTAAAAGATTTTAAACAAATTACTTTCAACTAGTGCATATTCTGTTAGTTTTCCATTTGAGAATCTTAAGGATAGACACAAGGTTTTCTTCTGTTTTGTTCTGTTGATGTTGGCATATTTATTGATTATGCTAACTTTGACTGGGAATATATTAGACATAGGATGGGGCAAAGAGAGTAGGAAAGAATATGGGCACCACAATATAATCTCTAACTGTGTAGAAAATCCTCAATTTAATGTCTAACAGTTCTCTCACCATTCAATAATACACATTATCATCTTTTGCTTTGAATTCCTAGTATGCTCTAAGTACTAACCAAAAGGCACTGGGGATAGAGTAGAAAATAAGACAGATAAAGTCCCTGACCTCACAGAGGTTATAATTTAAAATGAGAAACAGAAAATGAAAAACAAATAAAATAATTAGAAATTGTGTTGTGAAACAAATAAAAAGTGCCAAGAGAAAAAATTTCAGTCTGAAAATAGGAAAGAGCTTGGCATATTTGAAAACTGAAAGGAGGTAGGCTGAGCTGAAGCATATGGTGAGGGGAGAATGTTGTGACATGAGTTTATTAGGGAGATAGAGAGAAGCCAGATCTTGCAGGATCTCCTAAATAGTTTGTGTATCATTTAGTCTGCAATTTCCTAACACCAGTCATTTGAACATTTTGTAGGGAATTTATTGGCCATTAGGTTTATAACACTGGCCACTCAGTGCTTCTGAGTTTTCTCTTTTTTTTTTTTTTTTTTTTACTGATTTGTAGGGATTTTTGTGTGTGAATACTAATTACAAACACATCAGACCAAGCATCAGTATGAGCATTTGTACATGTATGGAGTACCATCTTACTCCAAAATATACCTCATATAACTTTGTTTTGTATTACTTTTATATATGACCAGGCTTATAATATCTAACATTTTTAATTTTTAACAAAATTTTTTAAAATTTGAAAATATAGCAGAATCTACCTACTTTCATTTTCTCAGCTTCTAGGTGGGTATGCCAAATTCATAATCTCTATATTGACTAATAATCTTAAAACAAAATGTGGGATTAAATGCATGGTACAAAAAATCAGTATCTATATACATATCGTGTTTCCCCGAAAATAAGACCTAGCCGGACAATCAGCTCTAATGCGTCTTATGGAGCAAAAATTAATATAAGACCCGGTATTATATTTATATCATATTATTTATATTATGTATATTATATTATATTATTATTATATTAAAGACCCAGTCTTATATTACAGTAAATTAGTACCGGGTCTTACATTAATGTTTGCTCCAAAAGACGCATTACAGCTGATTGTCTGGCTAGGTCTTATTTTCGGGGAAACAGGGTAGAACAGGAGAACATAACAAATGTTAAATATCAAATTTATTTAATAAATCTTCCCCTTCCATATATCCCTGTCTGTTGACCCTGATTATTAAAAATGTTTTCAAATTGTTGTTTTCTCCTTAATTGACCCTGGCAGGACTTGTCCAATAGCACAAGTTCCAAACCTATAAAGACATTTAAAATACAGCTGACCACATGTTACGGCTTGTCGAGGACAGCTCCAGTACACGCGTTGCCCAGTGTAGTTAATATTAGAGCCTCGTTTTATGTTCTCAAGTGTCCCCATTTAGACCATAAAGTATATAGTCACAAAAATATAAACAATAGAAAGAGCTTGAACTTGGAAAGCTATATCCAATTTTGGATAACTTATCTAACTTCTTTAGGCTTCAATTAATAAAGACGATGGCACTTATGTTAAAGATTATTGTAGAATGAAACAAAATAACTTTTATGTTCACTGCCTTGGTTCCAAGCAGGCATGCAATAATGTTAATACTCTCCCCATTCCTATACTCTTTCTCCAACAATACCAAAAAAACCCCACAATTTACCCACTGAATTATCTTCGTATTCGCTTATTATTCCTATTATTTTAAAGGAATGAAACAAACTTTCACAACCATTTTTTAAAGGCAGCCCAGTACATTGAAAACATCTCTGAACTAGAGGTTAAAAGATAAATCTGGGAGGCTGATTGGCTCAGCGGTTAGAGCACAGTGCTCATAACACCAAGGTCGCTCATTCGATTCCCACATGGGCCAGTGAGCTGCGCCCTCTGCAACTAGATTGAAAAAACAAGGACTTGACATGGAGCTGATGGGTCCTGGAAAAACACACTGTTCCCAAACATTCCCCAATTAAAAAAAAACAAAGATAGATCTAAGTACCAACCAGCTCTGCCACTTACTAGCTGTCTGTCCTTAGTCAAGTTATTTAATCTTTATTGACCTGCTTCCTCATCTGGGAAGTTGGGATATAATATACATGCCCTACATCATCTAAAGCAGGGGTGTCCAAACTTTTTTCAACGTTTTTTACTAAGGGCCATATGCGGTAAAGTACACAAACAGCCGGGCCACTCACTAGAGGTGAAGTACGTATTGCCTCACCTGGTTTATTTAAGTAAACTAAACATATTTTCGGAATTTGCTGTGGGCCAATTAAAAATGTATTGTGGGCCGCAGTTGGCCCGCGGGCTACAGTTTGGACACCCCTGATCTAAAGGAACTAGTACAAAAAGAAATAATGTACAAAAATGTACCCTGTAAATTGGGAAGTGATAGGCAAATATTTACACTAACTATTTTTAAAACAAAAACTCTTAATTTTATCATAGGTCTACCATATAGATTATCACATAAATTGTTAGGGGAGGGGAGAGGGGTGAAATGGCCCCATGCTACAACTATCAGGTTACTGCTATCTAAGAAATAAAAATAACTCCTTCCTCCTTTTTGCCTGTCCTTATCCTCTGTTCTATAGGTTTTAGCATTAATCAAAAAATACTTGGACAGAAATTCAGCTAAACTCTGCCAGCAAATATGGTATTTTGTATAGTATTACATCAGTTTAATTAAATAGTAGTATGTTGGTGAGGGTCCAACCAGAAAAACAAATATCACTCTATATATTTAAGACAGATAAAATACAATGTAGCAAATTGGCTACAGTGATGATAGATAAAGTGTAAAGCCAAAAGGTATGTGGTGGGTGGGGGGGACACTGAGGCAATCAGAGATTAGCATGGTAGAAAACTGCTATCCTCCTATGCTGAAGGGCAAAGGGAAGAAGAAGTACCTCCAGATGGAAGCTAGAGCTCTAGCGGGTCTGTCCAAAGAGATGGACCCATAGAGGAAACACAGCTGCTGCCAGAATCACTGCCCAAAGCAACCTAGCTTCTTCCTTCCTTACCTTCCAACCTCCAGTGTCCCCCAAAAAACAGGCAATTGGAAATGCAGCCTGCAACAGTCAGCCTCCCTGTGACAGGGAATAGTCCCCGGAAGGGTGAGAAATGTTTTACAGAGCAAACAGACCCAGCATCTATATAAGTGGTAATATTGTTCAATCTAGGAAATACTATACGAGGTTATTTCCTTAGAAATACTAAAATAGTATATTTGTCTCTCAAAACTTAAGTACGTTGGAAGATTGACTTACGAAAGATTTGGATTATCTTCTGTTAAATTATTTTCCTTTCTTGTCAAGCATTTATAGAAAAAGCTACTAAAAATGTGACTTCGTTCAACAAGTTCATCTGATGCCTTTTCCAATATAAGATACCTGTTAAAGTAGCAACACCACAAAATTAAGTTATATATTTTTTTCTTTTTTATTAAAATAAAGTTATACTTAGATTTTACCTGGTATTCCCCCAATTATCTTGTATGTTCTGGAAAACTTTTTTTTAAAATTACATTTATTAGGGTGACATTGGTTAGTGAAATTATATAGGTTTCAAATGTGCAATGCTATAACACATCATCTATCTACTGCATTATGTGTTCACCTACCCAGAGTCAGTTCTCCTCCCATCACCACATATTAGACCCCCTTTACCCTCTTCTACTTCCCCCTCCCCCCCTTACCCTCTGGTAACCACTAAACTGTTGTCTGTGTCTATGAGTTTTTGTTTCTTTGTTTGTCTTGTTCATTTGTTGCTTTCAGTTTTATATCCCACAACTTCATTTTTACATCCAATTAGATGCAAAGCAATCTTGCAATCTGATCTGATTTCAGCTTTTTTTGTTCTTTGATTACCTCACCTACATAAAGATTGTTTAAAGCAGAAATTGCCCACTTATTCATTCATTTACATAATAAATATTTATCAAACTCCTAACGTGTCAAGCAACATATTTACACAAGAGACATAAAAGACAAGAAAAAAAAAAGTACCTGCTCCAATAGAGCTACAATCCAGAGGAGTGAGAGCACACGGAAATATTAACCAAATAATCACACGATCATATACAAAACTGAAACTGACACTCCTAAATAAATCTAGAAAAATTTTAATAACTCTGAGACATGACTAACCTCTAAATTCTTAGTCCACTTCTATACTAAAACAATTCTTCAACATAAGCTTGTAATTTAATCACTTAATGATTAAACCCTTCAAAATTAGACAACTTTGCTATTATTGTTTATGCAGGTTCAAACATGACCTTGCAATTGATTTTAAAAAAGCATAAAAAACAAAAAACAACTTGAAGTATTTTTAATGTTCCTATGGGGCAGATATACTACATGGAAGGAGACACAAAGACTGCATCTGGGGTGCTAGAAGTGTTCTTTATTTTGATCTAAATGTTGATTACATGAGTACACACATATGAACACTCATATGTACACTTAAGATTTACACACTTTACTACTTGAAAGTTACAATTTAAAAAATAAATACTAAGTAGTTTAAAAAATAAAGTAAGAATCCACTCTTAAAAGGACAGAGATAGATATAGACAGTTCTGTGAAAAGGAAGTATAGGAAGATAGAAACATGAAGTAAAATTTTAGTTAATTCCAATTAAACATTAAAATACTGAAGATGACCCAATTCATCTCAAAAAATATAAATTTGATACTATTGTAGGGATACAAAAATAAGTAAGATGCAAAATGCTTAACCTTCAAAAAGAGAATGATCATAAGATCACCAAATAACTGTAAAATAAGGCAAAATATGGTAAGTACCATAAAAGAGATGCAAATGAAATATCCTAGGAGTTAATAATATCTGTTTAGAAGATTAGGAAAAGTTTCATGAAGGAACCTTGAAAGAAGAATAAAATCTCAACAAGTTGAGATAAAGAGGTGAGTATTCCAGAAAGCAAGAGTAACAGGGCACTGAGAATCCGTCAAGATGGCAGAGTAGATAAACGCTGCGATTACCTCTTCTCACAAGCATATCAAAATTACTACTAAACTACAGAATGCCTGAAGTCTAGCTGAACTGAAGCCCTACAACTAAGGACATACAGAAGAAGCCACTTCAAGACAGGTAGGAGTGAAGACATGGAACAGGCTCGTCCCACACCCACATGTAACCATTAAAAATCAGGAGAGAGAACTCAGTTGTGGAGGTCCCACCCAGAGAAGCAAGGAGTCCCAGCCTCACAGCAGGCTCCCAGCCCAGGGTTCCAATGCCAGGGAGAGAAGTCACCATAACTTCTGGCTGTAAAAACCAGTAGAGATCGTGGCCGAGTGAGACAAGGGCAGCTAGAGTCCCAGATGCTCCTCTTAAAGGGCCCACGCACGGATTCACTTGGTCTGAGATCCAGTGCTGGGGCAGCACCTCAAAAGGTGCCAGGAACGTATGTACGGGGAGGAACTGGGTTGTCCGGCTTCAGAGAGCAGGCTGGAGGGGTAGCATTCTCCCAGACAAAAAAGCAGGCAGAAGCCATTGTTTCTTTGTTGAGCGCTCCTGTTCCCAGTGTGCAGATGCAGGTGGCTGCCATATCTGAGTCTTCGTCAACCTAACACCATTCATTCACTCTGATGCCCTGAGACCAGGCCCCGCCCAACTTTCAGGAACACCCAAGCCACTTCCAGTGCCTTTTTCTCATTAGCAGCCTGTCTTGGTTCATGCTACAGACTTTCCTAAAATCTCTCAAAGGTTCACAAAATTCAAACAAGCAGCATCTGGCTTTGCCACGTCCTGTACCTCTGGCCAAGGAGCCCAAGCCCAGCAATAGGCACAGCCAGCATTTGTTCACGGCTTGGCCTCTCGAGGCACCTCCAGGCACAGCGCAGGTGCTGTCCATCTGTGGATTGTTTTGTAGCTCATGCTAGGTGGCCCTGGGCATGGCACAGGCTGCCGCTGAACTTGGCTTATACTGGGACCACTCCTAGGAGGCCACAGAACAGGCACAACGGGTGGCCAACTTTGGACTCACCCAGAGCAACACCCGGCCACCTCCACGCAAAAGGCACACTGGGCAGGCACCAGAGCCCTGCTGAAGTGAATCCTGCTCTTTAAGGTCAGCCGCTGCAGCTCCTCCACTATAGTCACAGCCAATATTCACAATCAGCCCAAGGATTAATCCCTCCCATTGACATACAAACAGCAACAAAGGCTCCACTACAACAGGAGGGCACACAAAACCCACACAAGGAACACAACTGGAGCATCCACCTCAGGTAACCAGGAAGACTGCGCCACTGAGCCCCACAGCACACCGACTACATAAGACCGTTCTACTAAGACTGGAAGACATAGCAGCTCTACCTAATACAGAGAAACAAACACAGCCAAATCAGGAGACAAAGAAACATGCCCCAAATAAAAGGACAGAAAAAAGCTTCAGAAAAAGAACTGAACAAAATGGAGATAAGCAACTTACTAGATGCATTGTTCCAAACACAGGGAGAACGTCAGCAAAGAGATAGGAAACATGAAAATGGAGATAAAAAACATAAAAAACAACCAGTCAGAAATAAAGAATACAATAACTGAAATGAAGAATACACTAGAGGGAATTGACAGATTAAATGAAGCAGAGGATCAAATTGGAAATTTAGAAGGTAGAAGAAAATACTCAAACAGAACAGCAAAAAGAAAAAAGAATCCAAAAAAATGAGGACAGTTTTAGGGGCCTCTAGGACAACATCAAGCATACCTACATTCACATCACAGGGGAACTAGAAGAAGAGAGCGAGAGCAAGAAATTGAAAACCTATTTGAAGAAATAATGACTGAAAACTTCCCTAACCTGGCAGAGGAAACAGACATACAAGGAAGTGCAGAGTCCCAAACAACATGAACACAAAGAGGCCTACACCAAGACACATCATAACTAAAATGCCAAAATTTAAAGAAAAAGTGTCTCAGGTGGTTGGAGCGCCATGCTCCTAAAGCCAAAGTCGCTGGTTCGATTCCCACATGGACCAGTGAGCTGCGCCCTCTACAGCTATGCTTGTGAACAATGGCTCTCCCTGCAGCTGGGCTGCCATGAGCAGCCGGAGGTCGCCACATGCTGCCACGGGCTGCTGTGCTGCTGTGGGCTATCGTGTGCTGCCAGGAGCGTCCAGTATCCAGCATGAGTGGCCGGCAGCCATCATGAGCGGCCGGCGGCCGGCAGCCGGCAAGAGCTGCTGTGAGCTGCAGTGAGCTGCTGTGAGCGGCCTACCAACAACTGGTGACTGACTGCCTCAGCAAGGGGGAGCGCAAGGCTCACAATACCAGCATGGGCCAGGGAGCTGTGTTCTATACAACTAGACTGAGAAACAACGGCTTGAACCGGAGTGAGTGGTGGGGAGGTGGAAGAAGGGGGAAAAAAAGAAAAAGAATCTTAAAAGCAGCAGGAGAAAAAGAAAAAATTGTAAAAACAGCAGATTTTCAACAGAAACTTTGCAGGCCAGAAGGAACTGCCACAAAATATTCAAAGTGATGAAAAGCAAGGACCTACAACCAAGATTACTCTATCAAGCAAGGCTATCATTTAGAATGGAAGGACAGATAAACAGCTTCTCAGACAAGAAAAAGCTAAAAGACTTCATCATCACCAAACCACAATTATAAGGAATCTTAGAGGGACTTCTTTAAGATGAAAAAAAAAAAAAGATCAGTGGCAGTAACTACATATCGATCAACAATTATTTTAAATGTAAATAGATTAAATGCTCCAATCAAAAGATAGGGTGACTGAATAGATAAGAAAACAAGACCCTTACATATGCTGCCTACAAGAGACTCACTTCAGATCGAACGACACAAACAGACTGAAAGTAAAGGCATTATAAAAGATATTTCATAACAATGGAAACAAAGAAACAAAAAAAGTTTAGCAATACTTACACCAGACAAAATAGACTTTAAAACCAAGGCTATAACAAGTGACAAAGAAAGACCCAGTAATCCCACTTTTGGTCATTTATCCAAAGACACCCAAAACACTACGTTGTGGGGACATGTGCACCCATCTGTTCACTGCAGCATTGTTTACAATGGCCAAGACGTGGAGGCAGTACAGGTGTCTGTCAATAGAAGAGTGGATAAAGAGGAGGTGGCACATGTATACAGTGGAATATTGCTCAGCCACAGGAAGGAATGCATTCTTTCCATCTGGGGCACATGGAGGGTGTTGTGCTGAGTGGGGTATATCAGATAGCGAAATACAGATGCAGTGTGATTTCCCTTACGTGTGGAATCTACAGAACAAAACAAACAGATAAAACAGAAACAAACTCATAGATACAGAGAACATTTTGATGGCTGCCAGATTGGAGGAGGGTTGGGGTGGTGTGTGAAAAAGGGGAAGGAATTAAGAAGTACAAATTGGTTGCAACAGAGTAGTCATGGGGATGTAGGGTATAACATATGGAATATAGTCAATAATACTGTGATAGTGTGATATGATGTCAGATGGTTGCTGGACTTATGGGCCGTATAGAAATGTTTTTAGGTATAGAAATGTTGAATAACTATGGTGTACACCTGGAACTAATATAATATTGTGTTAGATATTTTTCAATAAAAATCTTTAAAAAAAAAGATCAAAAGGAAGGAAGGAGCTAGGGAAGAAGGGAGGGAAGAAAAAAAGAAAGGAAAGAAAAAGAAAGATAAAGAGAAAGGGCATTAATTCAGAAGAGTTAAATAGGATGGGCTTTGTTTAGCAAACTGTTTATAAATCAATTCTGCTAGACTATGTAATATATATATAGGATTATTAGTAGATGGCTGAAAAGACAGATTGGTGTCATATTATCAAGACCCTCAAGAGCCAGACTGTGTTTGAATTCATTTTGACACATAATAAATTCTAAAAGTTTCTGATGGAAATTGCATTGTTAGAGCAGTCTAAGAAAAACAATGGTTGTAAAAATATACTTATTGGACAAGAAAACAAAGACAAAGGATACAAGCAGACTAGTTAAAAAGACAGAATAATAATTTAGGTAAGATAAGGAATACTAGAAAGATCGTGATGACAGAAGAGAATTTGAATGGCAGAATCTACTAAAATTGGCAACTGAATATGTAGAGAGGGAAGGGAGGGTGAAGAGTCATGACGATGGAGACTTTCATTCCCAGTATACTCTGCTTCCCCGAAAATACCATGTTTCCCCAAACTTAAGACCTAGCTGGACATTCAGCTCTAATGCGTCTTTTGGAGCAAAAATTATAAGACCCGGTCTTATGTATTACGTTATATATAAGACTCGCTCTTATATTATAGTAAAATAAGACCGGGTCTTATATTAATTTTTGTTCCAAAAGACGCATTAGAGCTGATTGTCTGGCTAGGTCTTATTTTCGGGAAAACACGGTAGATGGAATAATAGGGACCAGATTTACCCTCCTGCTTGAAACAAGCGAAAAACTGGAAAAAATAAATGAAACAGTAGTTTCCAAAGCCCTGGACATCAAGCAACAAAGAACAGTGATCCTTGAGAGATGGGAAACAAAGTGAGCTCCACTAATGCCCCAGCTCACTACCTTAATAGTTTCCAGCCTGCAGCAGAAGAAGGAGTAACCCAGGTGGAGCTTGGCAGACTCGCTGAGCGGAAGACATGATGAGAGTCAGGAGAAACCAAGGAAGCAGTTTGCAGATCAGAATACTGGAAAGGAAAGACCTGTGTGTATATAGACAGAACGCCAAACACCTGCTAAGAGTCCTCAAGTAAGTATCAGAATATTAATCATTGCATGCTTGTAAGGAAAGAACTACCTGAAAACGTTAGATAGAACAGTACCCAGCATTCATGCAGGCCACGGGAAAATGTCTTTTCCTACCAGCCAGGCTGGAAAACTTCATGATTCATGACGTATTAGGTAGAATACTCAGAAAGGTCTTTCCTCAGTAGTGGGGATTAATTTGTTGGTCTCATCTAACAGATCTTAAAAGGCATGATCCTTGAAAGCATCAAGCTGTTTCCAAATAATCTGTGTTCCAGAACAAAACTCAAGAATATTTACGGGAATACAGAAATACCCAGCACCCCCCCAAAAAAAAAAATCACCAGCCATGCAAAGGAGGAAAAATAAAAAAAGACTCATAATGAAGAGAAAAATCAGTCAATTGAAATCGACACAGAACTGATACAGATGTTAGAATAAGTAGAAAAGGACATTAAAACAGTTACTATAACTATATTCCATGTTAAGATGTTAAAGAGATATATGGAAGGTATAAAAAAGACCTAAATCAAACTTGCAGATTACATCTACAATGTCTGGGAGAAAGAGTAATACTTGGTAATGTGAGATTTGGGGCCTGAGTAACTGGAATAAGTATAGTATTATCAGTAAAACAATAGTATCTTTGGGAAGATGAAAATAAATTTAGTTTGGGAGGGATCAGGGAAATAATTAGAGACATCTCGAAGAAGTGTTGGAAATGTAGGTCTAGGGATACAGTACAAAATGAAGACTAGAAACAAATTACCTTTGCATGAAAGTTCATAAAACTTTCCTATCTATTTTTTCAGCTTGGCTATAGGAAAATTTTAAAACTATTTTTAATGGAATAGTGATGTGGATTTTTTTAAATGACTGTTAGTTCTTACAGTGCTAAAGATACAAAGGAAAGTACACAGAATTGCTTTTTTTCAGTTCCCAAAGTGATCTGTAGTTATGTAAATACTTCCTTCACCACAATAATAGTCAAAGAAGAATAAATCAAAAACAAACAAAAACTGAAACCAAAAAAAAAATCTCTTCTGAAAGTATATAGTATCTATGGGAAGTAAAGGAATGAAACTGAATTAGTCAACGCCAGAAGATTTTGGTAGGCAAAAAGTTTTCAAATCTGAAATCTTGGCAGGTTACTTTTATAGAAATACTTCAGAGATAAAAACATTTACTTTAAGATTCACATCAAAACCTGTAAAACAAATGAGATCATTTATCACTATACTTACTTAAGGTAGAAATCAATAATTACATCATTAAGAAACTCCCCTTCTTCTAAGCACTCCAGATCTTCGTTAGTTACTCCTAATCCCCCTTTAGTAGGTGGTGGAGGATATACAATCAACCTTAAAAAGTAAAAATAAAGTTAAAAGTATATTGGTATTGAAAATTCTAGTATCAAAGAGATGTGTTATAGGGAATAATAATAGGGCAATAAAATATGTCATGTAAAAAATATTTGGCAGTATACAAGCAATTGTATTTTCCTTCCTTTACTTTCACATGCTACTAATGGTACTTTCATTATTTTTTCATTTCCAATTCTTCCTGTGTGGGTGAGTCTCAATACTTGTCTAGTCAATAGCTTATATCTCACAGCTATTATAATACCATTAAGGATGTCCCTCTTCTGCACAATTTTTACCTTTCAATAAACTGATGTAACAATCATAGAAGATTTTCCTATGCTCTACTTTCCAACTCTAAGTGAATCCCCAACACTAGTTCCGTTCTATTTAGAAGAGCCATCAGTCAAAATTTATGTTCTACTGGTGGCAAAGCTAAACCAGCATCTGGGCAATAAAGAAATAACACGGGAGGCTTAGGAGGCAAGTTTCCCACTGTAAGTGCTTACAATGATGTAACACTTAAGAGAACATAAAGGAAATGAATAATTATAATACAACCAAAAAGAAGTACAAGACAGATGACAACTAATTAGGCATCTTCTTTCTGGCACTCTCTCTTAAAGTTCAAAAATAAGACCAGTTGTAAATTCCTGGCTATAATCTTGGAATAGACAGGATGATACTCAATGCACACGTGTAGTCAATAATAAAGGTATAATAAGTATTTCTTGAACCAGAAAGATTCAAGAAGAGAAAAGTCACCTGCAATTGATTTAATCTTGGTAACCATGACACCTAAATCAAACAAGAATATGTGAAAATTTTAAATGTTACTATGATAGTTTCTATTTTATTGGCTATTTTCCTATCCATGCTTTCATTTTTTTTCCTAAAACACAGTAAAGGAATCACACAGAGGAATAAAATCACCCTCAAAATGCATAGACTCCCTGTTCTGCCTTCCAACCATAAGAAGACATATAAAAGATGAAATCTAAACAAAGAAGGAACTTCTGAAAGTTCTGGTAAACTCCAAAGGATTTTAAATTGAGGCACACTGTAGTAGACAATTTCACAGTCCTACATGTATTTAGATATGGAATATATAATCTTAAAAATATATATATAATCTTAAAAGTCATACACTAGTATTCAAATTTTTTCAATAAATGCTTTAATCTTACCAAATTTGGCATTTCGGCTGCCATTTCTGTCTTATGACATGAAACTAAATAAAATGGCACCAATTGTTTTCTTAATAAAGTTTTTTTAACTATCTCATGAATTAAGAAAACATTATTTCTATTATTAATTGTGAGCATGAAAGTAAATCTCAAAACATTTAAAAAGGTAAACTGCAGAAAATCAGCAACATGAATGAAAACTATTAATGTTCCCACCTTACAAATAGGATATGACACAGTACATACTTCTGAACAGGTCCAGTGTGTCTGACTTCTCGCCATTCTTCATCTGGATTAGATGTAATAGAAAGTGAGTAGCAACCACTACTTTGCTTCTGCAGGAAGGTGTAATTAGGCTTGGCTGTATCTGTATTTGAGGGCTGACAGAAAAGGACAAAGAAAAAGGTCTTCTTATAGATACATAAATACATATTAACTCTCAAAAGGACAAAGTCAAAACCTAGACTTGTAAGAGAAAGTGTGACTAAAGGAAATCCATATCAAGTTATTTCTATACTTTTAGAATTTCTACAAAAATATAAACATCAAAGTAATACTTTTGATCAAACGATGTTATACATACAATGGTCAAAGTTTCACTTGAAGTGTTACTTACAGATCAGCTATACAATTAAAGGAGAATTTGAAAACTCTGCAGTTCAAAATGAACAAGAGGTGATGGATAAATTGTAGAAAAAGTAAAATTTAGGAAACTGAAAGAGTTTATAATATAAATTGATATTCTATTATTAAATGGAAAAGTAGGATATAAATTTGCATATACAACGTAAGTACCATGCAAAATTTTTATAACATATAATAAAAATAGTGGTAAAGCCTCACGCTTTGTCTTCCAGTAATGTGGCTTTCTATAGGCCTTTTAAATAACAGATTAGCCCCAGACCAGCTCATTGCATGTGTGCACGCACACCACCACAAACTTAATAAACACTTTTCTTACTAGAGGTATGTTGCAAAGATACACAAGCCACATGTTATATTACCAACCTTCTAGGTAAAAAAAAAAAGGCAAACAACCCAGCATTTTTAAACTTACTATTAATTGTTTCAAGATAATTTTAGATTTATAGAAAAGTTGCAAAAAAACCCAGCCTCTCCCAGATTCCCATAATATAGTTAAGGGTGGCACTATACTTTCTATTTTCGAAATTTAACACTCTAGCTTAGTTCCATTTAACAATGTAATTTACTTGAAAATTATTTCTCCTTTTCTTTGCTTCCCTCCCCTCCTACCAAATTTAATGACCCTGTTTTCTCAAAGCTGCATGCATACCTCATTAATCTGTTTAACCTCCAGAACACTGACTTAAAAGAAACTATTTCAGCCCTTAGACATCTGCTATGCCAGCAACCAGACTGAGATTCACTCCTATAACAGGGTCCAAAATAACTTTATCTCAGAACAAACCAGACTCTGGGAAGCCTTTTTTTTTTTTTCCAGATGTCAGCACCCATCAATCCCTAACTCCCCCTTTCATCAGCACCCAGGAATCGCCGGACTATCTCCTCCTTTCTTTTGTTCTCCTTCTTCCTATATGCCTATAAAACCTTCTGGCCATTCTCAGAAGGAGGAAGGTGGTCTCTGAGACAGCAGTCCACCACCTTCCCGGAATACTAGCATTGTGAATAAACCTACTTTGTTTCCACCAACTTTGTCTCTCGATCATGGGCTTATGAGCAGCAAGCAGCCGAACCTGAGTTTGGTAACAATATTAACAACTTATACAACCATAAAATAGTTATCAAATATAAGAAGTTAACCTTGGTATAATATTATAAACTAAACTACACATTTTATTCTGAGTTCATTAGTTTTGCCACTATTTTTTCTGTTTCAAGATCCTATAATCAATTCCTCACTCTTTCCTTGTCTTTCATAATCTCGATATTTTTAAAGAGCATTAGTAAGTTATTTTGTAACCAGGTTTGTCTGATTTTTCTCATGATTAGTCTAAGGTTATGCACTATTGGGAAGAATACCACAGAAGTAATGTACCCTTCTCAGTGCATGATGTGACAAGTACGTAATGTCAACATGTCTTATCAACGGTGATGTTACCTTTGATAACTTGGGTTAAGGTAATGTCTGCCAGGATTCTCTACTGTAAAGTTGCTACTTTTTGTAATTAATAAATATTTTGGGGAAGAGAATTTGAGATTATGCATATATCCTGTTTCTCCTTAAGTTTTCAACCATTAAATTTAGCATCTGTAGGTGGACCGTACCTGCAACAATCATAACTATGCTTTTTCTAGTGATGGTTTTATATTTCTTTTTTTATATTTATTAATTAGAATACTTTCCTAAAAAAGAATAACCCTTTATTCACCATTATTTATTTAATTTTCCATTCATTAATTCAGTTATTTGTTTGTATCAATATAGATTTGTGGGTATTTATTTTATTCTTTGGTAATAATCACATGCTATCATTATTGATTTTGCTGATCCAACTGTTCTAACTCTAGCATTGGGAGTTCTTTCAGGTTGGCTCCTGTGCCCTTTTGATAAAACACAGCATTTCAAAATCAATGTAATTTCAATGAAAGAATTTTTATCAAACCTCTTCACTCCTCCTCACCAATTATATTAATCATATGCTAACCTTAGATATTGGTTTCATCTTCATTTCTTCAGCAGCAGCAGCAGGGAAAGAACAAGTTGAAGCACAATAGTAATGAATAAAAGAACTTTCTTTTGAAGAGAGGTCCTGAAATAGAGGAAGTGCCTGAACCCAAGACAATGGATAAGAAAGCTCTAATTCTCCGTTGGTTGTACTTATTTCTGTCATGATGTCTTTTAATTTCAATTCTTCTCTTTGTGAAATATGATTGTGTAGCTCAAGGAAAATGAATTCACTGGATTTTGCTATTTAAAAAAAAAAAACAACACAATTTTTATCAATAATATTATTTTTCAAAGATATTATAATTAAAATAATTTGATTTTTAATAACAGTAAGGTTGGTATATAACCCAACAAAGTACTTTCTATGTTAGTTAATAACCCAGGTAAATTAAATCCCAAAATAGGCCATTAGTAACCCAGAACCAAAATTCACAATTTTTGTGGACTCTTACTGCATTAGAATGAAAACTCCACAATGGTACTGAACTCTGTATTTCCAGGATCTGGCATTTAGTAGGTATTAGTAAACATTTGTTAATGAATGTACGAATAACTGAACAAATGATAACTAAGCAATTAATTATTTTTCTCTAGCCTCCTCCATATATTAAATCTATTAATTAAATAGCATTCCTTTCTTTAATAAATCATTTACTTTCATCATTTCAACAGTGGTCTCAAATGACATCCTCTCCAATAATGACTATAAATGGCTCGTTATATTTTTCCAACTTCTCTATGTAATCATGAATATTGCCAATTAATTTGGAAGTAATTAAGAGAGCAAAATAATTTTAAAGGTATAAAGTTTAGTTCACTAATTAACATCTTTTAATATGCATGGAAGTATAGGTGGAAGGGGAGATAGAAAGATCAAAGAGGTAAGAAAGAACTTTACTAATTTGATTTACCCAATTCTAAACCAGACTCCTTTAAAGTTGGAAACTAAACAAAGTTGGGAAATACCTCAGGATGTGTATATGTATATATACATATATATATGTACATATATGTATATATGTAAGTGTTATGGGAGCATACAGAAAAGTACTCAACCCAGTCTTAGAGAAAGAATATATAAGTAAACTGAGTTTCTCTTTTAGAAATTAAAGAAAATGTTGAAAGTAAAGACTTCTGTATTTTATTTAACTTCGTCACTGATTATCTCAGTCACAGTTCATTATGAAGTAAGAACCAGAAACTCATAAGACAAGTAGCCCAGGATGGCAACTGACTAAAAGATACAGTATTCCTTTTATTTAAGAAGATAATTGCATTTGGTAAAGTATCAGGAGAAATTACATAAATAAATAATTTATCTTACATAATATTAAGGGATAAAATTTTTTAATTCAATAAACTTAATTTCAACTGAATGAAACTACACTCTTAAATTATTACATTCTATTAAATTATTTCAGAAGAAAATTATTTATCTGACTTCTCAGGTTATATTGAAATTTAGATATCATTTTATACTCACATTGCTGGCTTAATATAGAGTTTTCTAATTGGGTCTCAATCTCCTGAAGATAATGTGAAGCGATCCAGAGGAAAAGGATAGCGTGATTCCTTTTACTGTGATCTTCATCCTTACTTTTCCATAATCCAAATCTCTTTAAATGTGTGGTATCCACTAGCAATGAAACCTCATTCAAGGACACTAAAATAAATAAAACACAACGAATTAATAAATTAATTAATTTGGAAAATAACACTTATACACTATATAACTCTACTATACTATATTTTTCAAAAAGAATTATATGTCAAGTTTTCCAAAAACAGTATTTTCAGTGCACTTCACTACACTTAGCTGAAACACCCCAAATAATATTATTAAAGTAAAAAAGATCATATTACAATTAGAAAGGGCCAAATAATTATTAAATAATAATTAAATGTAGCAATTTAGTGTCTCATATTATATGATTTCAGTTATATCCAGGAAAGGAAAATATGAAATTAATTCCAGAGAGATTTCTTACTAGGAATTCAAGTATCACTAGCAAAAGAGGGAAAAAAGAAGACCACCTTATCAATGCAGAAAACTCAGCATAGTTTAACCTAGAAAATTATGTATTTCTATCTTGGTCCATACTATTGACCAAGACTCCAAATGCTACCATAAGCCACTTTATGCCTATATTTCTTCTCCCAAAACATCTGCATTTCACTACACAGACTAGTCACTATCAAAAGATTGTCACCTGATGCTGAAGCTGAATAACAATGAATGTCAACTATAATTTAACATATGTATGGTCAAAGGATGTGGAGGACAGCATAGGGAATAGTGTCAGTGGAATTGTAAAAGCTGTATACGATGTCAGAGGGGTAGCAGATTGGGGGAGGGGTTATCACTTTGTGAGGGGTGTAAATGTCTAACTATTACATTGTTTTGTACATCTGAAACTAATAAAAAAGAATTGTCAAGAATAATATGAGCTCCTGAATGGTCTAAGATGGTATTTCTTTTAAAATTCTTCTAGGTTTTATTTCTCAAAACTTCTAGGTAATCACTGTGAATTATCACTCTTTCTCCCTCAGAGAGCACTAAAAAAAACATCCTCTGAGGTCCTTTTTTCCCCCAAAGAAACATGAAAATGGTATAAAGAAGTCCTGAGGGTCATCTGGTACAACTTTAAGAAAACAAGCAGCTGAACTAGGAACATAAATATCAGCTAAGTATAAATGTAAGGTGGGCACCGATTTGAAACAAATCTCTTAGTACTCCTCCCCCATTGTCTCCTGGTAACTTGCTACTCTAAACTGTAGTCCTCAGCCTGCGACATTGGCATCACTTAGGAGCCTGCTAGAAATGCAGAAAACCAGGCCCCACCCTAGATGTACTAAATCAGACCTTCAGTTTAACAAAAACCCCAGGTGACTCATATGAACATTAAAGTTTGAAAAACACTTTATAATAAGCATTCAAACATACTTATCCTGATGTTCTCATACTACCAGCCATTCTTTTATTTTCACTTTTTCTTATAAATTAATCCATTTTATACATCTTTATTTCTTTCGTATTTCCTCCTTTCCTTCCCTATTCCAATTCTCCATGTCTTTTTCTTGTTCCCTTTCTGTATTTCTTACTATTTATCCTCTATGCCTGTTTATATGCATGCCAGCCTGCCTTCCACTCTTCCTTTCCTGTCCTATCCTATCCTATCGCTCCTCTTTCTTTTACTTTCTATTTACTGGCTCTTGTAATAGACTGTCTATCAATCAATCACCTATCTATGGCTCTAACCATTTATATTTTATATACCTACCTACCTACTTCCTATCTACCTATCATCCATCCATCTCATATTTTACTGCAGTATTTTAACTGACTTCTTTGGGCCCCACTGCCCAAATTGTGCTAATTTTCTTATTAGCTCCTTTTCAAATTTCTTTCAATTTCTTCTCACATTTCTTTCAATTCTTTTGTATTTTACTCTTTCCTACAGATTCATTACTTTAAACTTCTCTTTCTTTCCTCCTACGCCTCCCTTTTTATCTTGCCCCCTTTCTTTTTCCTTCATTTTTTATAGCCTTTTTCTATATCTTTTCTCACTCCATTTCATTCCATCTTTTTCTTTCTTTCTCTATTCTTACCCTGCCTATGTATCCTGCATGCCTGTCTGCCTTTCTTCTTCCTTCTTCTTTCCTTCCTTACATCATTCTATACTCCTTCTCTTCCTTCATCCCTTTATTTCTCCCTTCCTCTTTCCCTCTTCCATTTCTTCTTCTCTCCCTTCCCTTCTATTTTTTTCTTTACTGGCTCCTGTTTTAAAACATTTTTCTTTTCCTCTCTATATCCTGTTCTAACTCTTTCTCTTTGCATCTATTTCCAAATTACAGTGGAAAGAAGTCATAAGACAATGATAGCTTACCTTGAAATGGGATCTTAACATACTTTGGCGTGAACTAAAGGAAAATTACAAAAGCAAAAAATGAGTTACCACCCAAAATGCGTTATTATTCAAACTTTTCAAACCACAAGTACATACTCAAAATCTACACCAGAAGTGCTCCTGCCTGTTTATCAATAAACTAAGAATATGTTTCACTATAAAGACTTGGTTTTACTGATGTTTAAGAATCCTGTGCAAATAATTTAATTCTCAATATGCTCATTTATAAAAACACGTTAAGACTTTACTTAATATATTTTTCAACAACGTTTTTTGAAATAAATCCCTCTCTACAAGCACTGCGTAAAAAAAAAAAAAAAAGTTTCTTGAATTTTTGAAGAAATAAAACAAAGTCCAGAAGAAACTGCCAAAAGGCTTCACAAGGTGTCACTGACTTTAGTAAATAAACTACAAAACAGGGTTTGATTCTTGGCTTTGTTGACATTCCCAGCATTCATCTGTCTTTGTTCCATGTTACAAATGCCCTCCTGACTGAGAAGGCAGCAAGGTTCTTGTCTTTCTGCTCCTTCTGCCAGGACACGAATTTTCTCTAGGTCCCTCTTTTATGTATCTGACCTCCTTAAGTGCTGCTTTTATAATAAACTCTCAAGAGTTGTGGAACACCTAAATCTTACATGTACCTTCTAAAATAGGCTTGTGCTTTGACATTTGCTTTTTTATTAATATAAAATTAATTCATGCTTATTTATTTATTCTTTGGTTAGATTTCCCTTTTGATCAATACATTTATGAAACTGTTGATCAAAGCAGGGGTACAGTCTGTGAATACAAACAAAAAACAAAATCAAATATGGTTTTGATACACGGGTACCCAAATCAACTGCCAACAGAGTTCCAAACAAACAGCAAACAAGGTTCGGTGATACCACAGGTTTACTGTGGTTCCATTTCTTTTGCCAATTTAAAAATTATGTCATATTATAGTTTCACAAATATAAAAGTCGTATGTCATAGAGTAAATTAGCCACAGAGAAAAATTCAAGCAAAATGGCACATGACTTTTTAAAAGCTGAGCTTGGGGTTCAAATCCTGTCTCTATTATCTCCACCACTTCACAAATAGTAAGTCGATAAACTTAGGTAACTTACTGAATTTCTCTCAGTTTCCAATAAGATGTTTAATCAAGGGGAACTATTATCATTAGACACTGGCATCTGATTACGTTATCCAGTTTAATTTAGTCAAATCCACCTTATTATTCTGTCTCTTTCAACACAACTGCTATATATTTGGTGTACATTTTCCATATATATATCCATACAGATACATAGCCATATATATGTATATATATGTAAATATCCATATATATTTCCATATCCATATATATATATATATATATATATATATATATATATATATATATATATTTGGTGTATACTTTCCCTTGCCAAATTTTAACATGTTCCACTGGGTCTATACTCTGATAAAATATATCTTAGCAAATAAAAATAACTAACTATAGAAAATGAATATGAGTGTTTGCTTTTGAAATTTTATACTCATTACTATGAAATTACAAACGAGTAGTGCATCTATATATCTTTGCTCTCTACTTTCTACATTATTCTCTCATTCGCCCACTGTAAGTATTTTTGTCCTATCAAACCTCCCACTTGGCAAGGATCTGATACTCATTTATACCTTTGTAGGATAACTAAGCCAACGTGTAACCTCTCCCAAAGGCAAAGCCCTAACCCCAGCTAAAATTTAATCCTCGATTAAGAAAATGACAAAGATGTTTCTGTGGCAGGAAGGTTAACCAAGTTCTCTGAAATCATATCATCTCTATTTAAACTTGAAAATAAAGCTAAACAAAAGAGCTATTTTTATAACTTAGAACGACAGCTAATAGAGTTCTCTGAACATAGTATGTACTTAATAAACATTTTCCTAGTATCAACAAAGCTAAGATCTAAAGATGAAATGTTCACATATATTGTAGCATTCTTTACACTAAAAAAGTAATAACAAATATCCAACTATAAAACAATGGCTCTAACTTATATAATAGTTTACCACTATAGGTATTTTTCTAGCTCAGCTAAATTGTAACTATCATGATAATGAGAACAATATCTCCAGTGTCTACAGCAGTGCATGGCAGACACTCACTAAGCATTAAGAAAATGATTAAATTTAATTCTCATATATATTTACCCCCCAAAAGAAGTTCTTTAATTTCTAAGTTACAGAACATCAGGAGCTTTGTCTGAAAAAGAACATACACTAAAGTCTTTTGAAAAATTTGAAAGTCTTGAGACTTATTTTTAACTATTTTTGTCATTTCTAAAATTGCTTATGCTCTCCATCAAAATATAATTACTTTAACTTTTGCAGAATTCCTCACATGCATATATTTTACCTGCATATATTTGCTTTGATTTACTAAACCACTTTCTTATAATTAGACATTTAAGTTTTTTACTTTAATTATAAGTGTTCCAACAAACATGTGACAAATTTTTAAGACCCATTTTATGACATTTATTGACTATTTGCTGTCCCCTACAATTTGTAATAGCAAAATACTAGGAGAACTGAAAGGTCCAACAGTCGGGAATTAAGGAGAACCTAAGTACGCCAAAACAGGTACATGAGTTAAATTAATTTAATATAATCACGGTGAGTTACAAAACAGTATGTCATACCATTTTGTTTTAAATATATATATAGTATGAAGAATACAGAATGAAATACACTGTAGAATTAGTGGCAGTTGTCTCTGGATAAGTAAGATTATAGGTGCTCTTTTAATTATTCCTTCACTCATTTCTAGTTTTTTGTTTGATTTGTTTTTTCCCCATAACAAGTCCACCTAACTATGTAATAACATAATTAATGCATTAACTAATGAAGATATATGGTTCAATAATTACTTTCGATTTTCCTCCCCAGCCAATCAATTATTGTCACATATTTAATTACCCAATTTTTTTGCCATTAGAAAGAGTTCAACAACAAAAAAAAATGGTCAAACTGGAAGTTAAAATAAAAAAGCAAAAAAGGAGGGGAAATTGTGAAAAGCGAATAAAATTCCTTTAAAAAAAATTGTAAAATCACCTCAACCATGCCAAAATTATTAATATCTGAAAACTAGTGACCAGGGAATATTAATTTTAAACTGAATGGCTCTTGTGCTTTCAATCAAAGCGGTTTTAATTATGTCAAAAGCTACCATTATTTGTAGTTCCCAGAATTTGTTGGATTTATACATAATGTTTACTTTTTTGGTGATCAGGTCTTCCCTCATGGACAGTCACCAAGTAAACATCTACTTTATGTCTTAAATCATGTACTGTCTTCTCTGTGAAGTCCTTCCTGATTCTTCCAAACAGATATAAGAAGTCATTCCTATATGCACCTTTCTTGTACTTATTTCTATTGTACATTTTACCATACTGTAAAGTAAATATCTATTTACATGTCTGTCTCTTCCATTATACAACCAGTTCCTTGAAAGCAGAGACCATGTCTTACCATTTTTATACTCCCTGTCTTATTCCTAACATAGTGAAATATTAATAAAACTTTTAGGAAAATACCTGAGTATTCAATTTAGCTAAAGTTTATGGGGCCTTTTTAGGTTTGAGCCATTTATGGAAGGATAAAAGGAAATGAAAGCATGGCTCTTCACCACAAGATGCTTAAAGATTAATGGAGAGGTTCAGGCAAAACTATAAACCACTATATAAATCTTACAACAGTTCAAAGTCCTGTGTGTACACAGTAAAAGGAGAAGTTAATTCTGGCTAGGAAGGAGAAATCAGGAAAGGTTTCCTGAAAGAGGAAGTATTTCAGATAAGTCTTAAAAGATGATTAGGAGTTCAGCAGGCAGAAATGCTGAAAAATTATAGAGAACTGAGTAAAATCCAGTCTGGCTTTCATATACAATATAGGAGGAGGAATACTAAAGAAAAGTGGAAAAACAGGAACAGGAACTATTCCTGGAGATCCTTAAATAACAAGTTTAGGAATTTGGAGAATTCAATTTATAACCATTTAAACCAGCAAAATGAGATTTTTTATTTGTGCTTCCAATTATACCCCGAATAAAATTATACTTTATCACCAAATTAGTTTTAGATCCCAATGTCAATACATACTACGCATAATTTTTTTCATACATGATTTTCATTAGAGTAGTCAGATCAAAGATATGATTTTAGAAATCTCTCCCCAATTAAAGACATGTTTCAAAGTTTGTATGACATTCAAAGTGTCCCGTATAAAATTATTCTCAATTCTGTTTTCATTTGCACTAAAAAAAGAAGACAATCTGAGAATACCTTATCCAAGATCCTAAACTTATACAAAAAAATTAAATATACTTACTGTTACACAACCTTTAGAAGCTCCTTTTATCTTGCCAATATAAACAGAAGTAAATATAAAATCCAGTTGTAGATCCATCTCATTACTAGGTGTAACACAGGAAATGTTTTCCATGACAGGATTATATGGACATAACTCAGATGAAGCCTAACAAGGAATAAATTATAAAATGCATGTAACCCTAAGTATTATATAAATGCTGACCATGATTTTCAAAGTTAAATACTTCTTTAAATCATTATTAGTGAATGAAATTGAAGGATTTTATACTGTTCTTACTGTGAAGAAGTAATTATTATCTAGATTATTTTTTCTTAAAAAGCATATGATTGGGGCGGCCTGTTGGCTCAGTTGGTTAGAGCACAAACTCTTTAACCGCAGAGTTGCTGGTTTGATTCCCACATGAGCCAGTGAGCTGCACCCTTCACAAGTAGATTGAAGACAACTAGCTGACGCTGAGCTTCAGGAGGGGCGGCTGGATGGCTCAAGTTAGTTAGAGCGTGAGCTCTCAACAACAAGGTTGCTGGTTCAATTCCCCCATGGGATGGTGAGCTGTGCCTCGTGCAACTAAAGATTGAAAGCAGCGACTGGACTTGGAGCTGAGCTGCACCCTCCACAACTAGATTGAAGAACAACGATTTAGAGCTAATGGGCCTTGGAGAAACACACTGTTCTCCAATATTCCCCAATTAAAAAAAATTTTTTTAAACGAGTCACAGAGACAGATTAAATGTTAATTTAAAACAAAGAATTTAAAAAAAAGTCTATGATTTACCTTGAGAAAATTACTCTAAATAATTAATAATCATTTCTTAAAAATAAGATAATCAGAGGCTGGTAATATGAATGAAGACTGACAATAAATTATTTGAACCTTACTTTAAAGCTATACTCTTCAAAGTACTATGTCAAAAACACAATTGGGGGACATTAAACCAACAAAGGTTTCCATTTATTATTTTCTGCAAGAAGGGAGAGACAAAGGACTTAACAAACTGATAGGTATGTGACATTATTCTAAATCCCCCACATTATTTCATTTGCTACTCAAAATAATCTTGTATCATTATCTTCATTAAGGAAGTTAAGTGAGTTGTCCAAATGGCAGACCCAGGATTTGAACACAGGTTTGCATATCTTCAGAAGCCATGCTCTTTCCTCTGCAGTATACTGCCTTAACAGCAAACGAGGAAAACGAGTAATTCCAAGCAGCTACAGTACTGCAAGACCAGACACACAAATATTGGAAACTGTTTAATTCTAGAAAAAGTTTTGATAAAGTAACTAAATGTCTAATGTGAACCATTAAAATATATATATATATTCAATAGAATATTTAGACTGAAGAAATATAAATCACGAGAAAAAATGGTATAATGTTTTTAATTCAAAATAAAGACAATTATTATATTTCTCTGAAATTAATATGAAAGTGTTCTCAAAATTCAAACTAAGAAAAATTGTAATTTTTGTTACAATATGCTCCTTGATGAAATAAGTAGTCATTAGCTAATAGTGAACATTTCACTATTTATCTGTGAGAAGGCAGAAATAAATTACCTGTACTGACTGGCATGTAATCAATGGTAATTCCGACAATGTTGATTTAGAAGTACTCTCATTTTCATTAGTGATAGCATGGTCTTGAGTAGGTTGTAATTTAAGAATCTCTGAACTTTTATGTTCAATGGGTCCTTCTTCATCACTGGAAACAACAACTAAAAAGGAAAAACTTATTTTTTTAAATATTACAATAATCATATATCAAACAAAGAACTTTCTAATTCATGTGATATCTTTAATAATCCCAGTAAATTTAATCATCTATCTTTATTCAGTTTAGAAACTGGTCTATCATTCATTACCTAATTTATACTAGTTATATACAATGTTTCCATATCAGTGCTATCGTTTAGCAGTCACCTGAAGGTTGAAGGACAAAGACATTTAAAAAATAAATAAGACCAAGATAAGAATTTAGAAACAAGTCCTAGTTCTAATATTGTACCATCACTATGAATTGTAATTTAAATCCTGTTACATTAGTTGCTTCGGGAAATGGAGGGCTAGGAGAACATGTGGGAGACTATTCATTGTATATCTTTTAGAACTTTTTATGTACAGTGTGACCACATCAAATACTTGAAAATTAATTAAATAAAAATTAATGACAATAATTAAATAGCACTTAAAATCTCTGCACTTCATTCAGCTTCATCAACCAAATGACAATAATGGTCCTTACAGAATCTTTTAAAAATCTACTGATGAGATAAAATTAAGAGCCTTTCCAATCCTCCTGTTACTTACTTGTTTCAGCTGAGATAAGTGATTGGTTCCCTTCACTGTGTTCACTTAAAACCGGTTTTTCTATTGCATTCAACTCACTCTCATCTTTTTCAACCAGGGTAGAATTCCCCGCAGTATCAGTGGAAATAGAGCTCTCAAAAGTTTCAGTGATTGAACAGTCAGGGATGCTTTTGAGAGCAGCACTCAAAGCGACCTCTTTACTATTAAGTGAGGATAGCTTAGTAAAATCACTTTCTACAGGTTCAGGCGTAATTTCTTCAAGCAGTTTTGGGTCTTGATAATGGTTTTCACTTGACTTTTCAAACTCAGTGAATAGTGTTGAGTCATTATCTTGTTCTTTCTGAACATAAATAAATGCATACAAAAAATTAACATTTTTCAAATTTGGCAACATAAAAAATCAAATTTGGCAAAAAAAACCAAACTTTTTTTAAGTTTAAATTCCTAAAGAAGAATATAAAAGTAAAAATAGTATATCATTTCTATAACTATAGGGACAGAAAACTACACAATTATACTACATTACTCTTGCCAGTGTCTCCCAAGTATAAAGATACAGAGTTCGGTCTGTCCAATCTGATGACTAAACATTTTGAAAAGTATGGGACGGTGAGACTCCCGTATTTACAAGTGCTTCAGGTAGTCTCCCATGATCTAAGTCAACTTTAGAATGAGAAGAAGATTTTTTACAGTTTTATTTTGCAAAAGCAATGAGGACATGATATCAAGTGACTAGTAACGAGAGCGAAAAATTTAAAACCTAACAGGATAACAATACGAAAAATTACGAAAATTAATCATTGCCTTCAAATCTCTATTGCTGCGTAAATCTAAATCATGTGTGTAAGTCAAAGGCCTGCAAAGTCCTGAAACGCATTGTGAATCAAAGGAATCAAACAGCTGTCTTCTTATTGTTTTGTTAACCATACATGAAGTCTTTGAAAATAGGTAATGTAAAAAAAAAAAAAAGAAAATAGGTAATGTATGCTTTAAGTATGATAATTCTTTACTTACAACAAATTCCCTAAACTCTAGATAAAGAGAAGCTTAAAGAAGTTGGTAAGTAAATAACTACTGATTAAAGAAATCTGGTAATAATTTTACAAGCAAGTGAAAAAGCAATTAGCTAAACAGTACAAATAGTATTTGGTTAATGAAAGGGAAAGTAAAATAAGTCTGATGATATACACCAAACTACTGAGTAAGGAGTGGCATCAGAGGAGGAGAAATTATAACTTTTTACTCATTCATAATATTTAAATTTGTTCCAATAACTGTATTACTGCAAAAATAAAGTTTCTTTTAAATTATTTGTTTTAAATCAAACAAAGAATCAAAAAAGGAGACAAAGAAAAGAAAGAAATCTGAAGACAAAAGCAAAAAGCTAGAAAAACATTTGGCCACAGTCAATTCATTTTTATGATAGCACAAATTATTTCACATGACATCTAAATACCTCTACTTACTGTCTGTTCTGTGGGCTTATATAAAGAAGTACAATTATGAGAATCACGTAAATTACTTCTAAGCCTTTTCTTTCTCTTCCTGGAAATCAGAGTGGGTTCCATTTTTGAATCAGAATATGTATCATCCTTGTTTCTGCTCCCCTCTTCAAGATCATCACAACCTCTGCTTCCACTACTGAGCTCTTAAAAAACAAGAGACATAAATATAACCAAAAAATACAGAATGAATCCCTTTTAGGAGAGCTCTTTGAAATATCATCAAATATACCACTTCCAAACTGAATGTTAAAAAAGAAGTCCACTGTTAAATTCTCATATGACATGACATGGATGGATATGAAGAGATACCCTATTTTAAACTACATACACAAAGTGAATGTTCGTTGTACAATAAATATGAGGAAAATATATTAAAAAGAAGTATTCTTTAGTAACCAAAGCAAAGCAATCAAACCATGTTTTACCTTTTACTATAACTTCAACTGTAATACCAAAAAAGGGGGGGATCTTAATAAAATTCGGAAAAAAACATGGAAAATTCACGTTTTAAAATTTTTCGACAATTCATTGTGATCTTAGAATTTGTTGTCTTTTTAAAATGTAAGTTGTGCACATATTTTTAAAGTGAAAACAGACAATAACAAAAGAGCAGAGCATTGATCACTGCTCTTTTGAAAGGAGCCAAAATACCTTTCTTCAGCATCTGACTATGAAATCCATGGCAATTACTACTAATAATGCTTAATATTTCGTTTATCAACTATACGTACTATACTAAAATACCTTCCAATAGGTTCTACCTGAAAATTACCATGAATCATTTTGCTTTCTGAAGCTATATCACACAAATACAAATTCAAAGGTTATGCACAGCAAATCCCAAAGCATATTCCCTAAATCCATAAGTTATTATTCATGCAACACTGACTAGCCTTGCCTCTCTATGCCCTCGAAGTTCTTTCAACACTCTTCAAACTATTCTTGCTCTTACTCTAGCTTCACAGACAACTAATGACTAACATTCATAATATCTCTTTGTTGTTGTTTAAAAGGCAGGCATTGGGATATGATTGAAGGCAAAAACTTCAAGAGTCAACAGTCTTCCAATTTACTTCCTCCCCCATGAAAATAAAATCCCCTAATCATCAACAGAGTATTTTGAAAAGCACAATAAATTTTATTTGTAATTTTGTAAACTGCAAAGGTAGTCAAATACAATTTCTATACATAAAAACTTTATTAAATTAAAATTTCAAATATAAATACTATATCAAAAAGACTGATGAAAGGAAAGTGGCTTGAGAAAAACTCTATTATATAGGAATTTTCCTTTAAACAGTTCACCATTTGCACTTCAGCCAAGACTGTCTCATGGAAAACAGGAATAAATTTATTAGATAGAGCTAGACATTGTAAAAATATGATTCCACCTGCATATTATGTACAATTTAACTTGCAAATATTAGTAGTATATGAAATCAGAGATGAAAACATCCTATAAACAAAAAATATTAAATATTTCCAATGTATTATTTTTATAAAAGCAAATTCCACAATGCAAACATAATGTACTACAAAATGGTATACCTGGAGATTAAGAATTTCCATTAATTTATGGCATATGTTAAACAACTGGAATTAAATACAATTATTAATAGGATGAAAACATGAGTTTTAATACCTCATTTCCAAAACCTTCAGGGATACTAAGAAAATATAAAGCATTTCTATTGTTACGCACTTTTTTGCCTGCTGTATATCTAAAATTCCACTGTGACTTTGTAGTAATACTGAAGGGCACAAATCAGAAAGCTTTTTATTCAATTATTTCAATTCTATCTAGAAAAGCAGTGGAGTGTGAGAGCTTAACAGTGCCTTGACAGTATTTGAATTGAGCTCACTTATACAAGTACTTATATTTTTACTTGATAAGTAATGGTAATTATTTCTGGGGAAAGCACAATTCATAAGAAAAGAAATGTCTTTCCTTATATGCAGACAATACCTAGTGACTAATTGAAAGGTTATGACTACAGAGTCACAATGTTTTCTCTAAAGATTACCCTCTTAGGAGTTGCAGCTGGTTTCTTGTATACATTGAAGTTATTAATCTAGGTTCCTTATAAGTTTTCGTCTTGTATGGAAAAGGCTACGAAAAATGTGTAGATTGCTGTTTTTCAAAGGAAGTACAAAGAAATTTTGCATAGTGTCATTAAAGGACCATCTTTTCTTGTGAATAATTTATAAAATCATTCAGAAAACAAAATACCTCACTAGTTTGAAGCTATCAATAATCCAAGATACCCCTGAAGATGTTAGTTTCCCATCTGACTAATGTAGTAAATTGTTCTGGTGCAAATTTTTGTAAGTTATTTAAAAATCTTAAAAGAGAAACAAAAAAAAGAGAAAAGAAGTCAGCTGACCCGACATGCCAGGAAGCCTACAAAGAATTTTCAGTAGTCTGGGATGTATTTACCTTTAAAAATGCTAATAATGGCTTGTATTGGCATCCTCCTAGAGTTGAGAGAAATTCTAATGAATAAAGAATGTAGTTCATAGCAGGAGGATAGGCACTAGGAAGCTAATAATAATCATCGAGTTAGCAGTAATATCAACTCCCAAACACATCCATGGAAACACTTAGAAATAGCTAAACACTATACCTTTATAGGTATACACCCAGCCCCAACAATAACAACAACAAAAATCCAAATTTACTTCTGAATTTAGTAAATCAATCAAGAAGTATATATTACAACATACAAATAGTAAATTTAGCAATTTTCTTTGTGTTGCTAAATAATCTCCCTTTATTTTCACATATCCTTGAAATGTAAAATTAAATAGTTATTTACAATTTTAAAATTATTATAAAGCAATACACAAAAATTCAAACAAGTTTTCTAAGGTTAACAAACCTTTAGGTTGAGTATCAGACACTATAAGAGAAATGACATCATCATCTCTTCTCTTTTCTTTGGTATGTGCAGCCTGTTTTGCATAATTATTATCTACTGTCTTATTTTGTTGTGAAACCCTGCAAAAAAAAATAGTATTATACTCAATTCTTCTAAACCCAAATGAATTTTGAAGCCAGCTGGCATATATTCAAGATAAAAATCAGTAAATTACAAACACTATCCCACATAGAAGAACATATGATCTAAACAGTAAAAAAATAATAAACTAAGATTTGAGAAATGAGTTCTCATTCCTGTTCTACCTTTAAATTCTCCATATTTCGTTTGGGATATGGGGTGGATACCCACACCGCAGAATTCTGCACATGAAAAATAAGCAAAATAATACACACATAAAATACATCAGACGTCTAAAAAGTAAACAACCTCACTTTACACCTCAAGGACTTAGAAAAAGAACAACTGAAGCAGGAGAAAGAAAACAAAAAAGATCAGAGCAGAAATAAATAAAATAGAGACCAGAGAAACAACACAAAATATCAACAAAACTAAGAACTGGGTTTTTTTCAAAAGACAAACAAAACTGACAAACCTTTAGCCAGACAAACTAAGAGAAAAAGAAGACTCATAAATGTAAACAGAAATCAAAAAGGAGACATCAAAACTCATACCACAAAAATATACAGGATAATCAACAGACTACTATGAACAATTATATGCCAAAAAATTGAAATACCTAAAAGAAATGGATAAATAACTAGAAACATACAACCTACGAAGACTAAAAAGAAAATATGAAGCAACCAATAACGAGTAAGGAGACTGAATTAGAATCAAGCCTCCCAGTACAGAAAAGCCCAGAACCAGATGATTTCATTGATAATTCTACCAAACAATTTAAAAAGAATTAATGTGAATCCTTCCCAAACTCTTCCCAAAAATTGAAAAGAAAGGAATACTCCTAAACTCATTTTAGGAGGTCATCATTATCCTGACACCAAAGCCAGGTAAAGACACTATAGGAAACGAAAACTAGAGACCAATATCCCTAATGACTATAGATGCAAAAATCCTCAGCAAAATATTAGGAAACCAAATTCAACAGTACCTTAAAGATAGGATCCTACACCGTGATCGAAATGGATTTATTCCAGGGGTGTAAGTATGTATCAACATCCACAAATAAATGTGATGCAACACATTAATAGAATGAAAGATAAAAGGTACGTGATTACTAATATAGAAAAAGTATTTCATGAAATTCAACATCCTTTCATGATAAAACCCTCAAGAAATTGGATATAGAAGGAAAGTACCTCAACATAGCAAAGGCCAATACAACAAATCCACAGGTAACATACTCAACAGTAAAAGATTTCAAAGTTTTTCCTCTGAGATGAGAACCAAGACAATGGTGCCCATTCTAACCACTTATTTAACATAATTCTGGAAATCCTAAACAGAGCAATTAAGGAAGACAAAGAAATAAAAGGCATGTAAATCAGAAAAGAAGTAAAACTGTCATTATTTGCAGATAATATGATCTTACATGTAGAAAACCCTAAAGAATCTACCAAACAACTGTTAGAACTAATCAACAAAGTCAGTGAAGTTGCATAATATAAAAATCAATAAACAAAAATCAGTAGCATTTCTATACGCTACTAGCAAAATATCACAAAGAGAAATTAAGAAAATAATTCCACTCACAATTGCATCAAAAAGAATAAAATACCTAAGAATAAATATAACCAAGATGGACAAAGACCTGTACACTGAAAACTGAAGACGGTTGATGAAATTGAAGACAACGCAAATATGTGTAAATGGAAAGAAATTCAGTACTCATGGATTAGAAGACTTAATATTGTTAAAATGTCCAAAGCAACCTACAGACTCAATACAATCCCAATCGACATTCCAATGACCTTTTTCATAAAAACAAAACAATCTTAGTATTTCTATGGAACCACAAAAGACCCCAAAAATAGCCAAAGCATCTTGTGAAAGAACAAAGCTGAAGGAATCACACTTCCTGATTTCAAAACATATTATAAAGCTATAGGAATCAAAACAGTATGGCATTGGTAGAAAACCAGACACAGATCAATCCAGAATAGAGAGTCAAAAATAAGTCCACACATGTATGGTCAATTAACTTATGATAAAGGAACAAAGCATATACAATGGTGAAACAAATGATGGGAAAGCTGGATAAGAGAATAAAGTGAACTAATATCTCACATTATACACAAAAATCAACTCAAAATGGATTAAAGAATTGAACATAAGACCTGAAACTATAAAACTCTTGGAAGAAAACATGGGGGTAAGCTCCGTGACATTAGTCTTATCAATGATTTGTGGGCTTAACAACAAAGCAAAGGCAACAAAAGCAATGTAAACAATATATCACACTAAAAAGCTTCTATTAAGATAAGGATACTATCACCAAGATGAAAAGGCAACCTAGGGGCCAACCTGGTGGCTCAGGCGGTTGGAGCTCTGTGCTCCTAACTACAAGGGCTGCCAGTTCGATTCCCACATGGACCAGTGGGCTCTCAACCACAAGGTTGCTGGTTGAACTCCTCGAGTCCCACAAGGGATGGTGGGCAGCGCCCCCTGCAACTAAGATTGAACACGGCACCTTGAGCTGAGCTGCTGCTGAGCTCCTGGATGGCTCAGCTGGTTGGAGCGTGTCCTCTCAACCACAAGGTTGCCGGTTCAACTCCTGCAAGGGATGGTGGGCTGCGTCCCCTGCAACTAACAATGGCAACTAGACCCAGAGCTGAGCTGTGCCCTCCACAACTAAGACTGAAAGGACAACTTGAAGCTGAACGGCACCCTTCACAACTAAAATTGAAAGGACAACTTGACTTGGAAAAAAGTCCTGAAGTACACACTGTTCTCCAATAAAGTCCTGTTCCCCTTCCCCAGTAAAAATCTAAAAAGGAAAGGCAACCTAGGGAATGGGAGAAATATCTGCAAATCATACCCATATATCCAAAAAGGGTTAAAAATGCAAAATACATTAAAAAAAACTCATACAACTCAGTAAAATTCAATAGCAGAAAAAAAATTTTTTTCAATGGGCAGAACTGAGTAATTATTATTCCAAAGACATACACATGGCCAACAGGTACACATAAAAGAGCTCAACATCACTAATTATCATGGAAATGCAAATCAAAACCACACTGAAGTATCACTTCACACCTGTTAGAATGACTATTGTCAAAAAGAGAAGAAATAACAAGTGTTGGAAAGGATGTCCTTGTGCGATGGTGGTGGAATTAGTAAATTGGTGCATCCACTATGGAAAGTAGTACGGAAGTTCCTCAAAAAACTAAAAATAGGGGCTGCTGGTTGGCTCAGTTGGTTAGAGAGTGCGCTCTTAGCAACAAGGTTGCTGGTTTGATTCCCACATGGGCCAGTGAGCCACCGCATCCTCCACAACTAGATTGAAGACAACCACTTCAGCTAAGCTGCCACTGAGCACCGGTGGGCAGCTGGATAGCTCATGTGCTTAGAGCTCAAGTTCTTAACAAGGTTGCCAATTCAATCCCCACATGGGATGGTGGGCTGTGCCCCCCAACAACTAGCTTGAAAATGGCAACTGGACTTGGAGCTGAGCTGCACCCTCCACAACTACACTGACAGACAATGAGTTGACTTGGAGCTGATGCGCCCTGGAGAAACACTCTGTTTCCCAATTTTAAAAAAATTAAAAATAAAACTGCCAAGTCATTCAGCAATTCATGTACTGGGTATTTAGTACCCCCATGTCACTGTAGCATTATTTACAATAGCCAACATATAGAAACAATCTAAGTGTCTATAATAAATGAATGAATAAAGAAAATGTGATGCAAACACACACACACACACACACACACACAAATATTATTCAGTGATAAAAAAAGAAAGAAATCCTGCTGTTTATGATAAGATGGATGGACCTTAAGGCATTATGCTAAGTGAAATATGTCAGACAAAGACAAATACTGTACATCTCACTTTCTCTCTTATATGTGGTATGTTGAAAAACAAACAAACAAACAAACAAAAAAACCTCGATATAGACAACAGATTGGTGGCTGCCAGAGCTGGAGGGGCCAGGAGGGTAGGTGGCAACGCTCTCCCTATAGTAAAAGGGACAAGTTTCCACTATAAGCGTATTGCATGTTTGAAAGTTACTAAGACAGCTCTTATTATAAAAGTTCTCATCACAAGAAAAAAAAATTGCAACTGTGTGTGATGATGGATGTTAACTAAACTTACTGTGTTAATCATTTCCCAAGGCAAACATATAGTAAATCATTATATTGTATACCTAAGGCTAATACAATATTATCTGTCAGTAACCTATCAAAAAAATTCACTAGTTAATTTTCAAAAATAAATTGATACAAAAAATTGGGAACTTGATATGGTTAATATTTTGATAGCCAAAGAATGAGTTAAATCTTTACACACAATATTCTCATCCATTATAATTATTATTAATGAAACAAATAATTATGGTATTATTTAAGTGAATAAAAATTTTGAAATAAAAAACTATAGTTATTAAACTACAGCATTCCCTTGTAATAAGATACATAAAGTAATTACCACATTTCCAAAACTATTTAACAATCGCATACCAAAAATAAATCAAGGATCCCTGTACAGTAAACTATAAAACTCATATCAAGTGACCTCAGGAAGATTGTGGAGTAGGAAGCACCTACCATCTACTCACCTAAACAACAACTGCACTGGCAGAATCTGTCTGATGTAACCATTTTGGAATTCTGCTGTCTATTAAAGGCTTGCAACTTCCAGTCAAAAAAATTCAACAAGAATTAGAGTTAATTTTGGTCAATTTCACCTTTTTTGGTGGTAGCAGATGACTTCCATAAGATTTAAAGGACTAGGACCTATTCCCCCCTCCCCCTCGTTTTTCTTTTTTTCTCTTTTGGAAACCAAACACTTAATGACTAAGACGTTACAAAGTAATCACATACATGAGGGTATTCAGAAAGTCACAGACATAACCAAGGAAAGAAACAGACTTAGAAAAGACCTAAGACGTTATGTTTATAAATCAGACTGATCCCTGGAACAAAGACATGTTACAATAAAAATTTTAAAAAATCACCAGCAAACCCTGGTGAAGGCGGAAAATCTGATTTCCAGACTTATCATATTATAAGATTCAAATGTCAAGTGTTCAACAAAATATCGCAAGTCATACAAAGAAACAAAAAAGTATGGCCAATTTGAAGAAAAAATATAGATCAACAGAACCTGTCCCTGAAAAAATCCAGATGACAGGCTCAATAGACAAAGACATTAAAAGGACTGTCTTAAAGCTCCTCAGAAAGCTAAAATAAACCTTGAACAAATGCAAGGAAGTGACTTATGACAAAATGAAAATATTCATAAAAAGACAAAATATACACACGAGCTCAGACAATCAAGTTGACAAACTCATCCTAGAAAAAGTGCTACGTACACCTCATTGCTGAATATCTCTATGGTCACCTTCGAAGTACTCCCCTTGGGAAGCTATGCAACGATGCCAGCGCCTAGTCCACCCTTCAAAGCAATTTTGGAACTCTTTTTCTAGAATGGCCATCAGAGCTGTCATCGTATTACCCTTGACGGCCTGAATGTCATCAAAATGTCTTCCTTTCAATATTTCCTTTATCTTTAGGTAAAGAAAGAAGTCATTGGGGGCCAGATCAGGTGAGTAGGGAGGGTGTTCCAAATTATTTGCTAACTGTCTAAAAACGCCCTCACAGATAGTGCTGTGTGAGCTGGTGCATTGTCGTGATGCAGGAGCCATGAACTGTTGGCAAAAAATTCAGGTCATCTAACTTTTTCACACAGCCTTTTCAGCACTTCCAACAGTTAACTTGGTTAACTGTTTGTCCAGTTGGTACAAATTCATAATGAATAATCCCTCTGATATAAAAAAAGGTTAGCAGCATCATTGCAACAAGTTCACAAACTTAATTGTCAGACCTCGTATGAACCAAAAGGAAAATTATGGAGCTAAAAGATACACGAACTAAAATGCAAAATTTCATTAAAGAGATTCAAAAGCAGATTTGAGCAGACAGAAGAAATAACTGGTGAACCTGAAGATATGATAATGGAAATTATCAAATGTAGGAACAGAAAAGAGAAAATTTTAAGAAAAGTAAACAGAGCCTAAGGAATATGTGGTACACCAACAAATGGACCAAAATATGCATTATTGGAATCTCAGAAGGAGAAGAAAAAGGGCAGAGAGATTATTTGAATAAATAATCACCAAAAAAATTCCAAATTTGATGAAAGACATGAATATAAACATCCAAGAATCAGTGTCATGCAGTTCTGGTCGCTGGTAGTGGCCCTCAAACGTTGAATTAAAGAAAATACTTAATCAGAAGATAGCCACTGCACAACTGAAGAGAACTTCTGTGAGTGCATTGATATTTCCCAGTAAGATATCAACTGAGCAGCAGTCTTTAGTGTTAGTAAAAAGGCTCCTAGCAGTTTCAGTATCCTGCATCACATATTTGAGAGGAATTTTTCCAGAATGTGTTTATGGAACAAGATATACAGATGATCTTTGTGTCAAAATTCTGAGAGAAGATAAACATTGTCCAGGATCTACACAGTTAGTGAAGTGGATGCCAGGATGCTATCAAGCTTTACAGAAAAAACATCTAAGGATGGTTGCGCTAGCTGTATATACCAATCCAGAAGACCCTCACACAATTTCAGAACATTAGTAATTTAAATTCAAATATACCAATAATGGACCAATCATGGACTTCTTAAGTAAAAACCAAAGCAGTGAATCAAGTGTGTCATCTGCTGACACGAAGAAAGCAAGTATTCTCCTCATTCGCAAGTATTATGTTCTAATGCAAAATCTAGGACCTTTACCTAATGATGTTTGTTTGACCATGAAACTTTTTTACTACGATGAAGTCACATCTGCAGATTACCAGCCTCCTGATTTTAAGGATGGTGATTGTGAAGGAGAGATATTTGATTGGGAGCCTATGTACTTAAATGTGGGAGAAGTCCCAACTCCTTGTCACACCGTCAAAGTGACTACTGAGAAGAATGAATGGAAAATATTTATTCACCTGTATTATCTCCAAAACAATTAAAAACACCACTTCAGAAAATTCTCATGGACAAAGATGATGTAGAATATGAACAGGAACATTATATAAGTGATGATTTTGACATTGAAACTAAGATGGAAGAGCAGAAAAAAAATTCTGGATCTTCTGAACTTGAAGAACTAAATTTAGTTTGTGAGGGAGATGAAATTATGAGGTGTAAAGAAAGTCCAGATCTTTCAATTTCTCATTCTTAGGTTGAGCACTTAGTCAATAACACATTTGAACTTGATGTGTCTGAAGTAAATACAATTGCTGAACTTGATGTGTCTGAAAGCAAAACAAGAAGTGGAAAAGTCTTTCAGAATAAAATGGCCAATGGAAATCAACCAGTAAAACCTTCTAAAGACAAGAAAAAGAGAAGTGAACACAAATCTGGGAAAACAGTCTGTCATCACTTTGATTCTCCTAGCCAATGCCAAAAATAAAAAACTTTAAGTGAACCAAAGGACCTTACATGAAAATTATTTTTCTTCTTCATGTTTGCACAGTTCATTGCAATATTTAAAGGAAACTGTATTACTATTTTAAGGTGTGTTTGCCCTATCTCTGGAAACTTAGATGTAGTCTTATGCAGTTAGTGAACTAAAATTGAATTCTTAGCTGACTTACCACATTGTGATCCTGAACGTTATCTGAGACAAATCCAAGAGAACTTTTGAATAAAATAAAAACCATCAGTGTCATAATTATCTACTCAATATTGATCTATCTTCCATTTTGGTGGATACTACCTTTAAAAAATATATTAATTTTTAAGGCCTTCTAACGCCATTTTGAAACAAATAATATTTATTTTGGTGTTAAATTTTGGAAGGAATTCACTTTTTGCTTATGTTAAAACTACACCATTTAACTCTGTTTGCAATTGTTATTAAAACAATGTTCTTCAGTACTTTGATACAGTTTGTTAACAATATGTAGTGTACAAGTAAGCAAATGTGCTTTACCTTTTTTAAAACATTTTTTAGTATAAGACGAAATGATGACTAAGATTTTGAAAGTCTGGCATTTTGGGGAGCAAAACTGTTATCCAGCATCTAAAATAAATAAATGAATGAATGAATGAATGAATAAATAAACAAATAAAAATAAACATCCAATGGGAATGCAGACTGGTGCAGCCGTTATGGAAGGCAGTGTAGAGGTTCCTCAAAAAATTACGAATAGAATTACGATATGACCCAGCAATCCCTCTCCTGGGTATCTACCCAAAAAATCTGAAAACATTTATCCATAAAGACACGTGTGTTCCAATGTTCATTGCAGTTTTGTTTGGCCAAGACATGGAAACAACCAAAATGTCCTTCAATAGATGAATGGATAAAGAAGTTGTGGTACATATACACAATGGAATACTATTCGGCGTTAAGGAAAGATGATATAGGAGCATTTGTGACAACATGGATGGATCTCGAGAGAATAATGCTAAGTGAAATAAGTCAGACAGAAAAAGCAGAGAACCCTATGATTTCACTGATATGTGGTATATAAACCAAAAAGAACAAGACAAACAAATGAGAAACAAAAACTCATAGACACAGACAATAATTTAGTGGTTACCAGAGGGTAAGGGGGTGGGGGGTGGGTGATGAGGGTAAAGGGGGTCAAATATATGGTGATGGAAGGAGAACTGATTCTGGGTGGTGAACACACAATGGGATTTATAGACGATGTAATACAGAATTGTACACCTGAAATCTATGTAAATTTACTAACAATTGTCACCCCAATAAAATTAATTTAAAAAAAAAAAAAAGAAGTTGTGGTATATATACACAATGGAATGCTATTCGGCAGTAAGATGATATAGGAACATTTGTGACAACATGGATGGATCTTGAGAGTATAATTCTAAATGAAATAAGTCAGACAGAAAAAGCAGAGAACCCTATGATTTCACTGATATGTGGTATATAAACCAAAAACAACAAAAGAACAAGACAAACAAATGAGAAACAAAAACTCATAGACACAGACAATAGTTTAGTGGTTACCAGAGAGTAAGGGGGTGGGGGGAGGGATATGAGGGTAAGGGGGATCAAATATATGGTGATGGAAGGAGAACTGACTCTGGGTGGTGAACACACAATGGGATTTATAGATGATGTAATACAGAATTGTACACCTGAAATTATGTAATTTTACTAACAACTATCACCCCAATAAATATTAAATAAATAAATAAATAAATAAATAAATAAAAATAAACATCCAAGAATCCCAAGGAACTACTGGTAGAATAAACACAGTAAGACCTTCACTGAAAAATGTTATAACACAACTACTGAAAGACAAAGACAAATTGAGAATCTTGAAAACACCAAGAAAAAACTGTCTTGTCACATACCAAAAAATCTCAATTAAGATTTTAAGCAGGGCCAGCCCGGTGGCTCAGGTGTGATTAGAGCGCCATGCTCCTAACACCGGGGTCACTGTTTCGATTCCCACATAGGCCAGTGAGCTGTGCCGTCTACAGCTAAGATTGTGAACAATGGCCCTCCCTGGAGCTGGGCTGCCATGAGCAGCCAGAGCGCAGCGTGAGCTGACGCGGGTTGCTGTGTGCTGCCCTGGGCTATTGTGTGCTGCCATGAGCAGCCGGTGGACTGCATGAGTGGCCGGCAGCCTGCGTGAGTGACCGGCAGCCAGAGTGAGTGTCCATGGGCTGCTGTGTGCTGCCATGAGGGGTGGGCAGCCAGCGTGAGTGGCCAGCAGGCAGCATGAGTGTCCGACCGACAACTGGTGACCAACTGCCTCAGCCGGGGGGAGCACAAGGCTCATAATACAGGCACGGGCCAGGGAGCTGTGTCCTACACAACTAGACTAAGAAACAACGGTTTGAACCAGAGTGGGGGGGGCAGAAAAAAGAGGGGGGAGATTTTAAGCAGATTTCTCGTCAAAAAACATGGTAGCTAGAAGGCACTGGATTGGTATATTCAAAGTACTAAAGAAAAAAAAAAACTCAACCAGAAACCTATATCTGGCAAAACTGTCCTTCAAAAATAAGGGCAAAATTAACACATTTCAAATAAAACAAAACCTGAAATAGTGCATTACCAGTAAATCAGCTCTACAAGAAATGCTAAAACGAGTCCTTCTTCACGTTGAAATGATAGGACATTAGACAGTAACTCGAAACCATATGAAGAAATAAATATTATTGGAAAACACATGGACAATTATAAAAGCTGGTATTATTGTATCTTGGTGTGTAATTTGCCTTTTTCTACATGATTTAAAAACTAATGCATTTTTTAAAACAGACTACATTTTTGAACACACAAAGCATAAAAATATAATTTTGTGCAGTCAATACTCGAAATGAAGTGAAGACAGAACTGTATAGGAGCACAGTTTTGAACGTTATTAAAGTTAGGCTACTGTAAATACAAATTACAGTGTTGTAACTTTAGAATGTTAAATGTATTCGGCGGTAAGAAAAGATGAAATAGGACCATTTATGACAACATGGATGGATCTTGAGATTATAATGCTTAGCGAAATAAGTCAGACAGAAAAAGTACAGAACCATATGATTTCACTGATATGTGGTACATAAACCGAAAACAACAAAAGAACAAGACAAATAACTGAAAGAACAAAAACTCATAGACATAGACAATAGTTTAGGGGTTACCAGAGGGTAAGGTGGTGAGGGGAGCAGGGCTCTACAAGAGGGTAAACAGGGTCTAATATATGGTGATGGAAAGAGAACTGATTCTGGGTGGTGAACACACAATGTGAGATATAATGTATTACAGAATTATACATCTGAAATCTATGTATCTTTACTAACAATTGTCACCCCAATAAACTTTTTAAAAAAAGGAATGTTAAATGTAAACCCCATGATAACCACAAAGATATCAGCTAGAGTACAGACAAAAGGAAATGAGAAGAGAAACAAAAAGTTTCACTGCAAAAAACAAGGAAACACAGAAAAAGACAGTAATGCAGGAAATATGGGGCAAAAACAAAACTATAAGGCATATAGAAAACAAATGATCAAAATGACAAAAATAAGTCATTCTTTATCTATTCCTCTAAATGTTAATTAAGTCTCAATAATGCAAAATTAATAATATATATCAGGATGTGGGGATAGTGAGGTGAGAGAAAGTGAGAGAATGCTAATGCCCTCTTCTTTCAGAGCTGGGATGCAGTCTATATTATTTTAGATTCAAACACCTGTTTGTTTTTTATAATAATTCTAACTCCTTAAAGTTTTCCCTAACTCTTTTATTGAACATAAAGTGACCTTTTAGTAACCAATATTGCAATAGTAAAGAATCACTTTTTGAAGTTTGAAAAAATAAATAAATAAATAAATAAAATAAATAAATGTTAATTAACTCTCCAAATAAAAGACAAAGATTACCAGAATGGATTTAAAAAATATATATGATCCAACTATAGCCTGCCTACAGAGACTCACTTCAGATCCAAAAGCACAAATAAGTTAAAAGTGAAAGGATAGAAGAAAGTATTCTATGCAAGTACTAGCCAAAAGACAGCAAAAGTGGCTATGCTAATATCAGACAAACTAGATTTTAAAACAAAAAGTTTACAAGAGACAAAGAACATAATATATCTCAGTACAAGATTCAATACAAGATAACTGAACAACTACAGTTGACCCTTGAATAATACAGGGTTTAGAGTGCAAACCCCCGACGTAATGCAGTAAAATATCTGCATATAACTTTGGACTCCCCCAAAATTTAACTACAGTCACCCTTTAGTACCCACAGGGGACTATTTCCAGGACCTCCATCCCACCATGAATACCAAAATCCATGGATGCTGAAGTCCCTTATATAAAATAGCATAGAACAATGTATACAGTCTACCCTCCACATCCATGGATTCCCAACCACACATCGAAAATATTGTTTTCAATCTAATGTTGGTTGAATCCACAGACGTGAAACCCAGGAATAAAGAGGACTAACTACACAGTTATTGAAAAAAAACCAATCTGTATAAGTGGACCTCTGCAGTTCAAATCTGTGCGGTTCAAGGGTCAACTGCATGAACATTTGCACACCTAATTAGACTATCAAAATACATAAAGTGAAAACTGACAGAGAGAAATAGACAGTTCTACAGGAAGTTGGAAATTTCAATATCTCACTATCAACAACAGACACACTAACCTGACAGAAAATAAGAATGAAAGGACATGAAGAACACAATAAACCTACCAAATCAAAAGGACATAAACAGAACACTCTACTCAAACCAGCAACAACAAAATACACATTCTTTTCAAGTGCACATCAGACATTCTACAGGATAAACCATACTGTAGAAAGCAAATTAAGCCTCAATATACTTAGAAAGATATACCATAAAAAGCATCTTCTCAGACCACAAAGGATAAAGTTAGAAATCAATAACGGCATGAAAACTTGAAAATTCACATTTGTGAAAATTAAACACTACACTTTACAACAAATGAGTCTAACAAGAAATCACAAGGAAATGAGAAAAGTCTAAGGGATAAACGAAAATGAAAACAACATATCAAAACATATGGGACACAGTAAAAGCAGTGCTAAAGGAGAAATATATAGCTGTAGATGTTTATATTAAGAAATAAGAAAGAACTCAAATCAACAACCTAACTTACAACTGAAGGAACTAGAAAAAGAACAAACTAAATTCAAAGATAGTGGAAGGAAGGAAATAATAAAGATTAGAGCAGAGATAAACATAGAATAGAAAGAAAAGAAAAAGGATATCAACAAAACCAAAAGTTAGTTTTTCAAAAAGATCAACAAAATTGACAGAGCTTTAGCTAGATGAACTAAAAAAAAGATTCAAATTAATAAAATCGAAATGAAAATGAGGACATTACTACCAATTTACAGAAATAAGGATTATAAGAGACTACAATAAACAACTGTATGCCAACAAATTGGACAATCAGGATGAAATAGACAAATTCCCATTAACACAAATTTACCAATACTGAATGACAAATAGAAAATCTGAATAGGCCCATAACTAGTAAGGACATTGAGTCAGTAACCAAAAACCTACCAAGAAAGGAAAGCCCTGAACCTAATAGCTTCAACTGCTGAATTTTACCAAACTCTTCCAAAAAATTGACAAGGATAAAATACTTCCTACCTCATTCCATAAGGCCAACATTGCTCTGATAACAAAGACAGTCAAAGACACTACAAAAAAGCTACAAATATCTGTTATGAACACTGATGCAAAAATAATCCAAATAGAATTCAATTGCTCATTATGATTATACACCCTAACCACATGGATTTATACGTAGAATGCAAGGAGGGTTCAACATACAAAAATCTACCAATGTAATACACCACATTAACAGAATCGAGGAGGAAAACCACATGGTCATTTCAATTCATGCAGAAAAAGTGCTTGACTGTAGGGAAGATGTTGAAGAAAATATGCCTTCATTGGCTAATGTGAGCTTTTGTCTGTTTGCTTTTTGTTCCCTCACATGAGACTCCGTTTGAGGTAATAGTTTTTTAGTTTGCTTTTTCTTCCCTCACATGAAAGACTCCATGTGAGGTGATGGTTAGCTTTTTGGTTTGCTTTTTGTTCCCTCACATGAAAGACTCCATGTGAAGTGACGGTTAGCTTTTTGGTTTGCTTTTTGTTCCCTCACATGAGAGACTCCATGTGAAGTGATGGTTAGCTTTTTGGTTTGCTTTTTGTTCCCTCACATGAGAGACTACCTGTGTGGTGATGGTTAGCTTTTTGGTTTGCTTTTCGTTCCCTCACATGAGAGACTACCTGTGTGGTGATGGTTAGCTTTTTGGTTTGCTTTTCGTTCCCTCACATGAGAGACTACCTGTGTGGTGATGGTTAGCTTTTGTCTGTTTCTTTGTTCCCTCACATGAGAGACCGCATGTGAGGTGATAGTTGAGTTTTGTCTGTTGACTCTTTGTTCTCTCATATAAGAGACTGTATGTGATTACCAATGAATACAAATTTTGAGGCCAAATTGTAGGGCAGATGTTGAGGAAAATTTGTCTTCACTGGTTGATGTGAGCTTTTATCTATCAACTTTGATCTGTTCCTGTATGTGAGGTTATTTGTATGCTGTGATCAAGGGTTGAGTAAATTCCCCCTTTGGTCTCATTCTCCCAAGCAAGGAAGATATGAGATGTTGCTTTTCTGTCTGTGCTGTGAGGTGATGGTTAGCTCAGGGTTAAAGAAATTCTTGATCAGGGGTTGAGAGAATTCCCTCTTTGTTCTCTTCTGTTTCGCCCACATCAGCAGTGAAGTGAAGAAGTAGCTAAGTTATATCAGGATGATGTGACAGGCACATCGCCAGGCCTTGTTGCTCGTCTGGATGAACTGCCCCTTAGGCCAAAGGGGCAGTTCAATAGCAGCTATTTATATCAATAGCTGTCGGACCCTCCCAGAACTGGCCATTCCTAAAGGGGGAGGCAGGAACAAGAAACCTGGCTCTAAGGTACATTTAAAGAGATATATAAGACAGACCTCAGGTGGCTTGATATTGATTGATTGCTGTTTCAAGAGATTGCTACTCAGAAGATTTACTGTCTTAGGACTGCTTTTCATGATTAGATTGTTTCAGAGTAAGAGATCGGAACTTGCCTCAATGGACAGTAGAAACTTCTTTTGTTGGTGAATTGTCATCATTCTAGCATCTTTGGGAACCTGTATGCAGCTTGCAGCTCTCAGTATCAGACTTCATAATTTCCAACAACAACGACAAAGGCAACAGCAGCAACATTCTTGGGAACTAACAAACAACGGATTGGGAGACACTCAGAATGCAGGCATAGGTGGGCGCCAAGTCTGAGTCTTCATCGACCTGGCTGACACTGCTCATCCCACACTGGAAATTGCCTGAGACATTGCCCCACACAACTTGCCAGGCCACCCAAGCCACTTCTAACAGCTTTGCTTGCATCTTGGATTGCACTACGGACTTTCCTAAAATCTCTCAAAGGTTCACACACCCCAAACAAGAAGCCTCACTATGTCCTATTCCTCTTGCTAAGCAGCTCCAAGCCCAGCACTAGGAGTAGTTGGCCTCAATTCACAGCTTAGCCTCTACCAGATGCCTACAAGCCCAGCACAACAAGCTACCAACCAAAGACCACTTTGTAACTCATGTCAAATAGCCCGGGGCGGGGCACACATAGTGGCTGACCTTGGCCTGCACCAGAGCCCCTTCCAAGAGGCCCCAGAACCAACATACCCAGTGGCCAGCTTCAGACCACACCAGAGCACCCCCAACAACATCCACAAGCAACACACCCAAAGGGCATACTGGGAAGGGACCGAGCCCCACTAATGCAGATTTCGCTCCATGGAGTCATTTACTTTAAATGTAAATGAATTAAATGGTCCAATCAAAAAACATAAGGTGGTTCAACGGATAAGGAAACAAAACCCTTACATATGCTGCCTATAAGAGACTCACTTCAGATCAGAGACATACACAGACTGAAAGTAAAGAAATTGAAAAAGTTACTTCATGAAAATGGAAATGAGACAATAAAGCTGAAGTAGCAATACTTATATTAGACAAAATAGACTTTAAAACAAATGCCGTAAGAGACAAAGAAGGACCCCGTAATCCCATTTCCGAGTATTCATCCGAAGAAACCCAAAACACTACTTCAAAGGGACATGTGCATCCATATGTTTATTGCAGCATTATTTACAATAGCCAAGATATGGAGGCAACCTGGGTGTCCATCAATGGATGAATGGATAAACAAAAGGTGGCGCAGGGCGGCCAGTTGGCTCAGTAGTGGAGTGCAATGCTCATAACACCAAGGTCATCGGTTCAATTCCCACATGGACCAGTGAGAGACAACGGCCTGAGCTTGGAGCAGAGCCGCCAGTTTGCTCAGTGGTTAGAGTGCAGTGCTCATAACACCAACGTCACTGAATCGATTCCCACATGGGCCTGTGAGCTGCGCCCTCCACAACTAGACTGAAAACCTGGAGCTGAGTTGTGCCCCCCACAACTAGATTGCAAACGGCAACTTGACATGGTGCTGATGGGTCCTGGAAAAACACACTGTTCACCAATATTCCCCAATAAAAAAATTTTTAAAAAAAGGTGGTGCATACATACGCTGGAATATTACTCAGGCATAAAAAAGAATAAAACATTGCCATCTATAACAACATGGGTGGCCCTATAACAACATGGATGGCCCATGTATTGTGGTGAGTAGAGAATGTCAGACAGAGAAAGACAAATGTCATCTAGAAAACAAGATAAACACACAAACCAAACAGAAACAAACTAATAGATACAGGGAGCATTGTGATGATTGCCAGACTGGGAGTTGGGGGGGGAGGGGCAAGCAGGATGGGTGAAGAAGGGAGGAGATTAAGATATACAAATTGGTAATTACAAAATAGTCATGGGATGTAGAAAATAGCATGGGGAATACAGTAGTAGTATCATGATAACTATATATTGTGTCAGATGGGTACTGGACTTATTGAAATGATCACTTTGTAAGTTATATAAATGTCTAATCACCATGTTGTACACCTGAAATTAATATAATATTGTATGTAAACTGTAATTGAAAAATAAAAAATTATTTTAAAAAATACTGAAATACATTGCACACCAACGTTCATAACAGTGTTATTCACAATAGCCAAAGGGTGAAAACAACCCATAGACATTTAAACCAAACTACAGAAATGCGAAAAAGGAATCAAAACTTCAATAAGAAAAGTAATTTCCAGACTGTTATTCTGGCTCTGATACCTCATATAAAGTATCACAAATTCAAACAGTAGTTGACTGACCTATTTCTACACTTGGGGTTGCGGAGGTCTTTCCAAGAATAAACCAAAACACAAATATCAAACACTGACAGATTTTACAAAATAAAATTTTAAATTTCTATACTATAGAAGACACTACAAATAAAGTAAAATTACAAATAGGAAGCTTGAAAAAAATTGCAACAAATACATAAAAGAGTTAATACCTCTAATAAGAATTCTAATAAGAATTCTTACAAATCAATAAAAAAACAGATGGAACATCCCAATACATATGAAAACTAAAAACTCATATAATAAATAAAAAAATCCATCTTTACTAAAAATAAAAAATCATTGAAATGAAAACAACTACATTTATTTTCCCCAACATGCTATCAAAAATTTTTTAATAACACCTAATTATGGTTAAAATGTAGAATGGCAATAAAAATATTGATAAGAATAAATATACAAAGACATATTGATAATCCACTTACTGTAGCATTGGTATACAAACAAAAAAATGACAAATATCACAAATGTCCATTTATAAGGAAGTACATATACATAAAAAAAGATAAAATAGATTTCTATGTACTGATGTGGACATTATCAAATTAAAAGAAAAGCTGATTTTCTCATTACTCTTCCGTCATATTTAGGTATTATTATTTTATTTTACAGATGAGGTAAACTGAAGTATAGAGAAAGAAGTTAAGCGAATTCAAATTGCCAGAGCTGCAATTCAAGCCTGTACTAAGTAAGTTAAAAACAGGTATGGCATTAATCACAGTGCAATATCATAATAAAGACAATAAAAATACTAGTTAAAAGAGTTAAAAGTTGTTACAGGATTAATATAAAAGTTAATAAGTATCTGCATGTTAAAATAATAAATTTTCATCTAGAAAAAACAAATATGCTTCTTCATGGAGATTACATTAATTTAAATTTTCTACTCATTCTTTGTTTTCTATTATTTCTTTATTTTTTGGCATAAAACACAAGGTGTTTTTTTTTCCTACAAAATTCCATTCAGGTTATCTGTCAGTAATAACAGCTCCAAATACTAAAGATAGGCTAAGGCTAAAGTAAGATTTTTAGCATTTACATAACATTTTCCATATATATCATCAAAGGCGTAAGTGCTAGGTTTTCAGAGGAAACCTCCTCAGTTTTCAGTCCTAGCCTCCATTCTTTCACCCACCAATTTTTAGTTGCTTCTTGACATTGTATCTTCATAACAAGAGTTGGAGTGTGCATCACATTCTCTACAATAACAGGATAACAATAATGTCAGAACATCATGTCTCCTGAGACAATCTATTAATAAATAATTTTTATTTACTCTTCCTGATTTTGAGACAGGCAGACTGGGAGAAGATTGGTTATAAGAGTCTCATCCTTGAGCCTACGCTGTACTCATACTGTACTTGAGTTCCAATGGGGCCCATCAACTGAAGTGATGGTATGGCCATATTTGCAATTTATTTCCACAGAGCACTCTGTATTCTCCACAAAATGAACTCGTTTTAATGGAGGAGAGAACTAAAGCTTGAATTAAGGAGTGTAGTACTCCGCCTTAAACCAAATGGTAATACTAGTATGGCGGTGACAATTGCCTTGGCAGCACTTGTAATGGCAAGAGGGATAGCCATAATCTCAGGATAAGACACTCATCCTCACCATAGAAGATTTCAGTAGCCATCAGCTACAACAGCCTTTAATTGCTTGTTGATTATCAGCAGTAATAGAGATAAAAATAATGACTACCATTTATTAATCACCTACTACATTTCAAGGACTTTACATAGGTCATCTCCTTAAATCTGCACAATAATTCTATAAGGTGTATATTACTATCCCTATTTTATAGACAGAATAAGTAACTTGCCTGAGGTAAGTCAGCATGTTAGAAGTACTGCTAAGATCTGAATCTAGATGTCTGTCTCCAAAGTCTATGCCGATTGCAAGAATCAAAAAAAAAAATTACCATCAACAGAATAATTTTTCAGGGATCACATCAAATACCACCTGGAAATTTCGAACAACATCTTGTGTTTAACTGGAAACGAATTCATAACTAGAGAGTCTGGCAGCCATTGCCAACAGAAGTCTCTCACGCATGATGCATTTCAGGGGAAAGCTACAGACTAAACTTTCAGCTCCCTGCACTATGCTTCTGCCTCTGTGTCAACCCTTATACAAGACTTCCTGGTATCATCTTGCAACCAATGGAATGAGACCTGCCCCATCCAATCAGAACTATGCAGCTGTATCTCCATTTGTGGCTATATTCACCAATCAGAGCTGCTCCATAAAGACCAATCAGAATGTGCAATTACAACCAATCAGAACTGTGCTATATGGATTCCTCATTTGCATAAAAATGGACCATATTTTTTTTGTCAAGTGGATTCCTCATTTGCATAAAAATGGACCATATTTTTTTTTGTCAAGTGGGAACTTTATCTCTAAAAGACGGCTTCCCCTTTATCTCTGTAGAATGTACTTTTTCCACTGGAGGCTGCATTTCCCCAGTTTTCAAATTGTTCACTTGAATAATTTCTCCTCTTTCTGCACCCCAGATTGGGGATTCCTATCAACATTAGCTTGATGGCAGCAAACTTTTGTCGACAATAACTATCTAAAAAGAACTTGTGGAGAGTTATAGAGTTTTTACTGAATACATTTTACAAGCATCCAGAAATTTTAGACCTATTATTATTAAACCTTATCCCTAGATTGGTATAAAGCCTGAGAAGTACAGACTTAATATGATAGTTTCATAGAATCCTCACAATTAGTACTATTTTTCAGAATACATTATTTTTCAGAATGTCATTGATGTCATTTGAATGTCATTTGAATTCCATGGTAACTGTAATTTCATGGTAAATCACCACTTATACCACTTATATGCTGTACTGTTACCATGGAATTCAAATGACATAAGTCTTACATAAGCCTTCAGTAATAATATTTTTATTAATATATTTTATGTGCACAAAGAATTCTCACATGTGAGATTTAAGAGATAATAATTTTGTAAGGTAGAAATGTCATTCAAAATTATTTATTTTTAAAATTCAGGAAACCAAAGCTCAAGGTTAATTGATATAAACATTAACCCAAGTACACAAAATTCAAAATGCATTGAGCTAAAAAGCACTGGGTAAAAGTGCAGATAACACATGCTATCTCTCCTAAAGGCGCTCATGGTCTAGAGGCAGAAATAAACACCTATAGTACAAAATGATAAATGTATTTCTAATATATTTAACTATACATTAAATTTATTAGTAACTGGATAATGTCACTAAAACTTTTTTTTTTCAAAGAATTCAAAAAGAGATCAAACATAGTGTAAAGCTAAAATTGTCACTGATAAGTCACTAAGCAAGACGTAGGTGAAACATAATGTACTTTCCAAAAGAAGAAAAATCCATAATTTTTTTAATTTCATAAGAAATAAGAGTTTATAAAAATAAAATGTATGAGAAACATAAATTTGTTACAGATCTTTAAAGAGGCATTTATAAATATTCTTTAATGTAATTAGGCTTATAAGAGAAATGCAAACTAGAAGTTACCTTTGGATGGTTCAGGGTGAAAAAAAACAATTAAGACTGGATCAATAATTTTTCACTCAGATAAAAAGTATTTACTGTACTTGCTGAAAGCAGAAAATTAAAAAGAGAAGTTCATGATAAAAGTGACAGTTAAAAAATCTATTGGTATTTACTAACTGACATCCCCTAGCTTTTTCCCACTATTTCTTTCTTTTTTACAGTCCCCTCATGAGCCTCTTCTAGCATTTAAAACAAATGCAACTTCAAATTTCCATTTCTCTTATGATGACACAGTAAGCCACATTTACTAATGGAATTCAGCTGACTCAATCCATTTTTGTGAGGAATACATTCAGCCATTCATTCAGCAAGTATTTACTGGGCATTACGTGGCAGGTACAGTTCTAGAATCTGATATAAAAACAGTAAATAAGATGGATGGATGGATGGATGGATGGACAGACGGCTGGATGGACGGATGGATGGATAGATGGACAGACAGCTGGCCAGCCAGATGAGTGGATGGGACAGAAAAGGAAGAGGAATAGAAAGATGTCAGGCGAATGGATTTCAATTATACTATACAAATAGAATGAAATACTAAAATAGGTAACTAAATTTCATTAAGAGTCTGCATCCATTTTCCCAAAACACAAGAAGAGGGACCAGTACTTTTTGAAACTGATTATTAGCCATGGACTGTTGGTTCCAACACCCATTCCAACCACCGGGACAGAAAAGTCATACTAGCCACCAGAGCACATTTGCCTCACATTTAACAATAACATATCTGTGGGGGAAGAAGAGAGGAGGGCTCATGAGAATAAGTGTAATATTTATTCTGAGTGAAGTTATCACTAAACATACCTTTCAGATAAAAAGGAGCTCTTGTGAGGATTTAGATTTTGACAAGATTCTAGGCTGCCATCAGATGATGAAGAAAGCTGCTCTGATTGCAAGTTGTCTGTATCACCCAAACTGGCCTCAGTTACAGGAGAGGTCTTTATGTATTTTCTTCCTAACTCCGTTCCCAGGACATTCGTCAATATAACTCTGGGTATCCTGTCACACAAAATAACAAACACTGTACTGTACTGAAGTTTGCAGTAAAAAATATATTCTAGGAAGTTGAGTTTTCAAACATTTTCATCTTAGCACAAGGACGCTATAAAATTATACCATCCTAGAAATCAACCTGTAAATACTAAAATTTTTGGATGAACACTTTTTTTGTTTCTATAAGTACTTGTGTATTATAAATTGGCATAGATTAGCTTGCCACTACAATGGCTTTAACTGTAAGAATGGATGCTGTTGGGTGCTTTAAATTTTAAACAATTTTTCTCAAAAAATGCTTTCTCTTTCTCAGTCGTCATTAAAAACACAGATTACTACAAACCAATTCAAGAAATCTTTATTTTTATCATTCAATATAAAGGCACTTGATAAGTAATTATGTATTTATAATTGGAAAATGACAAATGCTAAATCCAACAAGAAAGACATCATCCAGATTGCACATATGATAATGACAGATTCCTAAATGAAACAGCGCATATACTGATGGCAATATACCCGGGGGTCCCAAAAAAATGTATACAAGTGGACACTTTGGTCAATGTTGCTCAAGCAGTAGTTTGCCGTAATCAGAAGTGTCTGGATGCTGATGGCAACCACTTTAAGCACCTCTTGTAATTGCAGAAGTCAGACATGATGTGTATTCATCTTTTGTTATCAGTATATATTGAGTATTACAATTTTAATAGCTTTCCTTTCTTAAAATGTGTATATATTTTTGGCACGCTCTGTATATGTTGTGTATAATAGCATAAGGAAAGAGTCAATAAATTAAATGTTTAGAAAATTAAAGCGTATTTTTAAAACTCCAAACTTTTTTAATTGGCAGGGTTTATAGCAAATGTACTATGTAAGTCTGGTGTCTTCTTAAACAGAAGAGGATAGTATAATCTTTCCTTGGTTGGCCAGTTGTTATTATGAACTGATATACTTTGCCACACTACAATGATGCCCACAAAGCTACCATTTGGCCCTGACTGACTGGCCCAAACCAAATTTTTCTAATTTTTTCAGCTCTTGCTGCTGCATTTTTTTTTTCATATTGCTGTTATCAATGTGTCACTAGCAGCACTTTACATATATATGTATATATTAATATATATGTACACATATATATATTATATTTGCTGTAGTACTTAAGAGAGGTACTCTTTTATTTTCCCTCCATAGAAGCACTATGTTCCACACAGCATAGAATTTCAGAGCTTTGGAGAATTTTAAAATAATTTTGTTTTCTCTTTATTTTAAACATGAAGAACTCAAAGCTCAGAAAAGTTAAATCTCGCCCAAGTATAAGTAACTCTTCCTAGTAAAAGAACCTGGGTCTATTTATTATCTTTTGGTTTTGTTAATTTTATTCCATTACACTGTATCCTCAGTAGTAACTTGCCAAAGATTCCAGATAACTAAACTTTTCTGTCAATACTTCAGGAGATCTTTGAAAATATCCACTTCCAGCACAACCACCACAAAAAAGTATTGCGATAATTAAGAAGCATATATGATCTAAAACCGAAGATGAATAGTAAATACCCTGAACTCAGAGTTTAAGTGCAGTAGAAGGGAAAGAAAGTCTACCATCTAATACAACCACTAATTATGAGGAGGGGAGGGCAGAGATATTTTCGGACCTCCTCGCATGATTTAAATCTCTAAGGATCCTATTAGGTTGGTGCAAAAGTAATTGCGGTTTTTGCAATTATTTTTAACCTTTTAAACCACAATTACTTTTGCGACAACCTAATATTTACTATTGTCTGTTTTGTACATCTGCTGCCTGACAGAACCTTCCTTAATATCCTGGATTTGAGGTGGTAATGGGGACAATATAGGACTAGTAAGGAGTCTCATGATTTCTTTTATCTGACTTCACACTAGCAATTGCTACGAAATGAATCATTAAAGGAAACTCAGCTGTGGTTCTCAGTACTTTAGGAAACATACAGGAATGTGAGCAGAGAAAATTTTATTCATGTTAGAACTGTTTTTTCCCAGATAAATATTATAGTGTAAATAAAATTTTACTTACTTTTAAGAGATGAGAGAATCTGATATATTAAATTGATACCTCATTTTAAGAATTAATGAAACATTATTTTTACGTTCCCCTATCATTACTAAATTCTAAAATGTGTCCCATAATAAAAGATAACCCAGAAACTGTAATATTTAAGTAAAAAAGAAAATTTTACATGATTTGTTTTGCTGCAAGATTTTAAAGAAAGAAAAAGCAAAGAAGAGATATGAAAATAGAACTTTAGAGGATAAATGAGACCTTTTAAGTTAAACAAATAGCTAAAAGTCTTTCCTAGAAAATTTTCAAAATTCACCCAGAACTATTTGAAAGATTACATACCAAACAGCAGTAGAAGCCACATCTTTAAAGCACAAGAGCCCTAGAGGGACTGTGAAGCTGTCAGAGGTTGAAAGAACTATCTCTGCGTGTCTACCTCGATATACCTTCCGATTAGAAAGCACTCAATTTCTATGTGAACAAATGCCACAAGGAAAAAATCAAAGAATAAGCAGAATATTTAAACATTAATGAATTAGATATCATATAAAATATGTACTGAAGTCCAATTCCTACTTTACTTATGGGAAAAAAATTAAAATGCATTAGAGTAAAAAGCAGTGTGGCACAGGAGTTAAGAGCAAGGCGTTGGAGTCAGACAAACATTGGGTCAGGTTCTGATTTTAGTACCTAATAACTGTATATAACCTTAGGCAAATTACTTACCTTCATTTATGCCTCTTAGCATTGATCTCATCTCTAAAATGGGGAGAATAATATCTACCTTACTCAGCTGTTAAGATGTAAAGCAGTTAGCACAAGTCCTGGCACAAAGTAAGTACACAATAAAGGGAAACTCACTTTAATTTTCCTATTATGGAAGTATTGCTCAAGTTATAAATTATCCTCTTATAAATAGTGCTTAATTGTAATAATTTACCATATTCTCGAATCTTGATGAAAATATCTTATTACAAAAATACATAATTAGTTATCAATGCCTACAAGTATACCCAATTCTTCCTAAGACAGAGCCGTAGCCCAATCATCTTTCATCAACTATTGACAACTTACCCAATTTGAGTACCTTGAGGAAACAAAAGGCTTTGTTTGACACTCTTACAGAATACACATCTACAAAGTGATGACTTTATAGATTTGTAAGTTCATAATACCTAAGCTATCTTTTGATACACAATTATATAAATTAGCACTGCCATGGAAATTCTAAGGATAGCCCCATTTCAAGAATTGGAATTTTTACAAGAAATATATAAATGTTTATCTCTCATACTATTTCAATATCGAAGGAAGGAATAAAAATTGTCATTTCACACAGTCTATCCTTTTTTTTTAAAGTATGTAAATAGTATCAGTAAAATACAACAGAATTTGTTTATTTCAAAATATTTTGAAATCACACTTAAAAATATAGTATGTTAAACCAAAGCAGAAACAAAATTTTATAATGCAGTAAGTAGAAATGCAGAAAGTATAATGCAGAAAGTATACTGGCCTGAGAAGTATTACCATTTACTGATTGTGTCTCTGCATGGTTATTTTTTCTGATTCTTAATTTTCTTAATTACAAATTGTAGGTGTCTTCCCTGCATACGTAGCAAGGTAAATGTAAGATTCAAAGAATTTAATAAATGGGGGTAAATCTGAAAAACTGGTAAGAGCTATTAATATAAACTTCATATCAACAAAATTTTAAAGAAACAAAGCCCTTGTTGTAAGATAACATAATTACATTTAGTAATAAAGCTATAATACAAGAAGCACAAAAAATTATAATACTAATTTAGTTTTCATTTTGGTATAATTTACATGAATGCTTTTCTCAGACTGTACTATGTAATGTTTTAATAAAGTTCTCATAAATCCATTCTTATCCCAGACGACATAATTTAAAATATTCTTCCTAAATCACTCTCCTAAGCTATGTAGAGGGAAAAAATAAATTTTTGAAGAACTTTCTTAAAGGGATTCATAATTTTCTAAATTTGCTCTTTTACTAAGCTAAATTTTAAGTGAATAAATTATCACTCAAGTAAAATATTAGTAGCTTAAAGAAAACTTAAGGTGATAGAAATACTATAGTATCAAATAAGTCTTCCCATCACCATGTCTGGAATATGTACTTTTTAAAAACTTCAAACATATGTAAATTTAAGAAAAATATGAATAAATATAATTATACCATTTAGGGAAACTTCAAGAACCAGGCTCTACTTTTTCTTAATTAAATATGGGTAGACTATACTTCTCTAAAAATCTCTGGTGCCAGATGATGAAAGCAGGAGAAAGATGGTTTATCTCTAATAAAAGTCCCACCAGGCTCTTTCTTGCCGATTGAAACAAGGTTCATAAGTATCTAGAAATTTTCTCCCAAGAAAATAGCTATAAAACCACATATGGAGATAAAACCTACACTAAAATATGGTTTACTTATTTAAAAAGAAATTTGTGCATTCCACATACTACTAGTTTAATATTTCTAAAACTCTTGACCCTTTTCTTATTACTTAACAAAATATATTTAGATCACATGTTCTCTGTTTTTCTTCTCAATCTTATCCAGAAATTAAAAGGCTAAATTGTCTTCCCATAAAAGGCAACATACTTAGATCATTACCTTTAGATCCCAGAATGCGAATAAAATTTCTAACAAAATGTCATTTCTGGAATTGAATGAGTAATTTTGGTTTACTCGATAGCTAACTCCAAGATAAAATTTTAAACCAAAAATATTCTTTTCTCCCTTTCATCTTTCTGAAATGATAAAATCCTAGCTAAGTAAGATAAAAATAAAACAAAAAGCATCCTGTCAAAGTTAAGCCAAGACTAGGGGTGGCCCGTTATTAGCTCAGTTGGTTAGAGCATGGTGCTGATAACGCCAAGGTTTCCCGTTCGATCCCCGCATGGGCCACTGTGAGTTGCGCTCTCCTTGAATGAGTGAATGAAAGAATGACTGAATAAATGTTAAGCAAAGATTAAAGAATGCATAAGTCTCCTATTCCAGATAGCAAGTCCCAGACAGAAAACATCTATCCAAAGCCACAACCTAAACAGTTTTCAATTTACTTATTTGAAGCTTATAATATCTCTTTTCCTGTTCTTTTTTTTAATCCTCCAAAATTACAGAGCAAATAACTGGTTCTAATGGAGGAAATTACATTCCCCACTCAAAAAGACTGGAAATAAAACTTTGCTGAGAAGCAATCTCTTACTTGTATTCAGCAAGCATTTACTGAGCAGTCAGTATGGGTCCAGTACTGTGCTAGGTGCTACTAATAAAAGGAAAAAAATGAAATGTAGCCCCTGCCCTCATGAAGCTTACTGTCAGGGAGGTAGAGAAACTATTAGTTGGTGCAAAAGTGATTGCGGTTTTTGCAATTATTTTTAACCTTTTAAACTGCAACTACTTTTGCACCAACCTAATAAAAACTGCAATACAAAGTAATGAGTTATATGATATATGAACAGGTTTGTTAGCAAGATAAAGAAAGGGATCAAAATGCAGTGGGCTGGTGAGTAGAATCAAGGAAGACTTCCCAAAAGACAGCATATGAGCTCAATGTTAAAGACCAATGGAAGTCAGTAATAAAAGCTAAAAGGTGGACTGCCTACAAGAGAACAAACAGCATAAGCTCAGAGGTATCATACAGTCAGTCAGCTACTAATAGTTCCCTAAGTCTAAAACACAGTACAAATGTGGAGGAGTGAACAGATGCAAGGCTAGAGACAGGCAAAAGTGAGATATCATTAAGGACCCCATATGCCAAGCTAAGGAGTTTAAACTTTATAGTGAGGGTTATGTGGAGTCATAGAAAGATGTTAAACTAGAGAGTGACAAGTAATATCTGCCTTTGAGAATCAATACTTTGGCAACAATATAGGGAAATATCCAAGAAGGAAAAGACTGCATAGGAAGCCCAGTCCAGTTACAATCGCAGTAATATATCATAGTATTAAAGGCATAAAGTCACTAGGGCTTGAACTGAGGCAGTGGCAATAAAGTTAGAGAAGAGATCATATTCAGACTTACGAGATAAAAATAACTAGACGTGATAGATGACTGGCTATGCCGGGTAAAGAAGAAAGAGGAGTTAAGACAATTCCGAGTTCTAATTTGGAGAACTGAGTGTACAGAGTCATATACTCAGGGAGGGGATACAGATTCAGAACAAGTATAAAAACAAAGATGACGCATTCACTTTGAACAAGGTAAACTTAGGACACCTGGAGCTGAGGGAAAAAGTCTAGACTAGCTGGTTGTTCACCCCAGGAAGCGAATCAACAAAAGGCACACATACACAGTAAAAACAAAATTAGAATCTTATTGGGACTCTTCACATTACATTTAAATTTCATGAACACATAATCTAGCTAACAATTCCTGGTGGAAAAAACTGTTCTAAAAGGAAGGAACATTACACTATTCTAATCACACTGTTCTAGTTGAAAAGAAAATGGGAGGACTGATGAGCCTGTCATTTGGAAGAGTTGTGGCTTTTTTCAAAATAGTCAAAGGACTTAAAAGGGCCAATCCTTTAAGTAGCCCCTTTATTTAGATCTATCAGCACAATAAAGAAATAATTCACCCATACTAAAAAGGGAAAAAGCTAGCTAGCATCCAGAACTATGAGAGCAAACTGCTTCATAATTAGTGAAGCTAAGTTGTCTGACTCTATAATTTAGGATGCTTCAGAAAGTTAAATTTACATCAGGTATGATCTAGTAAAAAGATTCTCATTACTTAGCTTTTTATGTTTTTGCCTTTTTTAAAAGAAGTATCCTTTTTAAAATTAATGTATAATATTACGTTCATATGTTTTGACAGAGTTCTACTTTCATTTTTTAAATAAGTGTTGAAAGTTAGTGATTTTTATCCGAATCTTGGCTTAAAACACTTACACACTGTCATTCAGATTGCAGACCCTATAACCAAAGCTCTATCTAGTTAATGACAGGTTATTCCAAATGAAAGCAAAGCACCTCCTCCAAAAACTATTAATTTAAGGATTAAAACTGTAAATGAAAATACGTTAAAAAATATTATGTTACGGATCAAAAATTCCCAGAGCTAATTCCTAGTTTTCAGCCCCAAACTCCATACACAATTATTTTAAAAAATACAAAACAAATCTTGTCTTGTTATTTTTCAAAATTAAACTGCATGTTTGTATTAAAGATCTGGTAGTAATATTTTAACATCATCTCCTCTTTTAAAAAGAAAACTCAAAAATGTCAAAAGTGGTAAGGACCTAGATTAAATAACATTTGAAAGGTATGTTAACTTATCTTTTTTATTTTCTGCATCTTTAACATACCTTTTAGATGTTATTTCATCTAGGTCATTACCTATCTATATACATCTCTTCATTTTATATCATAAATGAATCTCTAAAAATGTGTATACATGAATCAAATTATGAAGTAAATTAAATGTACTGATACTTGTTCTTAAAAATAATTCTGTTAATCTACTTAATGGAGTACAGAATGATCATAAAGTTTATTAAGATGGTCAGCTTTAAGATTTGCTTTCATTGGGTCACACCTGCATATGCAGATTTTCTTAAAGATCATTTCCAACAACAATCTTATTTTTAAGAATTTGGACTTATAGTATTATTTCAAAATGTGGTGAATTGAACAAAATCAATACTGAACAACATACCTTTCAGATAAATTAAGGCTTTGGTGAAGAGGCTCTAATTTTTGACATGGCTCTAGGCTGTCAACAGATGTCGAAGGCAATGAGTCTGATTGCACCTTGTTGGCATCACATAAATTAGCATCGTTTCTAGGTAGGATCTTTCTGAATTTTCGTCCTAAATCCGTCCATAGGACATTCGTCAACATAACTTTGAGTTGCCTGTTACACACACAAATAATTAATACATACAGTACTAAACATTGTATAATACATGAAGTCATCACAAACTATAATAAATGAAAACCTCCAAGGATTCTAAGTTCAGTTCTTCAAGCAATTAACTAGAATAATATATATTGTAAGTAAAACATTTGTCTAACCATTCTTGAACATATATTAAAAAGTAAAGCTTATTTCACTGAAATTGGGATTTTCTTCAGAATTCCATCTAGTATGCTACAAATGTAGTCATATACATGTAGAGCTGATGGATTCCTAGTAACCCATCTATGCCTATTCATACTGTGAGTGGAACAACAATACACAATCCGCATAACTCTTCACAGAAGCAACCACTTCCTGCACTAAAAATTTGTTCTTCTTTTAGCATTTGTTGATTTGGAAAACAATGTTAAAACTAAGAGTGCAACAATACATCATCTATGGTCTTATGCCTATACAGTTCTTAAGATACAGATTTAATTTCACCTTATTTCTAGAAATAGGTCAATTTAAAACATTTCCTTTGATTGTACCTGTATCAATTTCAAGAGTAAAACTGATAAATGTCAGTTTGTCTCATTACATTTTGCCCATTACTCCTTCAATACATCTTTGAGCTAATAATACTTGAAGAACTGTGGTCAGTTCTGGTACCTTGGACTATAGATTTTGCAGTAGTGTAAACAGGATACCAAGTAGACCTGAAACAATGTCAAATGAGGAATGACTGAAAGAATTGGAAATGTTTAATCATAAGAGTGTCTATCCTACTCCCTGGTACCAGTTTTAGGCACTGTTTGTTTATTTAACAAACATAAGAATATTAAGAAACAGAAAGCAAAGTGCTCGTGTATTTTAAAAATAAAACAGATTTCAAAGAAATCACTTGTTTATAGCAGCTACTTGGGGCTATATCTTCAAACTATCTGGAAGGAGGGGGTACAAGTCTTCAGGGGAACCTCCATTCTGAGTTTAAAAAAATAATAATCTAGAGGTTTTAGAATGAATAAAGAGATGAGTGACATCTCTCTAAGTGAATAAGAGTAATTCATTCTTTCAACAAATACTGACTGCCTGCCAGCAGCTAACAACACAACTCTACTAGTAGAATCTGGAGATTCGGCAATGAACAAGGTGGTTACAGTTCCTGCCTTCATGGAGCTTACCTACCAGAGAAGAATTACCCAATTAGTTGTTTAATTACAATTCTGATGAGTGGTATTAAGACAAATACAGATGGCTGCACCCTTTCTGAACCAGGTGAGGGAAGGTTTTACTGAGAATACAACACTGAAGCTGAAACCTCAAAGGATAGGCACTATCCAAAAGAAACGTGTAAAATGGAGAGTTGTCAAAAGGGGGACAAAATGCAAATGGCTCATATATAAATAAAGTTTGTTCAAGGAAATTAAAGAACTTGCCTGGTTCAAGTGCTTAGAGTGAAAAGGAAATCTATACAAGATAAAGATGAGCAGTTAGGCGGGACCTTGTACACTGTATTCAGAATTTGAGACTTTATATCAGTAACGATAGAAATCTATTATACTAGTTTTAACAAGAGAATGATGAGATCAGAGCTGCATTTTTAAACGATCACCTTGATCTTTTATGAAGAATGAAATGCAAGCAATAAGGTTAAAGGGAAATAAAAAATGAATTTAGAGAGGTAATGGTGACTTTATCAGGAATAGTTTAGTGGAATGCTGGCAGCAGAAACCAGAACACAGTGGGATGAGTAAATGAAAGAGGAGGAAAGGGAAACAAAAAAATGTAGATAGTTGACATGTGGCTATGAATAGAGGATATAGGACAAAAGTTGAAGATAGATGGGAGGTACAGGAAAGGTTTCTTAGTTGTTGGTTCGTTAGTTAGCTTAAGATAGAAAACGTCTGTGAAAGCTTAAGTGCTTATGGAAAGAGGTCAACAGAGTAGGAGAGGCTGGAGATACAGGAGACAGAATAATTAACACAGTAAGTTTCCTAAGAAATGGCATAACAAGAGCTAATATTTATTGAATATGCAAAATATGCCGGGCACTAAGCTACTTAAGCATTTTACAATGATTTACTTCATTTAATCCTCACAACTACCCTGAGATACAATGGTAGTTCTTCTTCTGCAATTGAGAAAACCAAGAGAGAATACCCAATAACTAAGCCCACAGTAAAATGGGTGAGTTAGTGAAAGTGGGATTCAGAACCATACACTCTCAACTCTATTGCTAGCACTCTTAACTTCTCCACCATGCTGGTTTATGATGGAAGAAGGGGCACCATTTCCTTCTTCCAAGAAGTAGAAGAAACCAAGATCATCTTTCCAAATTAATACGAAGGTATTAGGAATACAGCCTTGAGAAGAGGAAAGGTTTCATATCATCATTGTGGTGAGGGCGAACACAACCTAACTAGAGAAACACAGGATTATCTTGCAGTTTAGGAATCTAGTGAGACTAATAATCATGAATTTATGTCACAAATATACTCTGTCTTGTGACTCTGTTCCATCAGTGCTCAGCCACCTTGGTGTCAGCACAGTACAAATATAATTAGGTTCACAAGTGATTATTAATTACAAAGGAGAAAGCCACCTTTACAATGAAGAGATCTGGCAGCTACCACCTTAAGCAAGTGATCAAATGTAGGAGCACCCACAGTGGGACAAGCAAACATTATGTATCGATATGCTACAGTAAGCAAATGACATCAGCTATGAAGTATTCTTGCAAGAATGTAACATGAATGTAATCATAAGGACAAAACCAGATAGGGCATAAAAATCTAGAATGTAGGACATTCTACAAGACAACTGGCCTGGATTCTTCAAAAGAGTCAATGTCATGGTTTTTTTAAAAAGAGAGAGAAAGGCAGGGCTATTCTAACGAGACATAATAACCAAAAAATATAACGCATGAACCGCAATTTGATCCCAGATTTTAAAAAAATAATAAAACATATTTGGGGGACATTCAGGGAATTCTGATTCTAGACTTTATATATGATGACAATATGAAATCATTGTTAATTTTCTTCAAAATGCATTGTAGTTATTATGTTAAGAGAATGTCCTGGCTCTTAGGAAATGCAGGCTGAAGTATTCAGAGGCAAAGGGCCTTGATGTCTACAACTTACTTTCAAATGGTTCCCTCAAAATATGCAATATATGTGTATGTGTATATGTAATATGCAGTTACATACATGTCTGAAAAGAGACAGAGAGAAGGCAGATGTGTAAACATGTTAATAACTGGTAAATCTAGATGAAGGATATAGGAGTGTTACATTCTCATCAAAATAATTCCATGTCTGAAATCCTGTACCAAGAAAAGTATGACATATGGGGGGGGGGAGGTAGGGAGTTATGCATGAAGAGGGGAAAAGTTATTCACCATGGTATTATTATAAAAGCAACAAACTAAAAGCAACCTTAAATGCTCAGCAACAGCAGAATAGTTAAGTAAACCACGATAAAGCCATTTAATGGAATATTATTAGTCTCTTAAAATCTTCTACTTTAAATTTTAAGGATGGTTGAATATCGTTTTTTTTCTGTTTTCTACTTGTCTTTATTTGTTCTCTATACTAAGCAAGTACTATTTATGTAAAGACAGATGTCAACTAATTTTTTTTTGAAGAATGGTAAACAACTCAGATTTACATAGCCAAAACCTATCAATTGACAAGTGAGATGAATATTTATTTTTTGCATATTAATATCAGGATATTAAACTATTCTTTTACAAGGTTTTACAACTGTACAACTCAAAATTCTAAAGGATCAAATGAAAATATAAAATCTTAAGAATATATAAGGTATACTTTTAGTCTACTGGGAAAACTACTGACTATTAGTAATTTGCTAAATTATTTGGAAAATTATTATCCCAATGGTAATTTTAATTAAAAATATCCAATGTTGGGAAAAGTCATTTTCCTATTCACCCAGACCAAATAAGAGTTTATGTTGGAAAATAACCACTGGTGTTCTTCCTAATTACTCTAATTGGGTGGCTCTAAGTGAAAAAAACAATTTGGATTCTCTGGGAAAACGCTTATTTCATGTTTATATGTTTGGCTTCATTGTAATTTGGCTGACTAATAATATCCTAAAACAGAAGTCATCAATGATTTTTCCCAAAATTATTCAAAATTATTCAAGTATTCAAAATTTTTAAATTTCTATATTTAAATGCTATAAGATTTCTATGGATACTGAAATAGAAACTTGAGAATAAAGCACAACATTCAAACCAGACAAAATAAAACTTAAACTTAACATTTAGGGAGATACAACTTAGGTGACAATATTATTCAAAGAAAGTAAGCAAGTAGTATCCTGAAAATTACCTAGGACATAGGTTAGTTTAAAAGAGAGGAAAGGAGTTCTAACTGCAAAGGCACAAGACAATTTCTGGCATAGCTTTCTGCTTTGTACAAGGATGGTGGTTATCTGAGTATATTTGCCTTATAAAAAATAAATTGTAATATATAATTTATTAAACTGCTTGTCTTTTATTCATCTTTTTGGTAGGTGCATTATATTTTACAGTAAAAATAAAGAATAGAGGATGGCTAAATGGAGAGCTCCACCTAACCCAACATTCTATATACTTACTATCTTTGCTAAAGTACGTAGCTAGGCTTTTCAGAACCATCCAATTATCTATTTACAAAATAGCTCTTTCTAAGCTATAAACCATTATTCTACTTTTCATTTAAAAGGGTCAATAATCACTGATCCATGTACTTAGAGTCTAAAACTACAACTCCCACTAAATAATACACTAGGTCTCCTCTGTAGCACTGTTTTATACATTTGAAAACTTGCAGTTGTAGGAAAACAGCATAACCACAGCAGGGGGCAAATTTTTTTTTTTAATTTCTCTATGAAAAGCACATATACTAGGGATTCTATAAAAGTTTGAAGTTTCTTAAAGTTAAAATTTTCAAAAAAAGCAAAACTGAATAAGCATTCAATGAATACATAAATGTGACTTAATTACATAACTTAGCTAAATAAATTCAGAAATCAGAAAAAAATAATCCTCAAATTTCAAGTCCTGTTTTTTGGTTCAGTAAACTGACAATTACAATCAAGGTAGTAATTGGTTTCTGTATCCGTAATTTAATTTAGAGTATTTCTTGCCCTTCAAAAAATAGTTACAGAAAACCCGAATATGCCACCCCAAAATATGTCACTATGGCATAAGTATTATTTTGAGCTGAAGATAACTGAGAAACAGTAGAAGGCAATAAACGCTCTCCGTCCATCCCCCACTTGCCTAAAAGAAAGCTGTGACTATTTAGCACTGGGCACTCTTATCAGCCTAGAGATGGAATCTACAGAACAAGCCTTACTAAAAAAACTTTATCTTCCATTAGTTTCCCCCATATTTACCAACCCACAGTTTGCGATTGTTGGAAGTCTCAAACCTTTTTCCTTTGTCTTGTAAATTCTCTAGAAATTTATTGTTCTTTGTTAAGATGCTATATACGCCCAAGTTCTAACCACTCCTTTGAGTCACTCTCCCATATATGCATGCCACAGGCGTTAATAAACTGTTTATTTTTATCTTATTAACCTGTATTTTGCCAGTCTAAATTGTAAAACCCCGTTCAGAGAATTTAGGAAGGCAGAGAAAAAGGGTTTTTTTCTCACTCTACATAGACAAAAGAGTTTGACATTTCACACAAAAATGACATGAATGGCCAATATGCACATGAAAAGGTACTCAATATCATCAATACTATCTTATGGTCTTTAAAAAAAAAGCTTGTCGTTTAAAAAAGGCAGAGAGGAAGAAAAGATTTTAACAGACACTTTAGAGAAGATACAAAATGCCAATAAGCACATGAAAAGATGCTCAACATCATCATTCATCAGGGAAATGCAATTAAAACCACAGTAAGATACCACTACACATCAATTACCAGGGATGATAAAAGAGACCGACCATACAAGTGTTGTCAGGGTTCAGGAGAAACTAAAAGTTTCCTACACTGCTGGTGGGAATGTAAAATGACACAATCACTTTTGGAAAAGCTGGCAGTTTCTTACACAGTTAAAAATATACTTTCAATGGCCCAGCAATCCATTTCCTAAGTATGTACCCAAAAGAAATGAAACCATGTCTATACAGGTACTTATACATGAATATTCATAACAGTTTTAGTCATAGTAGCGCAAAATGGAAACAACCCAAATGTCCAGCTGAAGGGGATAAGACCATAACACCCCAAAATAAGCATCTTTGGCATATTGATTATTATGAGCTGAAGGCACTTGAGAAACAGCAGCTGCAGGAAGGGATGTCTGACCTCCCATTTCTACCTAAAAGTGTGTCATATAATTTCCCATTAGAAAGGTGTTCTTTCTGTACCAGGAAGACATTTTTATCACTGGAGACTGGGAGTCAACACCACTATGAATCTACACAAACAAATCTAAAATAACTTTTATCTTCCATTAGTTTCTCTCATATTTCTAGTCATTTTTCAACACTTTACTGCACCAAGAAGCACTAACCCTTTTTTTTCTGTCTTGTCGCTTCTCCACAAATGTATTGTTCTTTGTTAAAAAGGTATATAAGCTCTCAGTCCTAAACACATCTTCAAGTCTTCATTTTTCCTACAAGGTTTCCTGTATGTACATAAAAATATTAAATAAATGTGTATGCATTTTTCCTGTTAATCTGTTTTATGTCGGTTTAATTCTCAGGCCCAGACATAGAATCTAAGAGGGTAAAGGAAAAGCTTTTCCTCTGCAACAGATAAAAATACTATTTTCATATAATGGAATACTATTCAGCAATAAAAAGAAATGGAACTACTGATACATCCAACAATATGGACAAATCTCCAAAATATTAGCTTGGTAAAAGAAGCCACACACAAAAGAATATACATACTGTGTTTTCATATATTTGCAATTCTAGGAAGACACACCTGATCTACAGTAAAAGACAGCTGATCAATGACTGCCTGGGGTTGGAAGTGGTCGGTTCAGGGATAAGTGGGAAAGGACACTTGAAGTTTTGGATGTTCCAGAGACTGTGGTGGTGGTGGTGGTGGTGGTGGTGGTGGTACTATGAGCGTGCAAATTTGTCACCAAAATACGCACATAAAATTCATATATATGTAAACTATACATCAGTAAAAGTAATTAAAAGCCATTAAGAGCACGCAAAAATACAGAGGGTGCCAAAAAAAACTGTATACACATTTTAAGAAAGGAAAATACTGTATTAACTGTAATAATATATACCGATAACAAAAGATGAATACAAGTCATGTCTGACTTCTGCAATTACGAGAGGTGCTCAAAGTGGTTACCATCAGCGTCCAGACACTTCTGATTACGAACTACTGCTTGAGCATACACAACTCTTAAAATGTGTATACATTTTTTTGGCACCCCCAGTATGTATACTGCCTTAAGAAAATGAGTCTACCTTATCAGTGTTCTTTATCAAAGCCAAATTATAAAGAATTAAATAAGCAACATTTTTGTTAATTTATACAAGTACACTTAGCTAAAATTTGGATTGAAAAACCATTAGAATAATTTCCAGGGCTCTAAAAAATAATTATTACTGTAATCGCCTGGGATACCGCAGTACATCAGTTTGTTACCTAGCAACTGGCCAAATGCTTCAACAAGCATCTTTGGAATGAAAAAGATACTGCAGCTGATGTTTTGAAACTAAACCACTGATGCTTAACTGCTTTGGACTCTGAGGTACTACTAAAACCACTAGTTGACTGAATATTTTTAATACCCAATCCATATGGTTAACAGAATAAATTGCATACCTCTGCCTAGTCCCCTTTCATAAAGTCTTAGTCCACTCAAGCTGCTATGACAAAATACCATAGACTGGGTGCCTTAACAACAAACATATATGTCTCATAGTCCAGGTGGCTAGGGGAATCCAAGATCAAGGTATCAGCAGACTTAATATGTGGTGAGACCTACTTTCTGATCCATGGCTAGCATTCTTCTCACTGTCCTCACATGGCAGGAAAGACAACAAAGCTCTCTGGGTCCCTTTTATAAGGGCACTAATGAGGGCTTTGCCCTCATGACTTAATCACCTCCCAAAGGCCCCTAATACCATCATATCGGGGATTAGGATTGAAACATGAATTCGGGGTGGGGCGGGCACATTCAATCCATAACACCTATTTAATTTCAGCTGTGCTAGAAGTTTCTTAACCACCTAGCGATGATCATCTTTTTCGTCTGAAGCTGCTCTTAGTACCCATTTCCATCGTGTCTCCCTTGCATCCAGAGCCAGCCTCATGAACATGTAATGCACGCAGCATACAGGGCCCTAAGCTCAAAGCCCCACATTTTTGTAATGCTCTGCTATTGCTATCCTGAAATTCTTAACAATTTCATCTTTGAACCTGTATTTTGTAAGTGAAATTCATGTACAATGGAGCATACACGTGAGCTAAGAAGATACTCATAATATTAATATGTGTGTCCACGATTCCCAGCTGTTCCATTCACATATATCTGAGATGTTCATGAACAAAAAATTCTGATAGTCTCACCATGTATGAGAGTTCAATGAGATTCACAGTGCAATGTCCTGAAAGGCTACACTTTTCATTCAGACCATTCCGTGGTTCCAACATACATACATACACACACACACACACACACACACACACACACACACGCACGCACGCACGCGCGCGGAGGGAGAAGGAGGGGGAGAAGGAGAAGAGGAGGGGGAGGGAGGGGAGGGAGAGAGAGAGAGAGAGAGAGAGAGAGAGAGAGAGAGAGAGAGAGGGAGGGAGAGAGAGAGAGATGGCATCCTAAGAAACACAAATATACAAGGTACTCTATTGTATCCTTTCCTACTGGTGTTACTTCCCTGTATTGGCCAACCACTTACAGTGAAAATGATGACACTGCAGGAAAGGGACCGATAAGACAACTCAGTTCCTTTTACTTTCAGTCATTCTTTCCACATCAGTATGCCAAAGACAGAAAGTGTTGGTAGAATGCAGATGTATCGAGAAGTGAAATAAAAGCAGCTGGGTTAGTTTTGTGCAACATTTCTACTCTTATGGTAAGAACAAAATAGATATATATATATACAAACTATGAAATATAAATTGTATAATTTCGGTAAGTGCTCATACAGGTCCAATGCTCTTACAGCTACATATAAAAGTAGCAGTGCACAATAAATATAAAAGTGAAAAGTAAAATTCATCCTAATAATTTTTTTCTTTTTCTGTACTTAGAACACATAAATGTAAATAAAATACACCATGACAGGTTGAGAAAGAGATAAGAGAAGGAAAAAGTTCTATAGTTTAGTACTGATACCGTGAGAAATATTTATTTGGTTTCTGTCTCTGGTGAACACATGAAGATGCCAGAAGGGTGACGTACCCAGAGGTCACGAAAGCTCCACACCCCCAGCCATACCTGGCCCTATGTATCGCTTCCATTTGGCTGTTCCTGAGTTGGATCCTTTATAATAAACCTGTAAATGTAAGAAAGTGTTTTCCTGGGATTTGTAAGCCATTCTAACAAATTATCAAACGTGAAGAGGGGGTCGAGGGAACCCCCATTTATAACCAGTCATTCACAAGTTCTAGTGACTACCTGGGACTCGCAACTGGCATCTGAAGTGAGTGCGGTGTTGAGACTGAGCCCTTAACTTGTGGGATCTGAGGCTAACTCAAGGTAGGTAATGTTAGGATTGAACTAAACTGTAGAACATTTAGTCAATACCCAGAGTTGGAGAAATGGAATTGGAAAAGATGCCACGCACTTTGGTTTCAACAGTTCTGTGAGTAAAAACAGTTTGTAATTACCTTTACTTAAAAGCACTTTTTTCCTGCTTTTTGAACACAAGGCAGCCATGGTGGTTGTCCCTCCCCATACAAGACCCACCTGTCTGGGCGGAAGTTACTTTTAGAGATTTAAAGGGCCAGTGCTCTTTTCCTTTTCTTCATTTTTCTTTTTCCCTTTTGAGGAGTCAGCCATTAAAGATTATAACATTCAAAAGTAATGCATGAAAGGGGGAAATCAGAAAGTTACCACAAATACATAGGAAAAGGCTCAGGCTCAAAAAAACACCTGAGAAGACCTTAAGTTTACAGCTCACACTGAACTTTGACAAAGAGACAGCCTACAAAAAATCAAAACACAAGAATAAATTTAGAGGGCGGCCAGATGGCTCAGTTGGTTAGAGCGCGTGAGAATAAATTTAGAGGGCGGCCAGATGGCTCAGTTGGTTAGAGCGCATGCTCTTAACAACAAGGTTGCTGGTTCAATTCCCCCATGGGATGGTGGGCTGCGCCCCCTGCAACTAAGATTAAAAACAGCAACTGGACTTGGAGCTGAGCTGCGCCCTCCACAACTAGATTAAAGGACAATGACTTGACTTGGAGCTGATGGGTCCTGGAAAAAACACACTGTTACCCAATAAAGGGCTGATACTCACAACTGGCTAGCCTCAATCCACACTGTGGACTCTCCTAAAATCTCTGAAAGGCCCACAAATACCAAACAAACAGTGGCTGTCCTGTACCTCCTGCTAAACAGCCCCCAGCCCAGCACTACTGGCAGCCAACCTCAGTTCACAGCTTAGCCTCTCCCAGGCACTTCCATACCCAGCACAGGCAGCTACCGACCACAGATCACTTTGTAGCTCCCTGGGCTGGACATAGGTAGCAGCTGACCTGGGCCTGCACCGGAGCTCCTCCCAAGAGACCACAGAACCAACACACCCAGTTTCAAATCACACCTGATCACCACCCAATTAGCTCCACAAACAAAGGGTGGACTCAGCAGGCACCAAAAACCCGCTACAGCAAATCACTCTGTGGAATCAGCCCCCACTCAACAGCTCATTTACTTTAGTCATGGCCAGTCCTCATAGCTAGTCAGCCTGAGAATCAATCCCACCCACTGATGTGCCAACAGTAACCAAGGCTGAAATACAATAGGAGGGAACCCACAACCTACACAAGTTGAAGGATACCACTGGATCTTAAGTAACCAGGGAAACTGGAGCACTGGGCCTCACAGGACACCTACTACAGAAGGCCACCCTCCCAAAACTGGGAGATGCAGCAGATCTACCTGGTATGCAGAAACAAACAAGAAGGCAGCAAAAATGAAAAGACAAAGAAACATAACCCAAATGATAAAAAACAGGAACAAACTCCAGAAAAAGAAATAGAGACAAAGCAATTTACCAGATGCAGAGTTTAAAACACTGGTTATAAGGATACTCAATGAACTTAGGGGAAGAACAGATGATCTCAGTGAGAACTTCGACAAAGAGATATTAAGCATAAAAAATGACAGAGAAGCCATAAAAAAGAATCAGTCACAAACAATCTGTATGCCTTTTATTTCCTTTCATTGTCATATTGCATTAGCTGGGACTTCCAGTACAATGTTGAAGAAAAGAGGTGCAAGAGGACATCCTTGCCTTGTTTCTCATTTTAGTGAAACAAAGGTTTTACTTTCTCACCATTATATATGATGTTAGCTGTAGGTGTTTTTTTTTTTTAATTTTGGGGTTTTTTAAAAGATTTTATTGGGGAAGGGGAACAGGACTTTATTGGGGAACAGTGTGTATTTTCAGGACTTTTTTCCAAGTTGTCTTTTCAGTTGTGGAGGGCGCAGCTCAGCTCCAGGTCCAGTTGCCGTTGCTAGTTGCAGGGGGCGCAGCCCACCATCCCTTGCGGGACTCAAGGAATCGAACTGGCAACTTTGTGTTTGAGAGGACACGCTCCAACCAACTGAGCCATCCGGGAGGCAGCTCAGCTCAAGGTGCCCTGTTCAATCTTAGCTGCAGGGGGCACAGCCCACCATTCCTGTGGGACTCAAGGAGTTGAACTGGCAACCTTATGGTTGAGAGCCCACTGGCCCATGTGGGAATCGAATCGGCAGCCTTCGGAGTTAGGAGCATGGAGCTTCAACCGCCTGAGCCACCAGGCCAGCCCAGCTGCAGGTTTTTCTGTAGATGTTTCTCATCAAGTTGACAAAGTTCTCTCTATTCCTAGTTTGCTGAATGGGTTTTTTTATTTTTATTATGAATGGATATTGAATTTTGACAATTGCTTTTTTCTGCATATACTGATATGATCATGTACTTTTCTTCTTTAGCCTGTTGATGTAATACAATCACATTACTTGATTTTAAGTGTTGAACCAGTCTTGCACACCAAAATAAACCCCACTTGGTCGTAATACCTAATTCTTTTTTATACATTGGTGGGTTCAATTTGCTAATTTTTTCTTGAGTATTTTTGCACCTATGTTCATGAGAGGTATTGGCCTGGAGTTTCTCTTCTTGCAATGTTTTTGCATGGTGTTGATGTTATTGTGATGCTGGCCTCATAGAATGAGTTAGGAAGTATTCCCTTTTTTATCTTCTGGAAGAGATTATAAAGTATTGGTATAATTTCGTTTTCAAATGTAGGGTAGAATTCACCAGTGAGACTATCAGGACCTGGTGATTTCTGCTTCAGAGGGTTAATTATTGATTGAGTTGCTTTGAATTTAGATTAAGATCTATTGAGATTCTCTGTTTCTTCCGCAATTTTTGCAGATTGTGTCTTTCAAGGGAGTGGGCCATTTCATCTAGGTTTACAAATTTGTGAACATAGAATTGTTCAGTGCCTCAGTATTTTCCTCTAAAATTCCATGGGATCTATAGTAATGTTTCCTGTTAATTTCTGATATTAGCAATTTGTGTCATCTATCTTTTTTTCAGTTGCCTGGCTAAAGGCTCATTGATCTTTTTAAAGAACCAACATTGGTTTTGCTGATTTTCTCTACTGATTTCTTGTTTTTAATTTTTATTGATATCTGCTCTATTTTATTATGTATTATGCTTACTTTACATTTAATTTGCTCATCTTTTTTGAGTTTTCTAAGGTAGAAGCTTAGATTATTGATTTGGATCTCTCTTCCATTTAAGCACTCACTCATATAAATTTCCCTCTAAGTAATGTTTTTGCTGCATCCCACAATTTTTTTTTATTAAATTTATTGGGATGACAATGGTTAGTAGAATTATATAGATTTCAAGTGCACGTTTCTATAATATATAATACATATTTCACATTGTGTGATAATATATCCCACAAATTTTGATGTTTTGTTTTCATTACCATGTAGTTCAAATATTTTTAAATTTATTTTTATTCAGATTTAGTCTTTGACTAATGTTATTTTTAAGTGTGTCTTTTAATCTCCACATATTTTGGGGTTCTCCACATATTTTTGTTGTTGTTCTTAATACCTAGTTTAATTCCATTATGGTCTAAGATACAGTGTATGATTTTTAATCTTTTAAATTTATTAAGTTGTGTTTTATGTCTCAGAATGTGGTCTATCTTGGTGAACTTCCATGTGAGCTTGAGAAGAACACGTATTCTGATGCTGCTGGATAAAGTAGTCTATAAATGACAATTAGATCCAGTTGATTGATGGTGCTACTGAGTTCACTTATGTCCTTACTGATTTTCTGCCTGTAAGAGCTGTTCATTACTGATAGAGCAGTGTTCACATCAATGACTATAATAATATATATTTCTTGAAATTTTATCATTTTTTATCTCACATACTTTATTAGGTGTATACACAAGATTTGTTGCATCTTTTTAGAGAATTGGTCACTTAACATTATGTAATACTCCTCTTTATATATAATGACTTTCCTTGCTCTGAATTCTGCTCAATCTGAAATATAGCCACTCCAGCTTTCTTTTATTGCATTGGTATGATTTACCTTTCTTTATCCCTCCCTTTACCTTTAATTTTTAAGCATCTTTATAAATAAAACTGGTTTGTTATATACAAAAAAAAAGAACCAGTCAGAAATAAAGAATACAATAACTGAAATGAAGAATACATTAGATGGAATCAACAGCAGATTAGATGAAGCAGAGGATCGAATCAGCAACTTGGAATATAAGGTAGCACAAAACACCCAATCAGAACAGTAAAAAAAAAGAATAAAAGTAAAAATGAGGATAGTTTAAGGGACCTCTAGACAACATTAAGCATAACAACATTCGCATTATAGGGGTAACAGAAGGAAAAGCGAGAGAGCAGGGAACTAAAAACCTATTTGAAGAAATAATGATGGAAAACATACCTATCCTGTCAAAAGAAATAGATATACAAGTTCATGCAGTGTAGAGAGTCCCAAACAAGACGAACTCAAAGAGGCCACACCAAGACACATCATAATTAAAATGCCAAAGGTTAAAGACAAAGAGAGAATCTTAAAAGCAGCCAAGAGAAAAGCAGTTACTTACTTACAAAGGAGTTCCCCTAAGATTGTCAGCTGATTTCTCAACAGAAACTCTGCAAGCCAGAAGGGATTGGCAGGAAATATTCAAAGTGATGAAAAGCAAGGACCTACAACCAAGATCACTCTACCCGGCAAGGCTATCATTTAAAATCGGAAGGACGGATAAAGAGTTTCCCAGACAAGAAAAAGCTAAAGGACTTCATCATCACCAAACCAGTATTGTAAGAAATGTTAAAGGGACAAAAAAAAGAACAAGAAGAAGATCAAAATATGAATAATAAAATGACAATAACTACACATCTATCAATAATAACTTTAAATGTAAATAGATTAAATGCTGTATTCAAAAGACATAGGATGACTCAATGGATAAGAAAACAAGACCCAAGTGTCCATCGATAGATGGTTGGATAAAGAAGATGTGGTACATACATACAATGAAATATTATTCAGTCATACAAAAAATGTAATCTTACCACTTGTGACAACATGGATGGCCCTAGAGAGTATTATGCTACATGAAGTAAGTTAGACAGACAAAGACAAATACCATATGATTTTACTTATACTCGTATGTGGAATCCAAATCACGAAATAAAGGAACAGACAAAACAGACTCACAGATACAGAGAACAAATCAATGGTTGCCATATGGGAGGGGGCTTGGGGATTAGGTGAAAAAGTTGAAAGGATTAAGAAGTACAAATTGGCAGTTATAAAATGGGCACGGGGATGTAAGGTACAGCACAGGGAATATAGTCAGTAATATTATAATAACTATGTATAGTGTCGGGGGGTACTAGACTTAACGGGGGAATCACTTCATAAATTACATAAATGTCTAACCACTATGGTGTACACCTAAAACTAATATTGAATGTCAACTAAAATGGCACAGTAAAAAATATTTGTAAAATAATAAAAAACAGAAGCAAAAAAAACGAAAGAATTCTTGAAAACAAAGAAAAAAATTATAAGTGTTGACGAAGACATACAGTAAATAGAACCCTTGTGCACTGTTGGTGGCAATGTAAGATGGTGCAGCTGCTACGGAAAATAATTTGGTGGTCCCTCAAAAAATTAAAAATACAATTGCTAAATGATCCAGCAATTCCACTTCAGGGCATATACCCCAAAGAGTTGAAAGCAGGGTCTCAACGAAATACTTGTGCACCCATGCTCATAGCAGCATTATTCACAATAACGAAAATGTAGAAGCAACGCAAATATACAATGAATGACTGAGTAATACCTCAGCCTAAAAAGAAAAAAAATTCTGACATGTCACGACATGGATAACCCTTGGGGACTTTATGCTAAGTGAGATAAGCTAATTACAAAAGGACAATTACTGAATGATTCCACTTATATGACTTATATGACTTATACGGTTACAACAGTTAAATTAGTAGATAATAGAAAGTGTAATGGTGGTTGCTAGGAGCTGAGGGGTGAAGGGAAAATTGGGAGTTACTGTTTAACGGTTCGTTTCCATATTACAAGATAAAAAGAGTTCTCGAGATGGATGGTGATAACGTTCGCACAACACTATAAATGCTTTTAACACCATTAAACTATATACTTAAAATGGTTAAGATGGTAAATTTTATGTTATGTCCATTTTACCATAATAAAAAAAGAAATACATCTGCAAAAATCATAAAAATTTATAATCAAAATTGATACATGTTGTTCTGTGACATACCAATAAAGTTGATTTTTTAAAAAAAGGATAAACAGGGCTGGCCCAGTGGCTCAGGCAGTTAGAGCTCCATGCTCCTAACTCCGAAGGCTGCCGGTTCAATTCCCACATGGGCCAGTGGGCTCTCAACCACAAGGTTGCCAGTTCAATTCCTCAAGTCCCGCAAGGGATGGTGGTCTCCACCCCCTGCAACCAAGATTGAACAGGGCACCTTGAGCTGAGCTGCCTCCCGGATGGCTCAGTTGGTTGGAGCGCAGGCTCTCAACCAGAAGGTTGCCAGTTCAATTCCTCGACTCCCGCAAGGGATGGTGGGCTGCGCCCCCTGCAACTAGAAAACGGCAACTGGACCTGGAACTGAGCTGTACCCTCCACAATTAAGACTGAAAGGACAACAACTTGAAGCTGAACGGCACCCTCCACAACTAAGATTGAAAGGACAACAGCTTGACTTGGAAAAAAGGCCTAGAAATACACACTGTTCCCCAATAAAGTCCTGTTCCCCTTCCCCAATAAAAAAAAAAAAAGAATAAATAGCAAACCTGAATAGTTCTATAACCAAAACCAATACATACACACACAAAAAATAAGGTATTATAAAACAACAAATACTTACTCATTTACATGTCATTGAAGTACAAACGGATTTTTAAGAATAAACAATGAGAAAAAGGAAATTGAGAGATTGCAAGTTCATTTCCTTAAAAAACAAAATACTGATCCCAAAAGGGCTCAATTTCTCTCCCATTTCAAGGTCTGTTATTGGTTGAATCAAAAAATACATTTTAAAGTCTTAACCTTCATTGCCTCAAAGTGTTACTTTATTTGGAAATACTGTCTCTACACTAAACATGTTAAAATCAGGTCAACAGGTTAGGCCTTAATACATTATGACCGGTTGCTTTACAAAACAGAAAATTAAACAAAGAAACAGACATACACAGGGGGGAAGAGCTAGGTGAAGACACACAATGAAAACATGTAAATGCAGAGGACTGCAGTGATGCATCTAAAAGACAAGTAATGTCTGAAGAAGATGGGAGAGAGACATGGAGCAATCCTTCCCTAACACCTTCAGAGGAAGCATAGCCCTGAAGACACTTTGATTCATAGCCCTGCAGACACTTTGATTCACATGAGATGTGAAAGGATTAAACAAATCAAAAGGCAGAGACCGTCCGAATAGATGAAAAAAACCAAAATCTACTATGTTCTAAATGTTTGTTTCCCCAAAAAATTTGTATGTTGCTATCCTACCCCTGAGTGATGGTATTAAGAGGTGGGGCCTTTGGGAGGTGATACGGTCATGAGGCATCGTGAATGGGATTAATAGGCTCCAGAGAGACCCCTTCAGTTCTATGAAGACACAGAGAAAAGATGGCTATCTATGAACCATAAGCCCTCAGCAGTCACTGAATCTGCCAGTGCCATGATCCTGGACTTCCCAGGCTCCGGAACTATGAAAAATAAATGTTTGTTGTTTATAAGCCACCTCGTCTACAGTATTTTGTTATAGCAGACCAAACAGACAAGACAAGATCCAACCATAGGCTCTCAACAAGAGACACATGTGGGATTCAAAGAAATACATAAGTTCAAAATAAAAGAATGGAAAAAGGTATACCAGGCAAACAGCAACCATAAGACAGGTAGATTGGCTACATTAGTACCAGATAAGATAGCCTTTAGAGAAAGAAAAAAAATCATTAGTACAGACAATAAGGGACATTGCTCTGAAAAAAAGGTTAATTCATCAGGAAGAAACATCAATTATAAATACACACATGGCTAATAATAGGACCACCAAAATACATTAAGCAAAACCTGACAAAATGGAAGGGAAAAATTGACAATTCAGCAATAGTTCAATCTTAGTAATGGATAAAACAACTGGATAGAAAATCAGCAAGGCTACGGAAGGCTTAAAGAATGCTCTCAACTGATTAAATCTAACAAACACAGAACACTCCACCAAGCAACAAAATATACATCCTTCTCCAACACATGACACATTCTCCAAGAAAGACCATACACTACGCCATAAAATGATTTACTTACAAGCAGTGAAATTATACAAAATGTTCTCAGACCACAATGGAATTCATTTAACAATTAACAACAGACAAGTAAGTCATGGAGATGTAATGTGCAGCATGGTAACTATAGTTAATACTATATTGTATATTTGAACGCTTCTAAGAAAGTAAATCTTAAAGTTCTCATCACACAAAAAAGTGCGTAACTACATGTGGTCATGGATGGTAACTAGACACTGTGGTGATCATTTCCCAATATACACAAATATCAAACCATTATGCTGTATAACAAATATAATGTTATATGTCCTTTATATCTCAGTTTTTAAAAATTAAAAACAGAAGAAAATATTTGAAATTTTAAAATATACAGAAACTAAACAATACGTTTTAATAATAAATGGGTCAAAGGAGAAATCATATCAGAAATTAGAAAATACACAATCTGTAAAGTCCCAACCAGAGCTACGATGTTGTGATTTTCCCTTACCCCCGTACCTCAGTGTCTACATTCTGCTGGGTTCATTCTCTCTTCCCAAAATGTTTTTCACTTGTGATGGGATAATTTATTATGCAGCAATAGGATCCTAAAACAAGTGTGATCGATTCTGAAACTGTGAACTACCTCCATGTAGCTCACATGGCATCTAACAGATGTCAATAGGTTTCCCTTGAAAATTTAAAATATCCCAAAGTGCCCTGTAAGTTTGCAGTGCCTCCAAGCACCTCAGTACAGTTTGGGAACTGTGGCTCTAAGATACAAAGCATTTCTAAAGACAAAGAAGGATAATAATGAATGTCAACTACAAGTTTATATATATATATATATTTTATATATATATATATATATACATATATATATATATATATATATATGTATATAGTTACAAGAAGCGGAGTACAGCATTAGGAATAGGAAATGTAATGGCTGTGTGCGATGTCAGAGGGATAGTGGATGGGGGTGGGGGGTTGACACAGTGGGGGGGATATAAATGATAAATGTCTAATTATTATTGTTTTGTACACCTGAAACTAATAAATAAATGAATAAAAAAGAAGCATATTAAAGAATGACAAAAGGGTAGATTCCCCCAGGAAGATTTATGAGTTCTAAATTTGTAGGCACCTAATAACATACCTTCAAAATATCTAAAACAAAAATTTTTTTTAAATGTACAGAATAGCAGAAATAGACAAATCCACATTTACATACCTCTCTCAATAACTGATGGAATAAGTGTACATAAAACTTAGTAAAGATAAATGTAACAGGACACCACTGTAAAGATTTAAACAGAAGAGTCCCATGACCTGATTTACATTTGAAAAACATCACTGGGCAACCATGTGGGAGCAGACCTCAGGGGGACATGCAGGCCGTTGCAGTCATGCAGGCAGAAAAGGGCAGTGGCAGCAAAGAAGTAATATTCCTCTTGATGTGTGCTTCTGTAAACAGCCCCTGCCTCCTTCCAGTTTCTTTGGGATGTTCCATTAAGCCTAGTCACGACAAGCAGAGCCCTTTCTGACGTAAGATAATAAATACAGTTTTGGATAATCTCTAGCTGGAAACTTTCCCAAATGGGAAAACTCTAATAATTCCCATAAACCTTTGTCTCTGAACCCAGTTCAGAGACCCAATCTACCTTAAGTTATCACATGGAGGGACCCTTTGGGACTGGATAATTTAAAGGACAAAATCGGTACTGATTAGGTGACTTCCTGTAGCCAGCAGAATAATAACAACATCAATAATAACAATAAAGTTTACTGAGCACTTCCACTTTGTGCCAGACATTGTGCTACATGCTTCATGAACTTATCTCACTTAATCCTTAGGACAACCAAAACCCATTTTAAAGATGGGGGAACAGAGGCTTGAAGAGGCTTCAGAACTTATCTAAAGCCACCCAGTGAGTCAAGTTGTGGAGACAAGACTAAAATCCAGGAAAAAAAGAAAGAAATTAGAAAATACCTTTGAGATTAAAGAAAATTAATGAAATGCAGCTAACAGCAAAGTGCTATGAAAAAAAATTTAACTGTAAATGCGTCTATTAGAAAAGACAGACTCAAATCAATAACCTAATCATCTACCTTAATAAATTAGAAAAAGCACAAATTATGTCCAAAACAAGTAGAACAAAGAAAATAAGATTTTCTTTTTAGTGCAAATATAATAGAATATAGAAAACCAATAGAGAAAATTAATGAAACCAAAAGTTGGTTTTTTTTTAAAGATCAACAAAAATAACAAATCTTTTGGTAGACTGAACACAAAAAGCGGAGAATCAAATCACTAAAATCAGAAATGAAAAAACGGTCATCACTAACAATATTATAGAAATGAATTATAAGGGAATACTATGAACAAATATATGCCATCAAATTGGATAACATAAATGCACAAATTTCTAGAAAAACACAAATTACCAAAACTGACTCATAAAAAAATAGAAAATCTGAATACAGCTGTAACAAGAAAAAATTTGAATATGTAATTTGAAAACTTCACACACACACACAAGGCTAATGACCAGATGGCTTCACTGATGAATTTTACCAAACAGTTAAAGACAAATTAATACCAATCCTCCAAACACCTCCAAACAGAAAACAAAGGAAGAGAACATTTTCCAACTCATTCTATAAAGCCAGTATTATACCAAAGCCAGACAAAGACAACATAAGAAAACTACAGACAAATTTCCCTTCTGAATACAAACATAAACATCCTTAACAAAATCTTAGTAAATTGAATTTAGCGTCATATAAGAGATTATAAATCAGACTCAGTGGGATTTATCCCAGGAATGAAAAGTTTGTTTAAAATCTAAAAATCAATTTATGTAATACATTATTTTAATAAAGAATACAAATTACATAATATAAATGCAGAAAAGGCATTTGACAAAATCCAACACACATGCCTGATAAAAAGCCTCCAACAAATTAGAAATAGAAGGTTAACTTACTCAACATTAAAAAGGGCATGTCTTGGCAGTTCAGTCTAAGGCAGTGTTGTTCTTTTGCTATAATAAAATACCATAGACTGTGCAGCTTATAAACAAGTATTGACTTCTCACAGTCTGGAAGCTGAGAAGTCCAAGTTCAGGGTACCAGGCAACATGGTCGGGTTCTAGTGAAGGCCTCCTACCGAGGTGTAGACTGTCAACTTCTACTCTGTCCTCACATGGGACTAGGAAGCGCTGTGGGGTCTCTTTTATGAGAGCACTAACCCCATTCACGAGGGCTCCATCCCCATGATTTAAACACCTCCCCAAGGATCCCACCTCCAAATACCACCACATTGGGCATTAAGATTTCAACACATGAATTTTTAGGGGACACAAACATAGCAGAGCATCTATGAAAAACCTATAGCTAACTTCATACTTAATGGTGAAAAGACTGATGCTTTCCCTCTGCGAGTGGGAACAAAACAAAACAAAGATGTCTACTCTCACACATCTATTTCACATTGTACTCGCTGTTCTAGCCAGAACAATTAGGCAAGGGAAACAAATTAAAGGCATCTAGTTGGAAAGAAGAAGTCAAACTGCCTTTATTTGCAGATGACATGATCTTAAATATACAAAATTCCAAGGAATCTTACTAAAAATTTTAGAACTAGTAAGACTTAAACAAGGTCATAAAGTATAAGATCAATATACATAAATCAGCTAAATTTCTATACACTAGCAATGAATGCTCTGAAAATAAAATTAAGACAACAATTCCATTCACAACAGCATCAGAAAGAAGAAACTACCTCAGGGTAAATTTAACAAAAAAGTCTAAGACACTGAAGACTGTTTAAAGATTATTAAAGAGGACCTCAAGACACCTCATGTTTATGAACTGGAAGACCTAATATTGCTAAAATGGCAATACTCCCCAAATTGGTCTACACATTCAACACATCCTCTATCAAATCTTTGTTGCCTTTTTTGTTAACATTGACAACCTGATTCTAAAATTGAACTGAAAATGCAAGGAATCCAGAACAACCAAAAACGTCTTGAAAAATATAACAAACTTGGAAGATTCCCCAATTTCAAAACTTACAACAAAGTTTCAGTAATCAAAACACAGTGGTACTAGACAGCCGGATGGTTCAGTTGGTTAGAGCACAAGCTCTCAACAAGGATGCCGGTTCAATTCTCGCATGGGATGGTGGGCTGCGCCCCCTGCAACTAAAGATTGAAAATGGCAACTGGACTTGGAGTTGAGCTGCGCCCTCCACAGCTAGACTGAAGGATAATGACTTCGAGCTGATGGGCCCTGGAGAAACACACTGTTCCCCAATATTCCCCGATAAAATTAAAAAAAAAAAAAGAAAAAAAAAACACAGTGGTACTGACATAAAGAAAGACATATGTATATCAATGAAACAGAATTATAAATCCAGGAATAAACCCTTATACTTAACAGTCACTTGATTTTTTTACAAATTTTCTTCACAAATTAAAACATAAATTTAAGTGCATACCTCAAAATGGATAAAAGACACAAATCTAAGAGCTAGAATTATAAAACACTTAGAAGAAACACAGGAGTGACCTCAGATGAGGCGACAGATTCTTAAGATATGACAACAAAAGCACAACAACAAAAGAAAAATAGATAATGGGACTTCAAAATGAAAAAAACTTCTATGCTTCAAAAGACATCAAGAAAGTGAAAAGCTGAATGAGAGAAAATATTTGCAAATCATATATTTGATAAGGACTAGCATGAGAATACTTGAGGTGTGATTAAAAAAATCAGTAAATGTTTGAATTTAAAAAATTATTACGGTAAAAGACACATTGCCATTAATCCCCCTCAAAATACTTCCCTTCACTTTGAACACACTTGTCCCATCATTTTTGCCACTTCATGAGGCAGTTCTATTAAGTCCTCTTCTGTGAGTGTCTTTAGTTGAGCTGTCGTGGCAGCCTCTACAGCCTGATGGCCTCTATGTCCTCAATCGGTTCAAAACGTTTACCTTTGTTGGTCCTTTTGACTTTGGGGAGGAGCCAGAAGTTGCACAGTACCAGATACAGTGAATAAGGTGCATGTAAACACACTGTAATGTTTTTATTTGACAGAAATTGCCATATCAAAAGCGATATATGATACGGAGCCTTTCTGTTGTGATCACAAAATACGGAGAATGCTGCTGCCGAGTGCCATCCAACAGAATAGCAGGGACCTTCAATACAGGAAGCAGCATGTCGGACCTTAGTAACAGTGTGTGACAAGTTTCCACTTGTTCGGTGCAGTCAGTCGGGTGTGAGCTACGGTTGAGAGAAGGTGTGTTTTAAAGTGTGCTGTAAATCATCCTCCATCATGACAATGCTCTGTGTCACACATGCTTCTGGTGTGGCAATTTCTGTCAAATAAAAACATTACAGTGTGTCCTTATCCACCTTATTCACCGGCTCTGGCACCATGTGACTTCTGGCTCTTCCCCAAAGTCAAAATGATTCAGAACATCGAGGCAGCCATGACAGCACAACTAAAGACACTCATCAAAGAGGACTTTCAGAACTGCTTCAGAAAGTGGCAGGAACAATGGGATAAGTGTGTTTGAAGAGAGGGGGAATATTTTAAGGAGGATTAATGGCAATGTGTCTTTTACTGTAACCATTTTTTTTTTATTTAAACATTCACCGTATTGTTTGATCACACTTCATATAAAGGACTCTTACAACTCAACAACAGAAAGATAAGCAATACAATTTTTAAATGGGCAACAGCTATAAATAGACATATCTCCAAAGAAGATACACAAATAACCAAAAAGCACATGAAAAAATACTTAATATCATTATGAAATTCGTATCAAAACCACAACAAGATACTGTTTCACATCCAGCAGGACATCTATGGAAGAAAGAAAGGGAAGGAACCAGGGAAAATAAGTATTGGTAAGGATGTGGAAAAATTGGAAACCTCACATGTTGCCAATGAGAATGTAAAATGGTAGAGCTGTTTTGGAAAACAGTTTAGCATTTTAATTCCAATCCCAAGAGAAATTAAAACATAGATCCACACAAAAACTTGAACAGGAATGTTTATGGCAATATTATTCCCAATAGCCAAAAAGTACAAACAACCTAAATGTCCATTAACTAGTGAATGGATAAACAACAAATACCCATATAACGGAATGTTATTCAGCAACAAAAACAAAATACTAATATATGCTACAACATAAACCTCGAAAACATTATGCTCAGTGAAAGAAGCTAGATACAAAGCAGCATATTGTATGATTTCATTCATAAGAAATACCCAAAAAACCCAAATCTATAGACCACTAAAAGATTAGTGGTTGCCTTGGGCGATAAGTGAGACCACATACAGTTTTGGGGGGAGGAGAAGGAGGAAGGAAATGTTCAAATATTTAGATTGTGGTGATGGTTGTGCAACTCTGTAAATGTACTAATATTATAGACTTAAATGGATGGATTTTAAAATATGTAAGTTACATTGCAACAAAACTTAATTTTTTTTAGGACACTGAAAGGTACTGCGATCTTCAAAAATGAGATCAAACACAGTAGATAGGATTAGAGATTCTAAAGTAATGCAAATATAAAGGGATTTTTTTCTCCTCTCCAGATACATTTCTTTTTTTTGCTTTTACTTCCCTGCACAGACTAGCAATTCATGAAATGTTTCAGATAGTCTAGTAGAACTCAGTAATATATGTTATTAAAACAAAAAATTAAATCTAGTAATATTAAAATAGCTTTTCCATAGACATACTAACAATATTCCTCCACATTACAATGAATTAGAACTAAATGTCCTCTTCTGTGAAATAAAGCCAATACTATTTATATCTCACGGACTTGTGAAAATTGAGATAATTCAGGTTTAACCTACTGCCTGGTATATAAGCACTCGATAGCTGTTAGCTGCCACAATTACAGAGGGTATTCAAATCCAGCCTGATAATATGAGTCATGTATTCTATTATTGATATTCCTAAAGGAATAATTAGTGGGGTAGGAAGAATAGTGACTTGATAAGGTTATGTTACCAGAGAACTAAGTCCATAAGTACAAATTCTATAAGCTCATTGGTAGTGAAAATGGTATCAATGGAGGGGGAAAAAAATTCCAGGAGAATAAGCAATCCAAATTGATTCTTGTCTATAAATACTCGATCCACCCAAGAGAATTTTACAAAAATATAAACACATACCCCTTGTACCATAAAACAAATACATGACAATTTCCCATCCCTATTTACTTTTTTTAACAAACTCACTTCCTAACTCTGCCTATTAATTTAACTCTCACAACCAAATTTCATCCAAGCAACTCATCATGTTCTATCCCACCTCTGTTTCCAGACATTCTAACCATCCCAAACATTTCACCCACCTGAAACTAGTAGGTAGAAGATGTAGAAAATGGTTAAGAATCAAAAGCTCCAGAACCTTTGGTAAAGCTAGAGAAAAACCAGTTTAAAGTACAGTATCTTTTCTAAGCTTATGTCACTAGGATTTGGTCAGGTCCTCCCAACAATACATTAGATGTTATTCAAAAAAAATTCCACTTTTAAATATGCAACCACATTTCCTTAAAAACACAATGCAGAAGCATCTTATGAACATTTTAACTTTGTGAATTTAAATTAATGCAATATAGCTATTAATAAGTAATAAAGTATTACTCCAAGCACAACTTTTGAAATAATACAAAGCCCTCCAAATTTAAAAAATATGTCAAAAATCACGTTGTATTATTCCAAAGCTGGCTAGCGGAGTAGACTATAAAGCTGCTTACAGTGTTGCCTACTGGTTGCATTACTTTGACCAATAAAAAGAATCATCCACCTTCCTTTGTCAGGACCATGTTAACAACAGTGTTCTTTCTGTGTTTTAAAAACACGATAACTTTAATCACTGCTGTGCTTTTATTTCAATATCCACTGCTATTAAACTTTAAAATCTTCTTTTATCCTCTAACAATGTCATTAAGTAGACATCATAGTTCTAATGCAGATAACATGTCTGAAAATTAGTACCTTTGGAACAGAAGTCAAATGTGGTAAACTCTATAACGAAAGCTAAACAATTGCCACTTTATGCTAGGCCGATAATTTAGGAAATAACAAACTGGAAAATATTAGATATTAGAGATAATGCCTGGAAATTAAAAGGCAATATTAAAGGGATGATACGTTACAATAATAATAGATTGGTATACTCAAAGAACCTGTTCCCACCACTTTACAAGAACTCTTATGGGAAAATGAGACTTGAATGATATGAATTTTGAAGTATGCAAGGTTTTTAAAACATTTCTCCCATAAAACAACCTTATGTATGCAAACCCTCAGAAAAATGTTTATTTTTTTAATTAAAAAATAGGATTCCTCTACTTCTATCACTCCATCTCTCAGATCAAATATAACTTTTGATATAACCACAATAATCTTTGGAGAAACCAAGTCTATAAGTTGAGTTCATGGCTATTCTGAGGCTCAAAGCAAAATCGTTGAATTTATAGAGCTGCTCTATTCACCTTTACAATTTATCCCTTGTATGGTAGGTCAGGAAGTATATAAACTTCTATGGAGTCACGGATACGTTTTTATATTTCCTACAGACAAGATGACTACCGTATTTTGCTGTTTACAATGTGCTCCCGTGTATAATGTGCACCCATGTTTTTGGCCCAAACTTTCACGGAAAAAAATCTTTTAATTTTTTAGTACCCACGTATAATGCGCATCCTTATTTTTCACTCACAAATTTGCCGTGTATAATGCGCAAAAAAAGTGCGCATTATACACGGCAAAATACGGTAAGTAGCTAATAGAGTACTCTGACATAAATCCAAGAACTGGTCTTCTATTTTGTGTGATCTCCCAACAATGGTAAAGTTTACCTTGCTGTTGTCACTTTTTAATCATTACTATTCTAAAAGAAAATTCAAAATTTCAACACCCTTTTGTAAAATAACACCTTTCTAATCATTTACTGATGTCCAACCCTGACACGCTCTAAGTTCCTTCTGATAACTGTAATCTGAATCCCCCAAATATTTAATTCCAGTATAACCATAATGCATTAATACTATGACTACAGGAACACAGTTGCTAAATGAAGTATGTTTTTGACTGCAGACCACAAATGATAAATCAAGCATTATAACATCTATATGTAACTCTTGCATTATCAGCTACTTCTTATCAAGATGTTCCAAACTCACAAATATAAGGAGTTAAGATGACAGAATCACAGAAGGTTAGAGCTTGGAAGGAACCTTAGAGGCCACTGAAGTTAATCCTTACATTTTAAAAGTTGTGGTAATTGAGACCTAAAGAGAATAAATGAATCTCCCGTGGTCACACTATTTACACATAGAATGAGCCCATCCTATGTCACATACACATGTATCTTACCTTTCTGGTGATGTGTTAGAAGTGACAGGACGCCCACGGACACCTTTTTTACTTTTATGGTCTAGAGAGAAGACCTTGTTTCTTAGGCTTCTGTCCCACTAGGAAAAACAAATGGAATTTTAATAATAATTATAGCAATATGACAATGAAGATGCACTTAAATTTTCATTTTACTTAGAAATTCAAAACAACCAGCCAAATTCATAGCAGTTCACAGAGTGGGGAAAATGCAATCTACAAAACAGGCAGCTCTTTTGCTAGTGCAGTAATAGTAGGAATAGATTTTAAAATTTCAAGGCAACTTTTGTCAGGTAATCAACTTTTTGAGATTCTAAAGTTTACATAACTATAAAAATATTTTAATGTGTCTAAAGGAAATAACAAAAATTATTACATGCCAAGTTACATAATGCCTGTGATTCTTAATTAGCTGCATTTATATTAGGTAGGTACAAAAGTAACTGCGGTTTTTGCAATTATTTTTAACCTTTAAACCACAATTATTTTGCACCAAACTAATAACAATTGGAATGCATTACAATTACAATTGGTTTCTCATGAATTGATGCATGGAAAATGTTACGAAAGAGTCGGACATTTTACTAACAGTATAGACTTAATCTGAATAGAAACAAAAGTTGAAATTAATTTATTTAATACACACTGTGAATCTAGACAAATAAACTATTTATCTTATTTCTACGTATCAGTCTCCTTATCTGAAATGGATATAATAATAGTAGCTATCTCACAAGGATGTATAATGATTACATACACAGTAAGTTTAAAACACCGTCTTTCTTGAAGAGATATTTATACACCCATGGTCACAGCAGCATTGGCCACAAAAGCTAAGTTATAAGCAATTCACATGTCCCATCAACAAATGAATGGAAAAACAAAATGTGATATATATATATATATATATATATATATATGTATGTATGTATGATGAAATAAAATGAAATACTATCTGGCCTTAAAAAGGAAGAAAATTCTGACATGTTATACATGGATGAACCTTGATGGCTGTTAAACATTAGGAAAACAAAATTATATACATATATAATTTGTGTATATATAATAATAATTATTATATATTATATATTATATATATTGTATTATATGTATTATATATATATTATATATTATATATATTACATATATCCCTATATATATAATATATATATATATCCCCAATTCTTGGCACAGAGCTCCTAAAACCTTTGTAATTGCCTAAGTGATAAGAGTACTAACTATATAGTACACGTCAGCAATAGCATAACATTTTTTTCTGAATATTTTCCATCTGCAGTTGATTGAACCTATGGATGTGGAACCCATGAATATGGAAGGGCCAACTATATATAATATATATAATTTTTACTCTATAATAAATTCAATATTCAAACATAAAGAAAAATATATAAATGCAAACACAAAATTTTCTTTAAATAGTATTTTTTCTTCCTATTAAATTGGCAACAATTTCACTGTGTGATAACACCCAGTGCTAGTAAGTTTGTACAAAAATGGGAGATCTCATTGACGACAATAAAATTTGGAGCAAATTTTCTGTGAGACAAATTTGCAATATCTATTAAAACTTAATACACAAACTCCCTTAGACCCACTCAAAAATGATTCCCTGTATGTGAAAAATGATGTTCACTGAAACAGTTTCCTTTTTCTTTTTTTTAAATTTATTGGGGTGACAATTGTTAGTGAAATTACATAGATTTCAGGTGTACAATTCTGTATTACATCATCTATAAATCCCATTGTGTGTTCACCACCCAGAGTCAGTTCTCCTTCCATCACCATATATTTGGATCCCTTTGCCCTCATCTCCCACCCTCCCACCCCCCCTTACCCTCTGGTAACCACTAAACTATTGTCTGTGTCTATGAGTTTTTGTTTTTCATTTGTTTGTCTTGTTCTTTTGTTGTTTTTGGTTTATGTACCACATATCAGTGAAATCATAAGGTTCTCTACTTTTTCTGCTTTACTTATTTCACTTAGCATTATACTCTCAAGATCCATCCATGTTGTCACAAATATTTCTATATCATCTTTTCTTACCGCTGAATAGTATTCCATTGTGTATACCACAACTTCTTTAGCCATTCATCTATCGAAGGACATTTTGGTTGTTTCCATGTCTTGGCCACCGTAAACAAAGCTGCAATGAACATTGGAGCACACGTGTCTTTATGTATAAATGTTTTCAAATTTTTGGGGTAGATACCCAGGAGAGGGATTGCTGGGTCATATGGTAATTCTATTTGTAATTTTTTGAGGAACCTCCACACTGCCTTCCATAGCGGCTGCACCAGTCTGCATTCCCACCAACAGTGTATGAGGGTTCCTTTTTCTCCACAGCCTCTCCAATACTTGTTACTATTTGTCTTATTGATGATAGCCATTCTGACTGGGGTGAGGTGATATCTCATTGTGGTTTTTATTTGCATTTCTCTGATGATTATGAAACACTATTTCTATTACAAAACTCTGGAAACAACCAAAGTGTCTGAATGCACTAAGTAAATAAATTATAGTGTAAAGTATATCTTTGGAGTATTACAAAGCCATCAAAAATTAAAGAGGCAGATCTAAATGTGTTAAAACAAAAAAAATTAAGGTATAGTAACTTAAAAGAGCAAAGCACAGAACAATATGTATTTCATTACCCCTTTTGTGCAACAATCAAAAAAATAATCAAAATAATATAAGCGCATATACATTTGCCTTATCCTTGAAAGGAATGAAAAAATAACTGTTAGTTCCCTTTAGGAAAAGGAGAGGAAAGGATTCTTTGCTTCACGTTGTTGTCCTTTTCTATACAGCCCAAATTTTCTAAACTTATATAAATATTTTTTATTTTTTTGTCAACAGAAGTCATCTGGTCCCATTTATTATTTCCCTTTTTTGGACCTTGTATTTAAAAAATGAATTATTTAATAATTTAATTTTTAAATAATGTTAAAGCAACTAATACTAATGACAAATCTTTCCTCTGAGAACAAGATATAATAAATAGTTAATTTTTCTTGTCTGCGACATTGAAACACATATATTCAAGGTGTCTTAAAATTTGTTATCTTAAAATACTAATGCTATTTTGTCCCCTCTCCTCCACCAAATTCATATGTTGATGTCCGCCTAGCCACCAATATGACTGTCTGTGGAGATGGAGAGGTAATTCAAGTTAAATGAGGTCATAAGGGCAAGGCCCTAATCTAACAGGGCTTGTGTCCTTGTAAGAACAGAAAGAAACACCACGGATGGGGATGGAGCACAGAAAAAAAGCCATATGAGAACACAGCAAGAAGACAGCCATCTGTAAGACACAGAGAGAGGCCTTAGAGAAACCAAACCTGTTGACACCTTGATCTTGGACTTCCAGCTTGCAGAATTGTGAGCAAATAAATTTTTAAGCCACACAGTCAGTGGTATATTATTATGTTAGCCCTAATGGACTCATATAACATCAAATGGATAAACTGAAAAATCTGAGAAAAATTCTATTTTAAAAAAATTGACCATGAGTTGTGCAAAGCAAGAAAAAAAGTACTTAGGAAGGACAGGTGGCTCAGTTGGTTAGAGCGCGAGCTCTGGGCAACGGGGTTGCAGGTTCGATTCCCACATGAGCCAGCGAGCTGTGCGCTCTGCAACTAGATTGTAAGGACAACAACTTGACTTGGATAGAGCTGATGAGTCCTGGGAAAAACATATTACTGTTCCCCAATAAAAAGTCCTGGAAATACACATTGTTCCCCAATAAAGTCTTGTTTCCCTTCCCCAATAAAAATCTTTAAAAAAAAAAAAAGTACTTAAAAAGTGCTATCTGAATTAAGCCTTATTCATGAGATCTCTATAATGTTTAATAGTGATAAAATTAAAATCCAGATTCATAAACAGAATATCTTCTGAAAAACAGTTGTCTTATGTTATGTTACCCTTTAACATACACCTCTCAAATTTACAAAAAAAAAGGGCAAATGATTCTAATAAGCTTAATATTCTCACAAATTTAAATAATTTATTTAATAATAATGAGATTTAAATTTCATGAAGAAAATAACACGCATACGGTACACTTAGATTTAAACTGAAGAAGACACTAACCTCAAAGAATCAGTTCAACATATCCCAGATATAAGCTAATTTAAACCTACAAATAAATAACACAGCAAATCCATAAAAGGATATATAAGAAAATAAAAATTCAGTTTTACTAAAGTATTTTAAACACACCAAATAATACTATATACTTAAAAGAAATTAGTTTTTATTTACCCCCTGCAAAGGGAGGTCCCACCGTTCTGAGCTTCTGAGTTTGGACAGTGATGATTTAACACAAACATCCTGTGATTTTGCATTAAACATCTTTGTTATCTGAAATCAGAATGAGAAAATAATGAGTTTAATTAAAATATAAATAAGAGCTGAACCAGCAAACAGAACCATTAAATTACCCTGTATTAATATTTTGCTATTAGCTTTAAAAGTTTTAAACTCAGTACTAAATTTATAAGTAGTTAAATACAATTTTATTTAAAAAAGAAACTCCTCATTCAGTATAAAGGTAGATAAATGAAGTATCACAATAGCTTCACAACTATTCTCTTACCTACAGTCTCTTCCCCTTCTAATCTTTCAAATGGTATCCAGGGCCCTCTAATATACAATTCTAATTATGACTACAACAATTAAAATACAACAATGGCACCCATTACTTACAGATAAAACTTAATTTAAGCTCCTTCCCATCATTCACATATCACAAACTCTATACCCCGCCACACTGAGTTTACTCAATCTTCTTCAAACATGTCATATAATTTTATATCTCTAGACCTTTGAATATACCACTCTCTCAATCTAGTATGCCCTCTCTACTTCTCCCGTGTAAAATACTTCAGATTCTGCCTAAAATTATTCTCCTATCCACATAACCATCACTCCTACACCAAGGCATTCCTTTCTCTGGGAATGTATTTGGTACATTATTTATATTATACATATCATATTATAATTATTTGTCTACATGTCTGTCTTCTCCAAACTGTGTAGGTCCTTAAAGAAGGCCCTGACTTAATCACCTTTACATCTCCAATATGTATGGCTCATGACATGCTGAATAAATGAATGAATGATACAAGTTTGAAATCATTTGTTTAGAACTTAATACCTTAACTTTCATATTAAGATAAAGTTATAAATAATGGTTAAGCATCAAGTTCAGCCTATAAAATATAACATATAATAAACACTGTACTATATCAACTATAACCAGAACAATCCATAAAATGATATCATGAGAGTAAAACATAAGTCTGAAGGATAGAATAAACATGAAGAAAATGTATCTCAACTCTTTTATTTCACTAGCACCTCTGAGTTAATCCTCCAAGACACTAGTAATGTATTACTCATATGTATTGTATATAAAAAGGTACCTGTTTATAATTCTTCATCTGTAACGTTATCTCTAAATCAACCATTTCCTTCATATTCTTAATTAGGGAACAATATTTACTTCTTCAGGCAGTAAGGCTTCAGACTGTTCACACCCATGAATCCTTTGTGAGCAGGTTATTTAGCCTACATGCTATGGCTTACTGTATTTTTCAAAGATGGCCACACCAATAATCCACCTCCCAAATGGTCTTTTTACAAAGTAACACTGAGAGTGCTCCAACATCAGGTGTGGTCTATGCTCCTTCCCCTTGAATGTGGCCACAGCTTGGACTTCCAAAACTAGGTCATACGGTCAAATGCAATACAGCTTCTGCCTAGCTCTCACATGCTTGTGTATTCTCCCTTCCTTCCCCTTTTTTCCTTCACTCTCTGTCTCTCTGTACTGTGGAGGAGAGATTGTTCCATGACGTGACCACTATCTGACTCAAGAGCTGGACAGGGTCAAAAAGGAGATTGCTTACTGCCAACCTCACCTTAAAGACTGTCTGATGTAGTCTATGTTCATTCCGACATAGTAAATCAGCACCCCTCCCCTGCCTCTAACTATGTGGTGGTTCTTGGAATAGGCTGTTGTCCTGATGTGGTCAAGCATGCCAAGTTATTTCCCATACCTGGTAGCATTCATGTACTACTACCCATGACTACTGCCCCCTTTTACCTTATGTAATTCTTTGTCACCTGCCAAGTGACTCAGGAAATCCACTTCATCTTGCAGCCACCCAAGACGTGCCTCACATTTAAGTTTACTTAACAGCCTCTGTTGATTGCCCGGCTGGAGTGGCCAGCCTCTTTCTTCCGTTTTTCCCTGCCCTCTTGCAGAGATAGATTTTCAGTCTCAGGACTTTTCTGTGGGTCTGCATGTACTAACAGACACACACACCTTGGGAGCCCTGAGCCAACAAGTGAAACAATCTTGGATACCCTGAAGCCACTATGGTAGAAAAGTCAAAAAGAAGTAGACTTGCACCAATATATATGAGTCTTCCCAGCACAGGTATTAAGGTGAGTGAGTGAGCTTTTCAGGTGATTCCAAACCCCAGCCTCCAAGACAACCTAGCTAACTCCAAGTGGAACAAAAACAAGCTATCTCCAAGTGAACCCTGCACAGACTGCAGATTCATGAGCAAAATAAGTTTAAACCACTAAGTTTTGGGGTAATCTGTTATATGACCCTAGTTTTAACCTAAAAAGATGTCCAGCTCAAACTTGTAGGACAACAACTGAGATTTAGCACAAGTAAGAGTTGGGTATAGGTGCCGAGTCCTTTGTAAAATGAGTATCTTATAAAAGAACATTGATGGCCTCTATGGAAGAATTTATATTCTTTTCTCACACTAATTAGTTTTTATCTTTTTTACCTATGAGTGGCTTAGACTCAATATCAATGAATTATTTACCTTAACAAATATTCATGTATACTTCCATTAGTAGGGACAAAATATTAAGATAATCTACCCTGTTTTCAAAAAGGGCCCCTCTCTATTTTTCCCAAAGTATAGACTCATGATATCTGGATAGTTATTAAAACTCTAAACTAGTATAAAAACCTTGAAAATGTTTATGTACTCTTACTTAGCAATTCTACTTTTAGGAATTTATCCTATGGAAATAAAATAAAAGTACATATATAACAAATACTTTTGAACAGGGATATAGACTAGGTATTTCTTAAACAAAAACTAGAAACAATGATAATAAAAAAAATATGGTAAAGCCAAACAGTGATATATTATATAGTTGTTATTAAATAAATGTTCCAGAAGAATAATTAACATAAAAAATTATTTCCAATATAATAAGTAGAAAAGCATATGTACATAATAATCTTTTACAATGTAAAAAAATCCACATATAGAAAAAATATAGAATAGACATAAAAATGTTTTACATGATTATCTTTGAATGGTGAGCTAAATGAGATTTTTTTCATTTTTGTGTTCTCCTATAGTTTCCAAATTTTTTTTTCTTAATTGGGGAAAACTGGGGAACAGTGTGTTTTCCAGGGCCCACCAGCTCTAACTAGTTGTTCCTTCAATCTAGTTGGGGAGAGTGCAGCTCAGCTCCAAGTCCAGTCGCCGTTTTCAATCTTAGTTGCAGGGGGTGCAGCCCACCCTCCCATACGGGAACCGGCAACCTTGTTGTTGAGAGCTCGCACTCTAACCAACTGAGCCACCCAGCCGCTCCTCTGGAAGCTCAGCAGCAGCTTGTTGTCATCAATCTACTTGTGGAGGACGCAGCTCACTGGCTCATGTGGGAATTGAACTGGCAACCCTGTTGTTAAGAGCTCGCTCTCTAACAAACAGAGCCATCTGGCCGCCCCCAAGTGTTTTATTTTTTTAATAGGAATACCATGCAATTATTAAAGGCAAGAGGAAAAACAACATTTATATCTCCAGAACTATTTCTGTGTCAGTTTCTTGGTCAATAAATTATAGATCTAAATCTCTCACTCTAATATTGTTTATGATTGGAAAACAGACTTCAAGTACAACTAACTACTCTACTGTCAATTTTTTTCTATACCTTTTTCTTAATGATTAACTGATCAAAAATAGTGTAAGCCTTTTTGCCACAATCTGATCTCTTCTTAGACAAATTTTAATCAGTCTCAAATGTGTACAATCAATAAAGATTCTTAAGCTATTAATGATTCTACAAAGCCTATATTATAATTCCATTACAAGAATCAGATGGACTCCTAATCCTTTTAAGGATTTTTTAATAGTTTCCTAATACTTTAAAGATTTAAATTTAATCATTTAAGGAAAAAATGAGTTCTAAATCCCTTTCCTTTCAAGTTATACTTAAATACATTGATAAAACTCTAATAACTTCCAAAAAATAAAGCTCAAGAACATTTATTTACTAATATTCAGATATAATACTAAACAAGCCATTTAGCAAATCAATTCATGCAGTTAGTCTGAGGTTCATTTTAAACCTAATTCATTACAGTATGCCCTCAAAAAGAGAATGTATGAAAAGCAGATAATCAGGGGAAAAAACACATGCTGGATTCTATTGAAAAGTTATACATTGCTAACTTACACTCTTTAAACTGTTCAGGCTGATATGCTCATTGCCATGTTCTTAATTGAGCACTTCAGAATCTTAATCACTTACTTGTTCAGATACTACATAGATATGAAGTTTTTATTTAAAGAAAATTGGGTGTGTGGCCATAGATATGGTTATGACTTACCAAGGAAGATTAGAAAGTCTTGTTTTTCTGCTTTCAAAATAGATTATCAACCTCCCCATGTCTAAATCCAAAGACTATGGATCTTTACATTAGCAGAATTCAAAGTATTCACACTCTTACTCCACATCTATCCAGAGATCAGTCTTGAATTAATCTATATCCAGCTTCTATCAAAAGGCCAAGTATAATTTAGTAGATAATAATGTTCCAAAGATTTAGCTACAAGGATAATGGTTGCTGCACTGTTGGTGATTTTTTAAAAAATTGAAAATAACTCAAAATTACAATAGGATATTAGTTAAATTAACAGTGATACACCCATATAATGGAATATAACATAGTCATTAAAAATATTTACTACTGCTTGCTTCCCTGGTACTAATGTCTAGTATAGTTCTCCAAGACATGTTAAGTATCCAGTATCTTTAAATTTGATTTCAGAAAATGATGTTCATAGTATATGGTTAAATAGAAAAGGCAAATTATAAAACATTATTTTGTGGTTTTATATTTTGTAATATCTAAATATTTGTTTATCACATAGATAAACTGGAAGAATATACATTGAAGTATTAATTTTGGTTGTGTCTGGGTTTTCATTTTGCTCAACTGAATTTTTTTTTCAACTGAATTTTCTAACTTCTCTGCAGCAAACTAGTTATGCTTTAGAAATATTTTTAGATGCTTTAAACTCAAAATATTATCAATGTCTTGTCCCTATATCCATAAAAGTTCTAATTCAATAATTTCCCTCGCTGTCTTAAGAGAAAAGGCTATAGTATAAACCACTAACAAGAACTTAATATGCTAATTTTCTAAAAGAAATTCTACATTTTTAAAATGCAGTAGTACAACTTTATGTGTATTTCATTGTTGAACAACTATGTAAATATATTGTAGATCATGAGAGGTCAAAAAAATTAAAAATAAGGAAAGGAAGGCCAGAACAAGTCCTGTAGTGTTGGATTAGAAGTGGAAGTATGTGTATTAAACTCACGGTTTTTTATAGAAATACAGAGAAGTCGGTAGAGAAATAAAGATGTGTGTGTGGGGGGGGGGTAGTACACATACATTTTTCTAGTCATGTCTATTAAGAGAGCCTAGACACAATGACACCCCAGCAGCAATAAGCACACCCAGCACCCAGACCTGGATTTCTAAATATCATTCTTTAATAAAAAGAACCAGCACTCCTTGGAAAGTATCTTGCAGTATCAGAAAATAAGGAAGGGATCAAAAAAAAAAATAAGAGGATGTCAAAAGGGCACAGGAGCCAACCCAAAAGATCTCCCAAGGCTAAAGCTGAAAAACTTTGATCAGCAAAACCAATAGAAATAGTAGTACATTCTAATCCATAGAATAAAATAAATACCTATGAATCAATCCATACTGATACAATAATTGAATAAATAAATATGGGGAAAAGAGAGATAGCTCTCCCTTACAAAAGACTTTCAATTAGTAAACGTAGAAGGAATGAGGAAAATAGAAAATCACCAATAGAATATTATATATACACGCAATCAGATAACTAAGTTCATAAACTCACCCTAGAAAAAGTGCTACATACCCCATTGCTGAATATCACTACAGTCACCTTCCAAGTACTCCCCTTGGGAAGCTATGCACTGACTCCAGCACCTAGTCCACCCCTCAAAGCAATTTTGGAACTCTTTTTCTGGACTGGCCATCAGAGCTGTCATCGTATTACCCTTGATGTCCTGAATGTCATCAAAATGTCTTCCTTTCAATATTTCCTTTATCTTCAGATAAAAAAAGAAGTCACTGGGGGCCGGATCAGGTAAGTTGGGAGGGTGTTCCAATACAGTTATTTGTTTACTGGCTAAAAACTCCCTGACAGACAGTGCCGTGTGAGCTGGTGCATTGTCGTGATGCAACAGCCATGAATTGTTGGCGAAAGTTCAGGTTGTTTTCATCTAACTTTTTCAGCACTTCCAAATACTAAACTTGGTTAACTGTCCAGTTGTTACAAATTCATAATGAATTATCCCTCTGATATCAAAAAAGGTTAGCAACATTGTTGCAACAAGTTCAGGAACTTAATGGTCACACCTCGTGTGTACATATAATTGTTGCAGGCAATATCCACCACAAGATGCTAAACAATGGTTGACACAGTTTGAGAAGAAACAGTATATTTGCATTGATTCAAAGGATCTCTCCCAAGACATGTATTTATTACAATGGGAAGGAGTAACTCTAATGAAATAACCAAGAAGCAACCATCTTAAGCAGGTAACCAACCAGCTTGACAACACCAGTAATAAGACATATGATCATCATGTACCCCCGATAGGGCACACTGAGAAGGGTACATCACTTCTGTTGTATTCTTCCCAAAAAGTCATACCCTTAATCTAATCAAAAGGAACCTGAGATAAACCCAAACTGAGATATATTTGACAAAATACTGACCAGTACTCTTTAAACATGTTATGGTAATGAAAGAAAAAAGACTGAAGAACTGGCGTAGACTGCAGGAAATCAAGAAGATATGACAACTAAATGCAATATGGGATCCTGGAACAGAAAAATGACATTAGTAGAAAAACTAAAGAAATCCAAATAACCTCTGTAGTTTAGGCATGGTACCAATGTTAATTTCTTAATTTTGATGACTGTACTAAGGTTATATGAAGTATTAACAACGGGGAAAGCTGAGTGAAGAGTAGACAGAAACTCTGTGGCATTTCTGTAACTTTTCTGTAAATCTAAAGTTACTTCAAAATAAAAAGTTAAAAAATACTGTAGTACATCTGAAAATAAGAAAGAGAAATGTATTTACTCAGTATTATAAATTTCTAATGGTAGAATTTCAGATTAAATTCCATGAAGCAATTGTCTAAAGCAGAACATTTCACTTCACTGGAAGTATTATTAACAGAAAAGAAGCTGTAGTCAGTACAGAGATATTTAAAATGGGGTATTGTAGTTAAAGACATCCGACTAAATGGGAGCAGATATTTGCCAGTAATACATCCAATAAGAGTTTAATATCCAAAATGTATAGGAACTCATACAGCTCAACACCAAAAAAAACAAATAATCCAATTAAAAAATGGGCAGAGGACCTGAACAGACATTTCTTCAAAGAGGATATACAGGTGACCAATAGACATATGAAAAGATGCCCAATGTCACTAATCATCAGAAAAATGCAGGTAAAAACCACAATGAGATATCACCTCACTGCTGTCAGAATAGCCATCATCAGTAAATCAACAAACAAGTCCTGGTGAGGAGGTGGAGAAAAGGGAACCCTTGTGCACTGCTGGTGGGATTACAGATTGGTGCAGCCATGGAAAACAGTATGGAGGTTCCTCAAAAAATTAAAAATAAAGGTTATGATCTTTTCCCTCTGCTCTAGCCTGACATCATCCTGCAGGTCAAACACACCAAATAAATTCTAATAGACTAATAAAATAAACATATATACACATATGTGTGTGTATGTGTGTATATATATACACACACACACATATATATATATATACATATACATATATATATATACATATATATATATATATATATACATATATATATATATATATATATATATATTTAACATAGAACTACCTTATGTCCCAGCAATTCCACTCCAGGGTATCTATACCAAGAAATCCAAAACACTAATTCAAAGATATATGCATCGCTTTGTTCACTGCAGTGCTATTCACAATAGCCAAGATAGGGAAACAACTGAAATGCCTAGCAACAGACAACTGGATAAACTGTGGTACATTTATACATGTAGTGTTACTCTGCCATAAAAAGGAGTGAAATTTTATCTTTGCAATAACATAGATGGATCCAGAGGATATTATGCTAAGTGAAGTAACTCAGACTGAGAAAGACATTACCGTATGACCTCACGTATATGTGGAATCTAAAGAACAGAATAAACGAGCAAACAAAACAGAAATAGACTCATAGATACAGAGAACAAACTGATGGTTGCTAGATGGGAGTAGGGTTGGGGATGGGTAATAAAGGTTGAAGGGATTAGAAAGTACAAATCAGTAGTCACAAAATAGTCACGGGGCTATGAAATACAGTATGGGGAATACAGTCGATATTATTTTAAAGACTATGCAAGGTGCCAGATGGGTACTGGACTTATCGGGAGGATCACTTCACAGATTATATAAATGTCTTAGCACTGTGCTGTACACCCGAAACCAACATAAAATAATACTGAATGTCAATTATAATACACACACACACACACACACACACACGCAGTGCCAAAAAAATGTATACACATTTTAAGAAAGAAAAAAACTATTAAAATTGTAATACTCAATATACACCAATAAAAAAGATGAATACAAGTCACGTTTGACTTCTGCAATTACAAGAGGTGCTCAAAGTGGTTACCATCAGTGTCCAGACACTTCTAACTAGAGCGAACTACTGCTTGAGTAAAGTATCCACTTGTATACATTTTTTTGGCACCACCAGTATATATATGTGTGTGTGTGTGTATATATATATGTACATATACGCATATGTATATGCATGTGTGTTTATATATATAAATACATATGTGTATATATAAATGTGTGTGTGTATATACATATCCATATATATATCCATATATATATATATATATATATATATGGATAGTCACGGGAGGTAAAGTGCAGCATAGGGAATACAGTCAATGGTACTATAGTAGCTATGTACAATATCAGATGGGTAGTAGATTTGGTGGGGTTATCACTTTGTGAGGGGTATACATCTCTAATCCTTATGTTGTTTTGTGTACCTGAAACTCATAATTAAATTAAATTTTTAAAAAACTGGGTATGGTACCAATGTAAGATTTTTTTCACCTCCCTCATTTACCACATTTAAGCTAAATTCAAAATTTTACACAGAATTTTACACAGAAGAAACCACATCCCACAAATGTGAAGTAAGCTAAGGTACAAAAAAGAGTCCCTGAAGCCATGCTCTATGTGTGGTCTTCTAAGGCACTCTTGATTCCCTCTCATAGACTTCTCCCTCGTTCCATGAAATGAACCAAATTAAAGTCCTCTGTGCATACCCTGGAATGCTTCAGAGAAAAGTGTCTAATAAGTTATTAAAATGTAAATCAGGGTACCAATGCATTTAAATCGCAAAGTTCTAGAGAAAAACAAGATTATCTTTTTAAAAACGGATTAAGTTTTTGAAAACTTCCAAAGTAGGTAGAAACTTTATTTTGCTTGTTTTGCTACTCTTAGCTAATAGAGAAGAAATAAAGGAAGAGAAAAAAAGGTTTTAAAAGGACATATTCCAAATACTAATTTTCAGCACAAGACTTAAATATAACTCTCTCTGTCTACAAGATTATAATGAATGAACGTGAGGAGCTCTAATACATTCAGTCATCAAAGAACTGCTGCATTATGATTTACATAAAATTTCAAATGAGGCCTGGAAAGTACAACTGGTACATCTTACAATGATTTAAACAAGACTGATCCCAGAAAGGGTTTCCTGCTAAACTCTCAGATAATCAGCATACACTATTCCCAAAAAATGACTAATTAGTTAGTTTTATAGTATTTTTTAAATTTTATTAAAAAGACACATAGCAAAATATTTTCAATATTAGTAACTAAAGCTAATGAATAGGTTAAAAGAAAACTAATGCATACCTTATGTAACTCGGAAGATGAAGGCTTTTTCCTTTTTCCTTCTGTGACAATTTCTACAAAAACATGGTAAAGATTATCACTTAATATCTGGATGAGATAAACAATGTAATAAAATAAATCCTTTCACAGCCATCCTTTGCTTTAAATTAACTTCTTGTTAGATTTAGAATTTATATTAATACATTTTACAGAACCTGACAGAGTAAAAACATCAAGGTCACAAAATAATCAGAACAGTAGCAGATTCTCACAAAATGTCCCCATTAAGCAACACACATATGATGACAACAGAATAAAAAAGAGGAAAACTGGTTCTAAACACTAAATAAGAAATTCCCTGGCAAAAGTCCTGGCATTCAACAGGCGTTCAATAAATGCTGGTCCGTATGACCAAAAAAACTTTTCAAATTTTTATGATGGGGTCAGGGAGAAGGCAAACAAAAAAGAAGCTGAGACTTGGAAGTTGGGAATATTTTCCAAAAACATTTTTAGTTCTACTCCATATCTAAGCATCTATGCAACTGGGAATAGCTTGTCTTTCCTCACCAACATTTTTCAGACTTCTTACAGAGTTTTCTCTTATGATTCTTGCATTCAAGTAACAAATATTTGTGAAATCTATCTCGTGCCTGGCACTGTTAGGCATTGAGTATAGTGTAGTAAGCAAATTAAACACAGGCCAAGCTTTCCAGGAACTTACAATTTACTGTAATGTATCACAGGTTTCATAATAAAAATGAATGGTAGAGATCCACACATATGTGGTCACCTATTTATGACAAACACACTACTGCAATTCAGTGGGAAAGGGATGGTCTTTTCAATAAGTAATGCTGAAGCAATTTGATAACCAAATGGGAAAATAAATAAACCTAACCTCTACCTCACACTATACACAAAAAGTTAATTTTAAATGGATCATAGATTTAAATGTCAAAGAGAAAGCAAAGAAAGCTTCAAAAATAAAAAGGAGGGGGATATCTTCAAGACCTTGGGGTAGGCAAAGATTTCTCAAACAAGGCACAAGTAGCATTAATCCTAACCTTGACTTCATTAAAACTAAACTGCTGTTTAGTTTTCTCACATTCTCACACCTCATCATTGAGAATGAGAAGGCAACTGGTTGGCACCCCCACAGTGGAGGCCTCTCTGCATCCTCCCCGCCCCCTCAGCTTTACTCACCTACCTATAGCTTAGCAATAGATCATCTCCCTGTGGCTTAAGCTTGAAATGTCCCGTCCCACCCAGGTCCCTGTTTTAGAAAATTACCCTGAAATTTATGATTAATACCCTCAGGCTTATTGGTCCCGATCTCTAAGGTCTAGCATTCTTTCCAGGCTAATCCGATCATTGTTCCTGGGTTGCTGACTCCACCACAGAATCACGTGGCCAAAGGGAAGGCTCCAAGCAGACCTCCAAAACCGTCAGATAGCCTCTGGGGGAATGCTCAGACTTTCCCTTAAAAACCCCAAGCCAGTCTGAGACTGTGAAGGGAGTTTTTGGAGATGTTAACTTGCTGCCTCCTCAGACCACCGGTACTCTGATAATAAACGCTTACTCTACAACCCAAAAAAAAAAAAAAAAAAGAGGTAAACCACAAACTGAAAGATACTTTGTAATACATGTATCTATGTACAGTATGGTGACTATAATTAATAATACTGTATAATTCGTATATCTGTCAAAGGACTCATAACCAGAATGTATAAAGAATTCCTACAAAGCAAAGGCAAGACAACTTAATCTTCAAAATGGACAAAAGCCTTGAATAGAGTACCTACGGAGGGAAGGAATATTGACTGGGACGGGATACAAGTAAGCCTTCTGATATACTGGAAATGTTCTGTATCTTGATCTAGGTGATGGGTGTATTATTCAACAGGCGTTCAATAAATGCTGGTCCGTATGACCAAAAAAACTTTTCAAATTTTTATGATGGGGTCAGGGAGAAGGCAAACAAAAAAGAAGCTGAGACTTGGAAGTTGGGAATATTTTCCAAAAACATTTTTAGTTCTACTCCATATCTAAGCATCTATGCAACTGGGAATAGCTTGTCTTTCCTCACCAACATTTTTCAGACTTCTTACAGAGTTTTCTCTTATGATTCTTGCATTCAAGTAACAAATATTTGTGAAATCTATCTCGTGCATAAGTATGTACATAAGTATAAAAAGTCATCAAGCTATATATTTAAGATATGTATAATGTGTTATATGTAATACCTCAACTTAAAAATAAAAAAACTTGTTGAATAACAATTATAATAAATGAACTATAGTTTATCCAGAAATCTATATAGCTGAAATAATCTCTCCTAAATATATAATACACAGCATTAATTTCACTACATTCATTTCTTGAAGCAAACGTTGATGTAAGTTGTTAAGCTCTGTACTTAAGCCTTTGATCATTTTAAATAGTTTTCAATAAAGTAGCATTCCTTAGACTACCAAAAATAAATAATTCTTAAATAAATGGTAAGAAAACTTTTACCTTATATCAATTCACTTTCTAGTCAATTTTAAATGTAATAAAATACGTAGTTTTTAAAAAGGAGTATCAGTTGCTTAAATTGCAATTTACAGATTAACATTCCCAAACTGACTCACTGAGTTAAAAGTGCTTCTATCTTGTTTTGTAGAATGTTACTGTTTCCTTTAATCAATACTATTGTGACTTCCCAAAATTTTAGGACTTTTTATAATTGAGTTGCTCCGTCTTATACCAGGTTGGTTTTGGAGCATTTTAATAAATAACGTGCCTTTCTACTGGTGATTATCTGGTATAGCATTCTGCTCAAGAGTACAGATTTTAAAGCCAGACAACCTCAACTTGTATCTTGCTTACTAGTTGTCACTTAGGCTCAGTTTCTCATCTCGAAAACAGGGCAGAATAACCAGCTTTTCAATTGTTAAGATTAAAGTGAGATAGTCTATATTGAAGTATTTAGCATTATGTCTGTGACATAGTGCAAATAAATGGTAGTTATTATTATATTTTATATTAAAATATCTCTTTAAGTGACCTCAGTATTGTATATTAGTATTAGCATATAGGAAAATCTAATTATTCTCATTCTAAATATATGAGCCAAACAATTAAAGAGCATGACTTGGTCCTAAGTAGCTCGTGGAATAACTCATTCACTTATTTATTCCATAACATGTATTTAGGATAATAATTACGACTGCCAGGCACTACACTAAGCACTTTACACAAATTATTTTATTTAATCCTTACAAAAACCTCATGAGATCAGTGAAGGTATTATCTCTATTTCACAGATGAAGAATTCAGCTTTGAAGAATCCAAATAATTGTCCAAAGTCATCATGTTGATCCATCATTGGTCTGACTCCAGAGGTGGTATTCGTAACCAGTATATTCTTAACCAGGCATGCTAGATGCTATGGGGATTATAGATGAATAAGACAGTGTCCGTCACAGAGTTAATAGTAAAACAGCACAGAGTAAACAATTTGGCAAGCTAGAATATATAATGGAATATGATAAGCATCACATAAGAGGTGCAAAGACCTATGAAGTTCAGAAAGAGGTATGATTATTTTTAAGTTTGAGTTAATTAAGAGTTCTTGGAAAGACATAATTTAACTGGGCTTTGAGGTTAAGTTTTAGATAATGACTAAATTTTCAATAGGCAGCTACGATGAAGCAGCCCACATCAGTCAGCCTCCTCAATTACTGAGGACTCCCATGAGAGTTATCGATCTAGGAGGCAGGTTTGAGACAGCAGCACCATTATAGCAAATTCCCAGTCTAGATCTCTGGAGGGTTACTGTCCTATCCATAAGCCATTTCCTGTGTTACCATGTCCCTCTAATCTACTTTCCAATCCTCTGCCTTCCATCATCAGGCCTGGGAATCACTTTTACCATCCTAGATGCCAGTCTCTCCGGCCCATTCCCTTGCTTTTCTCATTTCTTACATAATTCAACTCTACCCTTTCATCTACATTCTTTTCTATCTCTTCGCTAACCCACTAAATCCTTTCTAGTGTCAATACAATTTCCTTAAATTCTGAATCTTTTCCTTGAACATTGCCTCCACCTTAGTTTAAGTGAATCCTAGCTTTTTATTGACTACACTATTTTTTTAAGACTCTCAAGATTCTTCTCCCACTTACAAAACCAGAAGCAGGGATTAACCATCTCCTTCTCGAACTACCACTTCCAATTAATATTCTAACTTTATTGCAATAATTCCTCTTTTAAAATTCCCATAAATTGGATATATAACCTCACCCATATTTGTGATCACCATACTGACCCAAACCTTCTCCAACATTCCTAAAATATTCTGATACTTGATTCGTAGTTTTCCTCTCTATCATCAAAATCTGCCATCATTCTGAACCTATAAAACTATTAATCAACTCACTCAAAACAATAGACTCACCTTAATTTACTCTACTCCAACAAACTTCTACACATCCCTATTTCAGAAAAACATTCATGAATGAATTTAAGGAATAGCGTTGCACTTCTCAAGTTCTCAAATGTGAATCTCTCATTCTACAACATATCGTCCTTTGGCCTTTCCATTTCCTCACTCACACTGAACCCATTTTTTTGCTCCTACAACCTGTCATACCCTTTAACATCTCTGCAAATAATGAAGTTTTATCATGATTAACTGTAGATTCCCATTTTGAACTTCAATTATGGTTTATTACACTTATGATTCAAAATATACAGACATCACCTGGGCCTACAGATAAAAGAAATATGTCTCACTGTGGGACACCCAGTCCTCAAGATGAAACTGGAGGAGGGAAGTTTCAAAATCAAGCAAGTTTGAGAAACAGTGCATGCTCAGTCACTCTTTTGGAAAGGCACAATGTACAGTAGCATCGCAAAGGCTTTGAAAAATCCTGTAGTAAATAAAACTTTTTTGTAACTACAGTATCACATGTAATTGTCCATGGAACCTTCTTTTTTCCAAGTAGGCTCACTAATGTCCTGTGACAGTAAAAGAATTTAAAATTTGTAGTCAGAAAGACCAGATTTTGAATCCTGGTTCTACTGCTTACTTGCTATTGCTAACAGTTGCTTACCCTCCATAAATCTGTTTCCTCATCTGTAAATCAGAAATAATAACCACCTCATACGCTTTTGAAAGAATTAAAATTTATATAAACTTTAGCACAATGGTTAGTACCTAAGTACTAGGAGAAAAGTATGTATACTTAACTCAAATTGAGAGCAAACATAGATCTTGAAGAATGTTGCCTGAAGCAACCAGTCGAAAACCTGAAATTTGCTTGAACTTTCCTGTTTTAATTCAAAAACCCATTTGAAAACTGTGATCTATGACTCTACATGTTGTACTTTTGCTGTTGTTGTTAAACGTTTCTAACAGTCATTCTCCCTTGAATGATCCACACATTCAATTTTTATGTCGTTCAACTGTTAGTGGACCTGTCTCTGGCACCAATAATTTTTTTATCTGTGTCCCTATCTAACTTACTGCTTTTGATATGCTTTGAACTTGGAAATAAGATAATCATGCTTATAAATAATTTTAAAATATACATTCAATACTCTGAAGAAGGGCTTGAGAAAGTCCTCATGAGTGAATTTTAGTTTAGCATACAGACTTTGTGATATCTCCTCACTGTTTAGGGGTATTTTGTGCTTAGTTCCTAATTCATGGCCACATTCACAAAAGTAGGGTAATGGGGTCTTTGTGATTCTTTTACTTATGGAATTTTTCTTTTAATTTTAACATATTAATTCATTTAAAAACAATACATGCTTTGCATGTTAACTAAAATACTTAGAAAAATGGCATTTTTTTACATATCTTTAATGTCTGGTTTAATACAAGATAGTTGATTTCCCCTATCTGTTTCTGCATTCAAGCTGTTGTAACACATGCCATGTAGTCCATGGAAAACTCTACTGTACACATGTAGGAGAATAGGAGGAAATGGCAAACAATGACTTAAAATATTATGAAAACAGTTTTGACCTCACAGACCCAAAACGGTCTCAGGGAGCCCAGAGGTCCCCAGAGCACACCTTAAGAACCAGTGCCTAAAGCAGATATAGCCATGCTGAAAGCCATCCCACTCCCACAGTTATGTTACCTGAGCCCATAAATACTTATTTTGTGTTTAGCTTCAGCTGAAATTGGGTTCCTGCTACTTGCAAATAAATGAATTCTGAGCAGTACATGTGTAACCCCTAGAGTGCTTCCTTGTTTAGGAGAAAGTTTAGGGAAACCTAGTGCAGTGTCATGGAAGAAACTGAAACTTCTTGCCTTTGCTTCTTTCTACTGCTATCTGCCTTGCTTCTACCTTTAACTTAGAATTCTTCCTTAGAATTCTAACTTAGAATTCTTCTATTAATCAAATTCCTCTCTTGGAGTACTTATGAAATTCTGATAACCATAAATATCAGTTAGCAACTACTAATAAAATGGCAACTGCATGCACAGAAATGGCACACAGAATCTAGAATCCCTTGAAATGTGAATAAATAATCATGTTTTATTGCTGGGAACTTATGTGGGGAAAATTAAATATACACTATTAAGAAAAGAATCGTTAAAAATGAATGTTCAGCTCTTAAAACCAGATGAATACTGGAGAACAGCTAGGTAATTCTCGATTTGAGAATGGTTTTTAATTATATGTAACAACAATTACTTTTCAGAAAAAACAGCTCCAAAAGAGAAGTCATCAGAAAAAAAAAAAAATCCTCTCCCGAGAGATAAGGAACATAAATATCGATGTCTTTTAAGAATTAACAACAAGAAAAACTTGTTGACCGGGAGGAGCTCTACCTCATGTTTTAGAACTCTACTTTTGAGTTTCCTAGATGTAGTACCCAAGGCTGAACATAATCATTGCAACTGCAAAGCAATTTCAAAAACAAAAATATGCTGAGAGAAAAAAAAATACTATGCTCAGAATAAAAACACGAAGAAAGGACGTCTTTAAATCCTTTGTTCGACTCTTTAATCCCCTTTGGAAGAAGCATGAGGTGGCTGGAAGAGAAAAAGGTTATTTCAGCGGGCCAGTTCAGAAGAACGAGGTATGTTCCAGTATTTATCTGACGAATTAAGTGTCGATTAACAAGCCCCGCCTTTCCATCGTTGCAGCCGCGTCTACCAGCCTGGAGTAGAGGGGTTAAGAGGCAAAGTCGAGATCAAAGGAATAGAGGAAAATAGGGTCAGGCTCTGAGAGGCTGGAAATGAAATTGGAACAGCGGTGGAAATACAAGGAAGGCGTGGCAGAGCCGCAACCCAACCGGGAAGATCCTTGGGCCGATAATACTCATGCAGGGTGTTCGTGAGAGGAAAAAAATGCAAGGGTGTTGGGGTGAAGAACTACGAAGTCTTCGGTGACAGCTCGGACTGGGTGTTCGATTCGCAGGGGCGGGGGCGACCCAGGAGTCTTCCATTGTGCGCGCCCCTCCGCTCCCTCCCCTCCCTTCCCCGCCCCCGCCAGAGCCCGAGCCCTCACAGCTCCGGGCCTCAGCACCCGTCGCTGCCGGTGCCTCCCATTTGCCCAAGGTAGGAGACAATATGCTCAGCCATCCTCCGACCCTTTCTCACCGGATGAAGATCGGCGTCGTCCGGCCTTCCCCTTGTCCATCTTCTCCTCCTGCAGGAGTCGTAGTTGCTGTCGCTGTCACCTCAGGACCCCTTAGGCTGGGGAAGGGAGGGGGAGGGGAGAGAAAAAAAAGCCAGGAAAGTACGAACCGCGCTTGCGCAAGAGCTGTCGTCTGCCCTCAGACCGGAAATCCACCGCTCCTCCCACCTCCACCCGGAAATTACTTCCTGGGACCTGTTTTCTCTGTGGGTTGCCGTTTCAAGTCTTTTTTTTAGAGGCGCTTTTTTTCATTGTCTCTGCCCTTATGACAAAGTGAGTCTGGTTGCAAAGTTTTAGCCCGAGATCTTCAAGGGCTGTGCTGACTTGGAAGACTAATTTGCCCAAAAATTAAATGGAAAACTTGAGGAATTCCGCCAGTTCGCTGTAGCCCGCGAGGTGGCCCCAGAAGTTTGAGAATAAGACGTTACCCCTTTTGCAGTATTTCTTTCCTCACGGTCTCTCCTATATATTTGTCCTCAAGGCGCTTCTAGAAACTCAAAAACAAAAAGATTTTAAGAGCAAAATCACTTAATAGCCTAGTAATTGGTTTAGCAGTTGAAGTGGAAGTTAGGTCAGCTGAGGAAAAAAATTTCGGAGAGTATCTCATTAAATTCAAGCTCGTCATTTTTAAAGACCAGCAGATAAGCTGAGCATCAATTTTTTTAAAACGAAATATTGATATGATAGGAAGTGGGTGGCTGTAAACTAGAATTCATACAACTTTTATTACAGTACCTAAGGGCATAGCTCTGTCCTCAACTCAACTTTTAGACTGATTATTTTTTAGTCCTTTCAAAGGGCTCAACAGTTTAGAAAATTGCCCTATTTTGTTAGCCATTATGTACATACGTGAATAATTTTTCTTAATGTGTAAACCTTAATCACAACACTTTAACAAAATTCGACAGAGCACTCTAGTCAGAGGCAAAATGGTAATGTAATGTTCCAAGCTGAAAGGAATCCTGGAGATACTTGAGTTTAACATCCGCTCCCCTCTTTCCCCTTTTACAAAGGTCAACAAAGGGACTTGACCAACTCTCCACTAGAGCCCAGTCTCTTGCTTCTGGAAGCTGGCGTCTCAATTGCTGTGTGGTCTGTGCTGAGGTGGAGATAAGCCTTCAGGTGCTAAGGCTTAATGAGGCTGGGGGGAGGAATAAGTTGAAAAGGGCAGGAATCGCTGAAAAGCAGGAATATTTAAGCGCTTGCTAAGATTGAAATTCACTACAAGGATTCCATTTAGAGGCCCTAGTTTATTTCTGTTTAACAAATAAAAAGCATTGCTGGCTGAAAAACATTTTAAGTTTACTCGTAAATCAACCTTTTCAATTGAATAATTTAATGCAAGAATCAAGACGGCTTAATTTATTAGCCAATTTTATAGGAAACAAATTAACTGCAAAGATGGAAATGGAGCTGAGAGATGGAAATATAAAAAAGGAAAATGTAAGTAGGCCTAAGACATTGTCACCAAACTAGCAGCTTCCATAAAAGTAAGTGGTGTTAAAGTTCAGCAGTAAGAAGTAAACTTAAGAGAAGTGAAACTATAAGAAATTGATCAAATTATTCTGGCATTCAATTATTTCATTGCCACTGAACCAAATACAGCATTTCTGCTAAAAACACTTAGTGAGCTAGTTTGTTTCTTTGAATTGGAGCTTGTTTTAAATAACATACTTGAAGATAAATGACCTTTAGGCTCGAGAATTTCAAATTTGCTTTTTTAACAATTATTTTTATTGTAGCTTTAGCAATCAATACTGCATAGTTGACTGTACTGCAAACAACTGAAGTACTAAAAAGTTCAGTTTCTATTTTTGAGAGAGCTATTTAACAACCTCATTTGCCTTTTGTGAAAGGCTAATTAAATGATATTTCTTTTACAGTGTTTTATGATGTTCAGTTGAAAGCTTCCTTATTTAAAAAATATGAAAGACCAAAAACAATGAATGGTTTTCTTTGTATGTTTGAGGACAATATCATTTCTTTTATGTACGTTTATTTCACATGCTATAGAGCCTTTTAAATTAAAATCATTTCAGAGTAGAAATTCATCAGCTCAGCATTTTATAAGAGTACAGGATGGACTGGTTTGATCTTAATGAGTAAGGTTCTTTATTAAGTGTTAGATGTGTGTATTAAGTATTTAAATTAGGTATTCATTATAATTTTGTTACAGTAATGGGTATGGTTTTAATAGGTTCAAGACATTATGGCAGTGTGAAATTGATCAACCCTTTATTTTACTCCTTGATTACAATTTCTTTGAAGAGAGCTTAATAAAATCTAGAAAAGGCCCTTTCTCATCACAAATAAATTAACTTTAAGTACAATACAAATGTAAATAGATTTGGATGAGCACTGCAGACATCTTGACTTTCTACCTATTTTAAAAATTAAAATGAACAATCTGGAATTACCATAGGCTCCAGGAAAGCCTAAATATTGCAGATAGAGTACTGTGTCATAATTGCTATTTGTTTTATTTTCATTAGTAGTTGACTCTTTAAAATATTGATAATTTTTACATGAAGGAAGTTTATCTTCCATAGATAAAATGCAGATAGTTTGTTTGGCTTCAATGATATCTTCCTTTGTAAGGCAATCAGTAATAGTAACTACCCTGAAATAGAATAGTCTTTTCCAGAAAGTATGAAAACCTGCAGTAACTCGGGGCGTTTGAGCAGCAAAGGTAATCTTTTGTCTGGCAAGCTATAAAAGGAATCTATGCACAAACGTTTAACGTAAGGTTCCTAAACTGTCATTTGGCCCTGGGACTGAACCTGAGGTACCTTGTACATACATCCCTAATTTCTTTGAACTGTTCTATCTTAAAATGTTGTGTTTATTTAGTATGTCTACACCTTAACACATCTGGCTGATTTTAATAGAAAAATTTCATGTTATAATTTAGTAAAATAGAGGCTTTAATCTTTTTTTAACCTTTAATTTTTGGTACCCATTTACCTCTGAATAATTCAAATCAAGAAGCCTAAAAAAAAAAAAAAAAAAAAAAAAAAAAAAGAAGAAGCCTAGAATCTAGGATTGGACAGTCAGTAAATCCAAAATGTAGCTGTCAGGATTATTTGGGAGAATCTTTTTTTAAATTACCTATTTCCATGTCAATCAGAAATCAGATCTTTTGAATCAGAATCTCCTAGAAGAGGGGCCTAGTAATTTGTATGTTTTAAAAGTTTCCCAGGAAGACAAATCGGTTAAAAAAAAAAAAAGGAAGCATAAAACTAAACTAGAGCTGCACACTCAGGAGATAAAACCTTAAAGAAATACAAAGCAGTGGTCACTTTTAGAGGGAGGGATAGGGTGCTTGAAGGCACTTTAGGGATGACTGGCAAAGCCAACCTAGGGTGGTTACAAGGCTCTTTCTCTTTATAATAGTTCACTAAACTACTAATTTTTAAAACTTTCCTGGGAGATTCTGTTGCATACTCAAATTTGGGAACCCCAAGATTTGGTTACACCCGATTTTTTTTTCCTGCCCCTAATATTCTATTTTCTAAAAGTCTTTGCCTCAGGTGGATTAAATTCAGCTTCTTTAGTCTTTCATGAGGAGAGGTAGGCAGGGGGAAGGAATACTATTTAGTTTGCTCTTTCTTTTGAAACTGCTATGTATATAATTTAATAAGGTCTATCATTTTCTACTATTTTTCTACAATTTATTAAATGGAATCTTATACAGACATAATTATTTTTCTTAAGTAAAATAAAACCCTCATAGTTGCATTCTGTGTTGGGAAAATAAAAATAATGCTGCTCTTGTACCAAAACAATAGTTGTTTTCTTAATTCTGAGCGAAGCATCCTTCATTCTGTGCTTCTTAATGGCATAAGATACACAAAAGGACCTCTTTCTTAAATATACCAACAGATCTGGGTGGTGAACACACAATGGGATTTATAGATGATGTAATGCAGAATTGTACACCTGAAATCTATGTAATTTTACTAACAATTGTCACCCCAATAAATTTTTTAAAAATTCCAACAGATGATAATTACTAATATAGGGCATCACTGTATAACCAGGGTCAAAGGGGAAATAAGGAATTATTACTAATGTCTGCAAAGTTGCAGTTTTGCAAGACGAAAAATGTTCTGTGGATGGATGGCAGTAATGGTTGCACAATATTATGAATGTACTTAATGCCACTAAACTGCATGCCAAAAAATAGTTAAAATGATATATTTTAGCATATTGGACAACAATTTTTAAATAAATAATTTAAAAAATAACCACACCTAGAGCAAAACATAACAGCTGTGTCACCACCTAATCCAGATTACTAGTACCTAATTCGAAATTCTATTACATATTTTCTTTTTTTATTTCATTCAACACAAAATGACTAGACTACTTGATAAAGGAAAATAAGTAACAAATGCCCTCATTAAATTTTCAGTAAATGTTGTCACCCCAATAAATTTAATTTAAAAAAAATTTCAGTAAATGAATGAAAACAGTCAAATACTATGCATTTTTAAGATCGCTGGTAAAAATTATTCTTCTCTCAGGCTCCTAGAGCTACTTGAGTTACGTTGGGCATGTCACTTTACCTTGGGAAAGCCTCACTTCTCTATAAAATAAATGCATTAGCTAAGAATATCAGTAACATCCCTTGCAGCTCTAACAATCTTATTCTTGAAGCTAAGCTCTCTTATTCTAACCCATTCTTTAGAAAACTAAGCATATAAAACAGTTTGTCTCCTTTATTTTAATGGACCATCTTGATTTGCAAAAGAGAAAACAAATATATATATAGATGCATAAGATATTCTCTAAGAATAATTCACAAATCAACCTTTATTAACTTTAGAATTATAGAAAAACTCTCTTTAATTTTTCAAAGCTTTGCATGCATCTCTCTCCTGTATATACAGCTAGAGGATTTTTGTTCTTTACTTCCTTATGCCCTTAATAAAAAATCATAAAACTCTAACAACAATATTTAAGTGCCTACTATTCACCAAGAACTAGAGATATAATAGTGAACAAAATGAAGTCCTTGTCCCTGCTCTCATGTAATTTACATTCTAATTGGGGGAAACAGACAATAAGCAAGTATATGTCAGTTGATAATAAGTGCTAAAAGAATAGAAATGAAAAGAGGGAGAGAAAATGAGAGAGGGGGAGAGAAAGAAAGAGGAGAAAGAAAGGGAATGAGGGAAGGAAGGAAGGAAAGAAGGAAGGAAGGAAAATAAAAATGAAGCATCATAGATAAAGAGTGAGGAAGGCTTGGAAGGCGTTGCCCTTTCAGATAATGTTTCCCCGAAAATAAGACCTAGCCGGACCATCAGCTCTAATGCGTCTTTTGGAGCAAAAATTAATATAAGACCCAGTCTTATTTTACTATATTATATTACAATAGACTGGGTATAATATAATAATATAATATAACATAAGATAACATAATATATTACAATATACTATAATATATTAATATATATTAATTTTTCTCCAAAAGACACATTAGAGCTGATGGTCCGGCTAGGTCTTATTTTCGGGGAAACATGGTAGAATGCTCAGAGGAAGTTTCTCTGATCATCTAACAAGTGGGCAGAAACTTCACAGAAATGAAGCCCTATAGATAAATAGGGGAAGAGTGTTCCAAGCTGCAGGAATGCCCTTAAACAGGGGCGTGCTCCACAACTTGGAAGCAAAGAGGCCAGGTGTAGCTAGAGTCGAGTAAGCAAGAGAACGGTGGGAAATGACACCTGAGAAAGAGCTAAGAGCCAGATGAAGTAGCTAGATGAGTAAGCAAGTGAGAGAATGGAAGGAAATGACACTGGAGAGCCAAGGGCCATGTAGAACCTTATGGGCCATGGTAAGGACTTAGGCTTTTATTCTGAATGAGAGGGGAGGTCACAGAATTTTGAACAGGGGTGTAAGATCTTATTTAGATATTTTGAAAAGATCGTTCTAGCTGCTATGTGGAAAACAGATGAGAGCTTATGGAAAGAGGTTGGATAGGAAACTTAATGAAGGTGAGAGTTGATAGTGATTTGGACTAGGGTAGTAGATGTGGAGGCAGGATAAGTGATTAGATTACACATATATTTTCAAATAAGGGAGCCTGCAGATTTGATGATTGACTGGATGTAGCCTGTGAAAGAGAGAAAGGAGGTTTGCAGCATGAGCAATTGAAAGAATGGAATTGCCATTTGCAAAGACAGGAAAACCTAGAGGGAGAGGAGATTGAAAGGGGAGTTTGGGACACGTGAAGTTTGAGATGACTATTTGACATCCAAGTAAATATATCAAGTAGACGGTTGATATGAATTTGGGGAGAGTGACAGGTTGGAGTATATAAGACAAACAAAATGTGCTACAATAAATTGTAAAGGATTGTCTACCTTTTCATTCTGCAAGATACTCTCCACTTTGCTCCTGTCTACCCCCACTTCCACCTGCCCTTTATATATCTGTGTGCCGTTTCGGTTTTTTAGTTTGCAAACTCCCATTTCCCCTGAGAATTGTCTCTCAAACAACTAGGTACACAAACACTTAACAAAGGTGAAAAAGATTAATTTAATGCTGTATAACATGTGCTATTAAAAAATACTGATTTTGTTTATATTGCTCTCTGGAAGAAAAGCAGCTAACAAAGTTCTTTGTTTAGTTCATTGAGTTAAATATTCTGTACCTTTCTCTTTATTTTAAATCAGAAAAGGGAAGTTTTCAGCACAGCATCAGAATAAACATTTTTAGATTTGAGAAATTACTGCTTTTCTGTACAAAGAAAAAAAACTCCTCATCCCAATTATAAAACAGACCTTTTTTGGAGAGCAATTTGGCAATATCTGATAAAATGGAAGATGTTGATATGACCTAGAAATCCTACTTCTAGGCATATTGCCTAGGAAAATTTTTGAAAAGTGCTCAAAAATATAGCTATAAGAATGGTCCACGCGGACGGTCTGGGCTGCAACGTGTCCGTGGGGGTAGGCAGTGGCAGTGGAGTTCACCGCACAGGTGGGGTCCCCTGTCTTTTCACTGGTGTCCATCTCTCTGTTGTTGCATTCAAGTCCTGATGGGCCGTCTCAAGACTCGATCTGTCCTACAACTATGTGGTGATGGCACACAGGCCCACTGCCGTGAACTGCTGCGTGACCGGACATGTTACTTCAGCTAACGACTTGAACCTGCTGATTGCCAAAAACACGAGATTAGAGATTATGTGGTTACCACCAAGGGGCTTCAGCCCGTTAAAGAGGTGGGCATAAAGACAGTGGAAGATCACTGTCGTGGAGCTTTTCAGTCCCAAGTGGGAAAGGAAGGTCCTACTGTTTATCCTGACAGCTAAGTACAATGCCTGCAGCTTGGAGTATAAGCAGAGTGGCAAGAGCATGGACATCATAACGCAAGCCTGTGGCAATGTCCAGGACCATATTGGGTACCTCTCAGAGACTGGCGTTATTGGCATCATTGACCCCAAGTGCCAGATGATTGGCCTGCAACTCTATGATGGCCTTTTCAAGGTTATTCCACTAAACTGGGACAATAATGAGCTCAAGGCCTTGAACGTCCACCTGGAAGAGTTGCATGTCATCAACATCAAATACCTAGATGATTGCCAAGCAGCTACTATCTGTTTTATCTACCAGGACCCTCAAGGGCAGGATGTAAACATCTACAAGGTGTCTGAGAGAAGGAGTTCAATGAGGGTCCTTAGAAATAGGAAAATGTAGAAGCTGAAGCTTCCATGGTAATCAGTCCCAGAGCCTACAGGGAAACGAAAAGGCTTTAAAAGGTTAAATGGCTTGCCCTAAAAGCATATAGCTATTAAATAAACAATTGGATACTGAGGCTGTCTGATGCTCAAATTCATGTTCTTAACAAACACACACATACATATATACTCTCTCTTCTTAATTTCTTAACACTGACACTAGCAATTCACAACCCACTTCCAATAAGTAGCACTAAAAATGATTTTCAGTTACCACTCAAGTTGCTATCAAGCCTTATGACAAAATTAAAATGGTGCTTGCTTTGATTTCTTAACTCTTTTCCCACATTCAGAATCTTATTCTCTGATTCCCACACCCAACTGGTACTTGATGAAGGTGTTTGGTTGTTTGAAGCAACTAACCTATCTAAACCGCTTTCTAGTCCTTCCTGTTCCATTAAAACTTTTTTCTTCAAGTGTTGCTGATCTCAGGGCTATTATGTAATTAATGTATTTTTCTAACATGTAAATAACTGATTGACCTAACCATCCTTTAAAAGGTGAAGCCTCTGGAATTAGATTAATATAAGTTTAAATCCTAGCCCCAAATTTCTAAATTGAGTGACTTTCATCAAGTTTCTTACTCTTGATAAGTTTCAGTTTCTTCAACTTCTGAGTTTTAGTTTATTTATGCTATCTAAAATAGCAATCTCTATCCTGCTGCTCTGCTTTATTTTTCTTCCTAGCCTACATATTACCTGATATATAAATGTTTATATGCATGTATCTGTTGATTATCTGTCTTTTTTCTTTTTCTTTTTCTTTTCTCAAGGAGGCCACAGCTCACAGTGACCCATGCAGGGATTTAACCAGCAACTCTGGTGCTATCAGCACCATGCTCTAACTAACTGAGCTAACCAGCCACCCCTGATTATCTGTCTTTTAATTAACTGCTGTATCTTCAGTACCTAGAATAGTGTCTGGCAACATATGAGTATTATATAAATATTTTTATAATAACTCTCTAACTGCTCAGTCAGCTGCTTTTTTTTCTTTCTCAGACATCAGAATAATCATATCTCCTATTATTAAATTGATCATAACCTACACTGGTTCGTTCATATTTCACCCTCACTGCCATCCCCTGTAAAAAATGTTAAAATGCTTACTGTGGAAATAAACAAAGACCAACCAAATGAGAAAAGCAAAACATTTTTTTTCTGAGCTCCCAATAGCAAGGGAGTCAGCCACCATTGCTTGCCGTTTGTCAGACTTACACGTAAAGGTAGGCAGAAAAGTGGGAGAGCTTTCTAGTGGATAAAAGGGAAGGCTGCTGGCATGGGGAAGCTGTAGGCAGGCTGACTAGTAGCAGGGCATCCTATGTGATTGGTTAGGGGTGCATATGTGGCTTTCTCTTCTCAGACCTAAGTTGGAAGCGGGGGTAAAAATTAGGGAAGCTGTCAGTTATTAATCAACTCCTGGTTATATTGGTCCAGTTGTAACAGAAGTTACTGTTTGGCTTCCTGGTCACTAGAGGTAGCAAGCAGTCTGACTTCCTACAAGTCTGACTTAGAGCAGGCTAGCTTTCTGGGCTATTTATAACAGATAAGGAGTTGGCTTCCTGGGCAAGTCGCTGCAAGTTGTGGGTCAAATTTCTATTTTTATATATGGTCTGGGCATTGTCCCTTAATAGATTCAGTCTCTCACTGTTTTGCATCATTCACAGTTATTTGAGTTAAAGTCTTTACCATAGGCTAAAAAGTTAAGGTTTGTAAAGTACTTAATTTATCGTGATTTCCCACAAGAAGAATTAAGCAAGCTGAAATATTTATTATTATTTTTCTTTTTTAGCACTAACCTATTATTGCTTTTTACTTTCTAGTGGTTAACAATGACACAGGAACTGAGCTTCCAAAAATTTATTGAACAATCTGACTTACTAGAAGAACTTAAATATGACTTCAATGAAAAAGCTGAATTGAGACACATTGAGACACAAGGGCCTTTTGTCTTTAACTATTACAAAAATGTCCCTGAGAGGAATAGCAAGCGCTACCAGGCCCTTGGCCATTTGCTCGAACAATACATTTATGAGCTTTTGGAAAAAGTGTGCAAATTACAAAAAGTCTACATCCCACCCGAGGCTGATAAGGAACCGAGAAGCTTCTTTTTCATGAGTGAGAAAGCATTCACAAATCACCATTCTGCTCTTCTCATCCTTCTTCAAGACCACGGGGTCTTTCGAGCTGGTCAGTGGAGTCAGCGGGCAATAGTACATCATGGTCTACAACATGGAAGTCAGATACCGTGTATTCAAATGGCATTGCAGGCACATTATGATGTAATTGTGCTGAACCCAAATGACAATTTTGTGGACCTAAAGATAGAAAAAGAGTGGAAAGGTCTTTCAACACAAAATATTGAGTCCTCTTCCCTAAAAATGGTTGAAACTGAGAGCCTTTTCTCTCTCCGAAAGCCTCACCAATGTATTCCAAAAAGATGTAGCAACACTCCTGAAGAACACATGACTTACATTTGGGATTACTTCATTTCAAAGACTGAAGGCAAGGATGTTGCCTTTATTGTACATGGTTATGGAGGCTTGGTTTTTATGGACTTGCTTGTTCGTAGGAAATCGGAAGTGATGAGCAAAGTATATGCTGTTGCATTTATTGATTCTCAGCATCATGTGAGACACCAGCTGGGAAGTGATGTACAGTTATTAGCATGGATAAAGCACCACTGCCGTGAATGGGTGACAAGTCCTAAGCCTTTGAATAAACCTGCAGTTACTGTTTTGAAAAAAGAGTTTCCAACGGTTTCTGCTGGGACAGAAAAATATGACTTAGCCCCTTCCTCTAGCCTTCAGTCAATTTTTAAATACTTTAAGAAAGCTCTGAAAGCCAAAACAAATATTAATTCTTCTCATGTGCCAATAGTAACTAGAAGCTCCACAAAAATATAGCAAAGTGTTTAAGATACATTTTTGTCATCTAAGATTTTTTTTTTTTTTGTCCAACTGAAACTTTGCTAACTTACATGCTAGAAGAGAAAGAACACTTCCAGCTGACACACAGTATTATATTCTGGATTAAGGTTTGATTTGTTCCTTTCTAAAAGCACATATGTTCTCTTGTAGCCTATTGATGAACCAGGAAGTCCGTCCATAATCATTAATATTTTACCATACTAGTAAAGTTAGAGGATCTTTCTTTTGAAAAGTGACTTTCTTATGGTTTAATAGAATGACACTAAAGCTGTAGTAAATAGAAATTAAGTATTAATTTCTATGTTATGCTACATTAAAATTACAAGGGAACATAAAAATTAAATATCATAAGGAAACTCCATTCTTTGTATGTTTATGTTCTTTTGGTTAAAATTTCGGTAGTGTGTGTGTGTGTGTGTGTTTACTCAAGCCCTTAGCTAATATTTGAGTGTCTACTATGTGCCAGTCAATGCTAGGTATTGGGAACACTGGCAAACAAGGTCAACGTTGCCTTTATCCTTACAGAGTTCACGATCAAAAACCAATTGCAAATGTGAAGAGTGTTAAGAAATAACAGGTGCCATAGAACATCTAGCATAAGAGCTAACAAAGCTTATTTTAAGTTTTGTCTCCTACGGTGCCACCCTACCCTATTTCCTTACTTTGACTTCTGATGCCAATCTATTTTTGCAGCTTGAGGTAAAAAAAAAAAAGAAAGAAAGAAAGAAAACAAAAGAAAGACATCTCCAGTGTTTTGGCTCCTATAAGCTGAAGCCCAGAGATATGTCCTGGTAGAGAAAAGACAGATATGGAAGGCCTTCAGGAAAATCCTAAGACCTTCTGACATCATCATGTGATGAGGTTTTTTTTTCCTTTCTTGTGGAAAGTAATTAAAGTTAATAGACTGTGATCATTGTTCAAAAGCAAAGTACACCAAGATATGTGTGTCACTTCCCAATACTAAACTAAATACAACTCAACAAAAAAGAACACATGGTTAGCAAATTGGCTATGGAATGTCTCTCTTTAACTGGAAATTCCCTCACTTGCTTTTCAATTTTTCTTCACAAACTGGTTCTCTAATATAGAGTGTTTCAGGATAACCTAGAGATCTTGTTGAGACAAAGATTGCTGGGTATCACTGCCAGAGTTTCTGATTCAGTAGAATTAGAAGGTGGGGCCCCAAAAGTTGCATTTCTAACTAATTCACAAATGATGCTGATTCTGCTGGTCTGGTGCTTTGTGAAGCACTGTTAGAAAGGCCAGGGTGGTAATAAAATTAAATCTACCTCATATGAGGTGAAATTTATGATGGATTATCATCTGGCCTAGTTCCTCCTCTAAGGAAAGCAACAAAAGGGGTTTGTTGACTAAGCCCGTGTTTTATGACCCCAAAGACCTCTTCTCCCAAAGAAACGGTGTCCTGGCCCAAGAATGCTTTATTTTCTTTTGTTAATAGCTCCTTTACCCCATCATGCTTCCTATAAAAACCTTCCTTTTTAGGTTCCCTGCCTTTCTCTAAGGGAAAGTGACCTTGCCTAAAATAGTCCACTTTTAACTTCTTAGTCCCACCCTCTTTCTGCCTATAAAAACTTTCCATTTTGTACAACTCCTCAGAATGCCCTTCCATTAATAGTTGTTTGATGGGATGGTGCCCGATTCATCTCTTAATTCATCTCTTCAGCATCATTTGGATCTCTTAACTAAAGCCAAGTAGATCTTCAAATTTACTCAGTTGAATTTTGTTTTTTTAACAGTACATACCACTTTTTGTTTATCCATTAATCTATTGATAGATGTTTCCATTGCTTCCACATTTTGGCTATTGTCAATAATGCTAACATGAACATTGGATTATGAGTATCTGTGTCCCTGCTTTCAATTCCTTTTTATAACTTAGGAGTGGAATTGCTGGGTCATAAGGTAATTCTGTTTAGCCTTTTGAGAAATCACTAAACTGTTTTTCATAGCAACTTCACCATTTTACATTACCACAAGCAATGCACAAGAGTTCCAATTTCTCCACATCCTCACATCCTTCAACAATATTTATTACTCTTTTTTATTACTGTCTTTTTTATAATAAAATATTGTCTTTTTTATAATTATAACAATATTTATTACTGTCTTTTTTTATAAGAATATCCAAACCTGTAGAAAAATTTAATAAGAGTTTACTAGCATTTATTTGAGCCAAACAGAGAATATGCCTGGAAGCAAGATCCCAATAGACTGAGAAAAATGCTTCATAGAATGACAGTTTGTAGCTTCTTTTATGTATTTGAAATTAAGGAGGGAATATAAGGGAGGAAATGAAGGTGGGAGAAAGCCAAGTGGGGATTGGATTGCAGGCTAGTTAACAAGATTATGTGCTCTCTTGAGGGTGGTTACAACTCTGAGAGGTCTGGAAAAGATTGTTCTGGCATTTCAAAGGTGTGTTAATGTAGATACCTAAGAACAATGGACAGGGCTTCCTTAAGGCAAAGTAAACTTTTTACTAAAAATGTCATATGTCTGGGTCGTGACTACCCACCATGACCTGTCCAGTTAGAAATTTATGATCAGATCATCCTGTGAGTTTACTGTCCGTCACTGTACTTTCCAGTTTTATTACAGAACCCTTTTTTTGTCCACAATAGGGATCAATGAGTGTAAGGGAATATCCCATTATAGGTTTGATTTGCACTTCTCTAATGATTACTGATGTTGAACATCTTTTCATGTGCTTATTGGCCATTTGAATATGTTCTTTGGAGAAATGTCTGTTCAAATTCTTTGCCCACTTTTGAATTGGGTTGTTTTGTTGTTGTTGTTGAGTTGGAGTTCTTTATTTATTCAGGATATTAATCCCTTATCAGATATGAGGTTTGTAGTTGCCTTTTTAGTCTGTTGATATTTGTCCTTTGATGTACAAAGTTTTCAGTTTTGGTGAAATCCAAATGTCGACCTTTTCTTTTGTTAACTGTGCTTTTGGGGGTCGTATCCAAGAAATCATTGCCAAATCCAATGTCATGACATTTCCCCCTATGTTTCCTTCTAAGAGTTTTATAGTTTTCATTCTTTTTTTTCTTTTTTTTAAAAGATTTTTTTTATTGGGGAAGGACTTTATTGGGGAGCAGTGTGTACTTCCAGGACTTTTTTTCCAAGTCAAGTTGTCCTTTCAGTCTTAGTTGTGGCGGGCGCAGCTCAGCTCCAGGTCCAGTTGCCGTTACTAGTTGCAGGGGGCACAGCGCTCCAACCAACTGAGCCATCTGGGAGCTCAGCGGCAGCTCAGCTCAAGGTGCCATGTTCAATCTTAATTGCAGGGGGCACTGCCCACCATCCCTTTCGGGAGTCAAGGAATGAACTGGCAACCTTGTGGTTGAGAGGATGCTCTCCAACCAACTGAGCCATCTGAGAGCTCAGTGGCAGCTCAGCTCAATGTGATGTGTTCAATCTTAGTTGCAGGGGGCGCTGCCTACCATCCCTTGGGCGACTAGAGAAATTGAACTGGCAACCTTGTGGTTGAGAGCCCACTGGCCCGTGTGGGGATCGAACCGGCAGCCTTCATTGTTAGGAGCATGGAGCTATAACCGCCTGAGCCACCGGACTGGCCCTATAGTTTTCATTCTTACATCGAAGTCTTTGATCCATTTTGAGTTAATTTTTCTATATGGTTTTCAGTTAAGGGTCTAACTTGTTCAGCACCATTCCTTGAAAACAATATCCTTTCCCCAATGAATGATGTTGTACTGTATGTTTTAATAATGACACTGTCGATGAAAAAACATCCAGCCTAAGAAAAAGCTTGTAAGAGTTATATTTGAGCCAAACTGACAATTGCCAGGAAGCAAAGTCTCAACGGATTGAGGAAATGCTCCAGAAAATGGCCATTTTGCAACTTAATTTATACATTAGAATCAAAGGAGGAGGGTTACATGAAATCCATTGGTTGTACATTAAGGGGGTGGGAGAAAGCAAAGCGGGGAAATATCTGGATTGGATAAAAAGTAAAAAGGAGAGACACACTTCTTTTCCATTAGTGGGTAAAGGATAGTTAATAGCATTTTACAGCACATAGAGATATTATTTGGGGAACAAGATAACAATGAGGGATTTTGTAGTTTCCTGCTCCGGTGTGGTGGGTTGTTCACTCGGGGGTTTGTCTAGAAAAAAGGGATTATTCTTACATTCCAAGCATATGTTACCTTAGATGCAAAAGACGATAGGCTCACTTAAGGATTAACCTTTGTCTAGGAAGCTACAGGCCAAGGATGTGACTACCAGCCACAAATCACTTCTATTTAGGAATTTTTATGTTCAGACCATCTTATGGGGTTATTTTCAGTCTCCTGAGCTTGTCAGATTTAACCTGTGGCCCCTTTTCCGTCCACACAACTAAATCACACGTTTTTGAAGATCTAATTGGTTTTACCAAGCAATGAATGAATCCAGCAACATCTCTGCTAGCAACTAGAAGAGCATGTTCTAAATCAAAACACTTTAAAATGTTGTGCTGGCTAAACAAAACACCTACAGACTGAATTTTGTCCCAAAGGCCACGAATTTGCAGTACGTGCTTAAACTTCATTTCCACATTAAATTTTCCAAAATAGCTAACAGGAGCGAGAGATATTCGGTATTGCCTACAGGTTCCAAGCACTGTACCAGGTACTGGTGATAAACTAGTCACAAAGTTTAATAAGTTAAAGTCCTAGCATCTAGTTTAAAACTGAGTGAGACTTGCGAAAACATTTATTTTAGTACTATGTAAATGCTTATAAAGGGACCAAGCAGAGTGTAGGTTAAGAGAAGAGGTCTAGAAAGAGCTTTAAATAATGGGAGAACAGAAAAAAATAATAATAACAAAAACACAGCTGGGTCGCCCATCTGGATTGAGATGGTCCTTTGCAACCGCCCAGGGTAGGGAAAGTAGCGCGCTCCCCGACTGTGCCGCTTTCCAGGCCAAACGGCTTTCCCCCGTGGCGTGACGTCATATCACAGCGACAGGAGGAGAGGGCGGGATTTCCGGCTGCGGGTTCGCGTCAGTGACCATTACTGTGTTGACTGACAGGCGAGCTGCGGGTCAGGTGTGGCGCCAATCTCTCTGGGCTGCACTTCACAGCAGAGTCCTACGTCCTCTCGGGGGTCCCTGCGGTTTGCACCGGAGGGAGCCGCTGTGTCTGCAATCCTGGTATGGGCGTTTCTTGTCATCTCCCAGTGTGTATGTCGAGGTGGGAAGACGCGGGAGACGTTCTAAGACAGACTTAGCGGAGCATGTGCGCTACGAAGGCCCACATAAGAGGAAGCCCAGTGATTTAAGAAAACTAAATAGTACAATATCTGGAACAAGAGCAGTGTTCCCTAAAATATATCCTTATTCGCTTTTTTACATTTTGGGTTTTCATTTCTATGATACCCTAAAAATCTTTACCAGTTACTTTTCCTTCTGAAATCAGCCTTTTTCATATTGGGGCTGAGAACTCCCGGTTAAATATTCCAGAGAATCTAGAGTAAATAGTTTTTTTCTTTAAAGCGTGTGTGAACATGTTTTGAATGTGAGAAGAATTGACCCAGGGTATTTATTCGAAAAATACTTGAGTAATTACTGAGAGCCATATACGGCCAAGCACTGGGTTCAGTGTTAATATAAACATAGTCCTTGTTCTGATAGAGTTTACCATCTAGTGGGGCAAAATAGTAACTAGACAATTAGAATACAGTGTTATAAATACTATGACAGAGAGGTAAGGATGCCATAAGAACTAATAGGAGGAATACTTGATCTAAAGTGTGAGGTGAAGAATAGCTATGGCTATTAAGTATGGCTGAAGAGGTTAGCAAAGGGTGATTTCATGAAAAACTTTATAAACCATGTTTGTAAATTTAGACTTTAACCTGGAATCAGTGGGCTTAGAAATACACATTGGGGACGATATGAGTGCATTGATCAGATTTGCCCTACCTCCAAATGTCATCTACCTTACAGATAAGGGAGAGCAAATCTAGGACATGCAAGTTAAGGACATGCAAGTAAGAAAATGGGGTTGAAGAGAAGTGAATGGATTCAAGAAGTATTTAGAAAGTAAAGTGAAAATAACTCAAATGGATTAGGTATGGTGGGTGTGAGAGAGGACAATAATGAAATGACTCCGTTTCTGGTTTCAGCAAATGTATGGATAGCAGTATCCCTCCCTGAAAAACTTGGAGAAGCAGATTGGGAAGGGAAGGGAGAGAGATTATTTCAGTTTGTTGCATTAAAGGGGGTCTTCTGATTCATGGTGATTGAAGCTACTGAGGTAAATCTGACCTCACAAGGGAATTGCTTAGATTGAAAAAAGGGCTAAGGACAGAATTCCGAGGCACATCTGGGGGCGAATCTAAGCATCAGTGCACAGGTCAGAGAAGCAAGAGACCTAGGAGCATGCAGAGTCATTAAAAGAAGCCAAGGGAAGAAGGAATTTTTCTTTTCAAGTATTTTAGTTGCATTTTGTAAAAAGTTGAATTTCTTTTTTTGCTTCAAATCCAGCACTAGTTTCACATTTGTAAGCATCTTTGTTTTGTGAACATCTGGACCTTTAGGATAAAATTGTGGAATATATATCTATATCTATATATCTATATCGATATAGATGTAGATATATATATCTCCTAATTTTGGACATTTTGTTTGGCAATAACATTATTTGCTGCAAAATAAAGTCTGAACTGGAGAAAGAAGGGGTTTTTTTAAATTGTGTTTTGTTTTAAAATCAGCAATCTCTCTATATTTGTTTTGAAAACACACAAAGGCATTGGTATAGCAGCTCCTAAGTGCTTTATACTAGTTGTCATATTCTGTAACTTTTCAGCCCTTCGTATTCATGTGTCGCTTACGTTAAGGATCTTACATTTGGGTCTGTATCTGGATAAGTATAGAATGGAGACAAATAGAGCCTCATGACCTTAGCCATATCAGTGGTATATGACTTTGTTATCTAGTATCATTGATTTTTCTGGGCCCCTAGATTCAAGTCTAAAAAGGATCCTCAAGATATCCTATTGCCTAAAGCAATAGTGAAATCCATGTCTAAAATAAGAACCCAAATAAGTTTTATATTTTTTGCCTGGTAAGTGATTGTAGTCTCTAAGCCACAGGAGTCTAGGAAAAATTAATGGTACAGCAAATAAAGTTGTATTAAGATTTGTGTGTTTCAGAAGTCAATTGCAGTTTGATGTCTCAAATTTGTACTTGCACAGTTAGTTGAAAGGTTTTTAAAATCTTTATTTAACTTTTCATTACATTTTTCTTTTATAGGGGTTTTCTTACATGCCTGTTTTCCTCAAAATGAGTGTTAGTATCACCTTCGTAAGACCTTTTACCAGAGTTTTGGTACCATTTACCCTTCATAGGAAGAGAAGGATTTTATATTCAACAATTCTGCCGAGATACATGTCTTCCAAAATACCTGCTGTGTCCTATCCTAATAAGGAGAGTACATCACCTCCTAAACAGCTGGAATTGGATGGGTGGAAAATTACAATGAAATCTAGTGTGCAAGAAAGTGTTTCAACAGTCTCAAGTACCAAGGATGAAGACCCTGTAGCTGCCACCAGGGAGTTAATTGAGATGTGGAGATTGCTTGGCAGAGAAGTACCAGAACACATCAGTGAAGAAGAGCTCAAAACCATTATGGAATGTGCTTCTAAATCATCGAAAAAAAAGTATTTAAAATATTTATATGTTAAGGAAAAAATGAAAAAAGCTAAGCAAATAAAAAAGGAAATAAAAGCAGCAGCAAAGGAAAAAGCAAAAACAGACCAACTGCTGGAAACCACTAAGGAAGATAAACAGCAAGACTTCCTGTTTCTCCGACTTTGGGACAGGAACATGGACATAGCAATGGGCTGGAAGGGTGCCCAGGCTATGCAGTTTGGACAACCTTTGGTTTTTGACATGGCTTATGACAATTACATGAAACCAAAAGAACTGCAGAACACTGTTTCCCAACTTTTAGAAAGTGAAGGATGGAACAGAAGAGATGTTGATCCTTTCCATATTTATTTCTGCAATCTTAAAATAGACGGCCCTTTTTATAGAGAGTTAATTAAACGTTATGGAGAAAAATGGAACAAATTGCTTTTAACAGCAACAGAAGAGTCTCACATAGATTTATTCCCAAAGGACAGTATTATATATTTAACTGCAGATTCTCCTAATGTTATGACTACTTTCAAGCATGACAAAATTTATATAGTGGGATCTTTTGTTGATAAGAATCAGCAGCCAGGTATAGCCCTAGCCAAGGCAAAACGGCTGAATCTAGCAACAGAATGCCTTCCATTAGATAAATATTTACAGTGGGACACTGGTACAAAAAATCTCACCTTAGATCAAATGATGCGTATTTTGTTATGTCTGAAAAACACTGGTAGTTGGGAAGAGGCTCTGAGATTTGTTCCTAAGAGAAAACATACTGGTTATCTGGAGATTTCTCGTTCTCAAGAGCTTCTCAACAGAGTGAAGAAGTCAAAGACTTTTAATTCATTTCCAAAAGGCTCTCTAAATATATGCACACAGAAAAAGTAACCTGAATGAGAATATTTGATCGATTAAAAAGTAAATGGATTGGAAATACAGTTCTATTAGTCTCTTCCTGAATGGGATTCACTTGCTCTTTCCTTTAAAGGTTGTCTTTCCAAACGAAAGTATTTTATCTTTCCCCAATTAATATCTGTAAAACTTTGGAAATTATAAAAAGAAACTTAATAACCTTAGAAAGTAAAAAATTTCCAAGTTTGTTGAGCCCAATAAAACTGTTGTATCATTGGTGAGGCTTTTTTTTTTTTTTTTATGAATACTTGGACTGAGACTCCATTTTCCTTCTTAAATGTTCTTTTAGCCATGTCAACAACTACCCTCTCATCAAAAATTGATATAAAGATTTCTAAACTTCAGGTGGTGGTTCATGTATTGAAGTAACATTTGATACAGTGCTGGGCATGTCATAGGCACTAAGGTATATTGTTTAACAGAATCTTTATTAAACAAAAGGTTAAGATAATCCCTTGGCATGTCATAGGATTTGGCTACATAATGAAAAATGGGTTTGGGGGACATTTCTTGTCCTCTTGGAAAAAAAGGGTTTATTTGATGAGTGTTACATACAGCACTTCCCTATTGTAGTATAGATGGTTTCCCTTTTCTAGGAAATAGTTCCTGTTCTTCAGCTATATGATTTGAATGGAAGCTGCCATATTTTTACAGACCTTGCTCCCCTGGCCACAGTTGATTATGCCAAAGGAGACACCTTATTCAGGCTTAGAGATGGGCATCTGACTTTAAGATAGGGCAGTCAGAACCCTTTTCCAGGATTTTTGGACTTGAGAATTAAGACAACCTGTGTTAGTTCCTTCCTCATGGTGGGCTTTGACAGAAAGCTCTGGAATTGATAGTGGCCATGTCCTCTATAAAGGAAGCCAGACTACAGGAGGAGAGTGAAGCTTACCTACAGAAATAAGACCAATTTCTGGAGCTGTTCAAATCCCTGCTTTCACTTGTCTCTGAGGTCTAGGTATAGATTTGCCTTTAGCATTTATTGGTTGTTCAAACCTTGTGCAATGTCCTGGTATCCCACTAATAAATTCCCCTTTGCTTAAACTACTTTGGGTTTCTGCCACTCGCTACCTAATGAGTCCTAATATATTTGAGAAAATATGTACTTGTTTCGTAAGAAGTGAACTTTTAGGAACCATATTCATTGTAGGTTAGCTGCACCATTAAAATTTTTGGTAACATGGGAAATAGAGATGTATGGTGAAATATTTCTACCTAGTTTCTGAACTGGAAATTTAGCTTAAGATACGCTAATCAATACATTTCTTAAAGCAGGATCTAACTTTTACCAAATACTAAATACCTACTTTGTGCCAAACAGAATGCAGTTTACATGAATTGTTTAAACAACTAAGTTAAAAGTACTATCCTTGATATCTTTTTTACAGGAAAATTTACTCAAAATAATTCAGCCTTAAAATATCTTAGAATTCAAAACATTTGTCTGACTTTAAAGTCCCAGTTTTTAACCTACAAATTATGCCCTCTATAATAAGGCAAATATAAAATGAAATGGAGAAACAAGGAATCTCTAACCCAAACTTTTGGGATCAGGAAAGTCCTGAGGAAGTGATGTGTAAACTTAGAAAGTGTGGTATGAATGAATTTCAACTGTTATACCCTACTAAAGTGGCAAGGTGTTAATACTTGAACTGCTTGAGATACACTGAAGATGATATAGCACAGTGGCTAAGGAAAAAGAGGTAAGATTGCCTATCAGGACCCACACTAGAGTAAGGCAAACAAGGTTCCTATGGCGGAGGTCTCCCAACTCCCAGCCTTGCTCTCTAGGTTCCAGCTCCACCCTTACTGGCTCTGACTTTGCCTAAATTGCTCAACCTCTTGAAATGTGTTAATTTCAAGGAGATATGAAATGGTACTTGACTCATAATAAAACATTTAATATGGTGTCTGGCACATAAGTGTTAAGTAAATATTAATATCATTTAAGTGTTAAGTAAATAATAAGTAAATATTAATAACTAATTCAGACTGCATTCAAAATGGAATGGAATTTCATTGGAATGTATGTAATTTCTAATACTAGTATATGCCAAGTTATTGTGTCCCTTTAAGGAGTACATTCTTATTTCTGTATAACAAGATGTTAAGGTATTTCAGTAATACAACATTAGGATTTAAAAAAAAAGACAATTTTCCTTTCAAATAGCCAAGCAGTAACTTATTCTAAGACCTCTTATGTAGTTAAATCCCAATGACAAGCTCATCCAGTTTGAACTCATACTGATTTTAATTTTTTAGAAATTGGAACATAGAAGAACTTCAGATGCTGCTTCAATTTATCCAAACTAGATGGTCTGATTTCCCAGGCACTAAGTAGGAAGTAATGGCTTTTCTATCACTAACACCCTATAATTTATTCTACAGTATTCCTGTTTGAAGACAACTTTTGTTGCCTATGTTCTGTCTTTCCTTCTTACCTATTAGAGACATATTTTCATGTAATGCCATTTCTAGTTCTGCCCTTTTGCTCTTTTCAAACGTGCTACCAACTCCCTCAGCTTTTAATAATTAAAACAATTTTAAGTCTTTACTTGCTACTATTAACCCTACCATATTACCCAATTTAACTTTTTATATCTAAGCCAGATTCTTCAAGCAAGTATTTAGAATGCACTGTTTGCATTTCCTCTACACCACTACTGTTACATAGATATATAATTCAAGCCACATATGTACTTTTAAAATTCCCAGTAGCCACATTAAAAATAAGTGAACAGGTAAAATTAATATCTTGTGCTTACCCATATGCCCATACTATTATTTCAATTTGTAATCAGTAATTGTGGATGAAGGAGAGGTTCTAGGGAAACTAACAGGGTGGGTGATCTGATCATAAATTCCTAACTGGGCGAGTTATGGTGGGTAATGATGATCCAGGTATATAAGTTCTTTGATGAAAGGTTTATCTTTGCCTTAAGCAAGCCCTGTCCATTGTATCTGTGCATCTAAGTTAAAACACCTTTGAAATGCCTTTTTCAAAGTAATCACCCTCAAGGGAGCACATAATCTTGTTAACTACCCTATAATCCAATACCCACTTTGCTTTGTCCCACTTTCATGTAACCTGCTTAATTTCAAATGCATAAAAGAAGCTACAAACTCATTCTCCAGAAGCACTTTTCTCAGTTTGTTGAGATCTTGCTTCCAGGAGTATCTTCTGTTTGGCTCAAATCAATTTTTATGAAAATTCTCTATAGGTTTGGATGTGCTTATGTTGGCAGTATAAAGTCTAATGAAATTTTACATTCATGTTCAATTTTTCATACTAAACCTGAATCTGGTGTTTTAGTGGTTACATCACATCTTAATATGAATACTAAATTTTCAACGGTTAAAGTAAAATGCAGTCCTACCAAAACAGAGTTGTGTTTATAAAAGCTAATTGCTTCAGTTTTTTAAATTAAATAACATTAAAAGTTCAGTTCAGTTGCACTAACCACATTTACAGTGCTTATTAGTTCCATGTAGCTAGTAGCTGCCATTGAACAGTGCAGCTCTAAGGTACTGCTTGGTAACACTGGTATCTGTTTTGTGCTTACATATCTTTTTCCGCCAGATTCAGTGGCCATTTCCATGGCATATCTACTGAACGCTTCCCTCCTTAAAATACTTCTTGATTTCCATGTCACAGCAATTGTTTTATTTTTCCCACTCTAGCAGCTTATCTTCCACCGGAGCTCATTCATTCATTCAGCAAATATTTATTGAGAACCTAGTATGTGCCCAGAAGTGTTTTAATTTTGGGGGATACAGCAGTGAACAAAGTATTCTCAGCCTTCATGGATATTAAATTCTCGGCAGAGAGAAGACAAATATGTAAAATATTATATAGTAATAAATTATATGAAGGTTAAGAGAGAAAGGGGAATGCTGGAATAGAGAGACATTACTATTTTATAAAAGGTGGTTGAAGAATGCATTCTAAGCAGGTTGTTGACTGCATCAGAGCACCCGTCCTACCCTCTCCAAGCCATGTACTGCGGCACAAGGACATGTAGGGTAGAAGGAAAAAGCACCATTTTCTTCATACAAAGGCACTATCTGCCTTTGAATTATAAGCTTAAAAAATGCATTCAATAAGACAGCACTTCTTTTCTAAATTGCACAAAGACTGATGAGATTGATATTTGAGCAGGGACCTGAAGAGCGAGCGAGCTATGGAGGTACGAGGGAAGGAAGTTCCAAGTAAAGGGACAAACGAATGCAAAGGCCCTGAGAGAGGGTTCAAAGTACAAGTTGTTATTGTGACTGATGCCCAGTAGGAAAAGAGTAGGAAAAGATGAGGTCAGAGTGGTAGTTAGAGGTCTGTCATGTAAGCCTCTTAGACCATTGTAAGGACTTTGGTTTTTATTCTGAATGAGATGGGAAGATCAGATGGTCTTGAGCAAAGTGACATGTTCCTGATGATTTAATAGTATAACTAGATTGTAAACTCCCTGAGGGCAGGGATTTTTTTGGGTCTTATTCATTGCTGTGTCCCCAAGGCCTGGTACATGCCTGGCACATAAAAAGCACTTAACATTTTATGGAGTGAATGAATCGGATTCCTTTTAAAAGGATCACTTTGGCTGCTTTGGAGGCTAGATTATAAGAGAGGAACCAGTTAGGAGGCTGTTGTAATACCAAAAGTAAAAGATAATTGTGGGTTAAACCAGGTGGTAACAGAGTAGTTACCAAACACCAGAGATATTGGAGACAGTGAGTATAAACAGTCCTTTCAAAGAGTTTCTATATGAAGGGAAAAAGTAATGAATGAAGAGCTAGGGGGAGATATGAGATCAAGAGAAGAGTCTTTTTTGTTTGTTATTGTTTATTTTATAAAAATGGAAGATATAAAACCATGTAAGTATACTGTTGGGAATGATCCAGTAGTAGGGGTGCAAATCTGATGAAACAGTGGAGAGGGGTCATGATTGTGTAGTAACAGAAGACGGAAAGTGTAAGTACAAATGCAGGTAGCACACCATAGATTATGGTGGGAATATACAGAAGTTCTGTTTTGATTTCTATTATTTTCTCAGTGAAAATAAGAAGCATAGTCATCAGTTGAGGGGGAAGATATACTGGACATTCTTGGATAGCAGAGAAAGTGTGAAATTGTCTAGGAAAGTGAATGAATTAGGCCTGGTGGTTCTCAAAGTGTGGTCCCCAAAGCAGAACATCAACATCGTTTGGGAACTAATTAGAAATGCAAGTTTGGAAGCTTCTGTCCACTGAGTCTACTGAATCAAAAACTGTCTGTGGTACAGAGTTTTAATTCTGTTTTATAAGGTCTTTCAAGTGGTACTGGTGTACACTAAAATTTGAGAATGGTACAGGGAAATATAATAGGATTATCAGGCTGCATTAAGAACCTATTCAAGGTTAGTGAAACTATGGTTACTTTTCCTCTCTGAGTTTGTAGCTCTCTGTCTGAAAACCAAGTTCAGCTCCACCTTTTTAGTGTCCCAGTTTCCTCTTCCATAAAAATGAGAGTAATAGTAGCACTTATTCATAAGGCTGTGATTATTTAATTGTTCTTGATTTCATGTTAAACTTTCAAACTATGCTTGGCATATAGTAAGCATGAATAAATGTTGGCTATTATAGCTGTCACCTCACAAATTACACATTCAAATTACAATAACTGTCCATATTGCCTGCCATTTCCAGCTGTTTAAACCATTACTAGAATAGCTCTTTAGAGATTACAAACAATAGCTACCATCAAGCAACCACGGACATGAACCAAGCACTATATTACAAATTTTACCTGTATTATCTCACTTAATCCTCTCAGAAACACTATAAGTATTATTACATTTTTATAGTTAAAACATGACGAGTAAGATTGCTTTATCAGTTCAAACACACAGGATTAGCAAATGGCAGAGTTAGAATTTAAATTCAGTTGTCTAATGGAATGCTACTGCTCTTTGCCTTGCAGTATACTGCCTTTTTATTCTCCAACCCATTTGTTGGGGGTTACTGAAACTTACACTAATTTCTTCAGTATTTATTGAAACTAGTATAATTGTCCGGCCTGATGGCTCAGGTGGTTGGAGTGCTGTGCTCCTAAGGCTGAGGTTGCCAGTTCGATTCCCACGTGGGCCAGTGAGCTGCGCCCTCCACAGCTAAGATTGTGAACAAAGGCTCTCCCTGGAGCTGGGCTGCCTCGAGCTGGGCTGTTGTGAGCTGCTGTTTGTTGCTATGGGCTGCCGTGGGCTATGGTGTACTGCCAGGAGCAGCCAGCGGCCAGCGTTGAGTGGCTGGCAGCCATAGTGAGTGGCCAGCTGCCAGTGAGAGCTGCCGTGAGCTGCTGTGAGCAGCTGACTGATGACCCACTGCCTCAGCTGGGGGGAGCTGAAGGCTCTTAATATCGACATGGGCCAGCAAGTTGTGTCCTACACAACTAGACTCAGAAACAACGGCTTGAACCAGAGCGTGGCGGGGGCGGCGGAAGAAAGGGCTAGGGGGAAAAACTGGTACAATCTAGATCCTGGGGCAACAATGGTAACATGTGACTTCATGGAACTGACAGGTGATTGGATTATTCTCTTCCATCCTTAACTTCTCTACATTGTGGTATATGGAACTAAATCTCTCCTAGATAGCTGTATGTGACCCTCTCTGAACTTAATTTTCCTCATTTAAAAATACAGACATCTGTAAGTAAATACATACATAATTTCACATAAAAATCTGTGTATGTCTCTTTAATAAATGATAAAAGTGAGAGTCTCAGTGATTAAGCAATTTGTGAAGATCACATCTGGGAAAAATCAAACAACCATGAATACCTGCTCTATGTAGAATACTTTGCTGGGCACATTTTTACATACACTGTCATAAATGGTACAACAGGGACTTCGAATCATCAAATCAACGCATCACCATCAAACCCCCCGCTTCTGTCTTCGGAAATATACTTTGATTCTTTCTCCATTCTCCAGAGTAGGGCCCAGAAGAGTCATCCATCTATCTTTAATACATGAAATGTACAGTACAAAGTGCAGTGAAGGAAATCTTTAAACGGTCTCCGTTTGGGGGTAAAAAAAAGTCTTTGTTGTCAAAAAACTTTTGAGCCATCGAGGGAGACAAGTTTTTTTAAAACACATACTGAGGGAAATATAAAGTAACCGAAGAATGGTATATAGAAATTATCTCATTTAACCCCCATGACTGCCCTTGAGGAGGTACTATTATTATTATTTTTTTTTAATTTATTGGGGTGACATTTGTTAGTAAAATTACATAGATTTCAGATGTACAATTCTGTATTACATTATCTATAAATCCCATTGTGTGTTCCCCACCCAGTCAGTTCTCCTTCCATCACCATATATTTGACCCCCTTACCTTCATCTTCCACCCCCAAGCCACCCCTCTTACCCTCTGGTAACCACTAAACTATTGTCTGTGTCTATGAGTTTTTGTTTCTCATTTGTTTGTCTTGTTCTTTTGTTGTTTTTGGTTTATATACCACATATCAGTGAAAGAGGAGGTACTACTATTATTTCTATTTTATAGAGAAGGAAACATAGGTCTGTACTGTAGACAGCTAAGAAACCCTCAAGATTAACTCAGCCAGTAAAGAGTAGATCAGAGCATTCAAACCCAAGTTCTGACTCCGAAGACCAATTTCTGTAATACTCACTGTATATTGTAAGGCAAACCCAGAAATTCCAGTTCCCTAGGCATGGAATCAACCCTGTGTAGCAAGAGAGAAGTATAAACATAGAGAAAAAGGGAAGATGAGGCTGAAAAGTTAAGCTGGGTCCCAGTATAACTCTTGGACTTCATTCTGCAAACCCTGGGGATCCACTAAAGATTTCTAAGGAAGGCAGAAATTACTGAAGTCTTCACTTAATAAAATAACTTCTAACTTGATACAGAAATTGCGGCCTTTAGAAAAAAAGTTTTACCACTTGGCTACGTGATCTTGGACAAATCATTCTTTGGCCTCAGAGTTAATTAAAAGAGGATTAATTCCGTATCGGACTATGGTGGGGAATTAAACGAAATGAAGTCTGACACAAGAGGGCGCTCTATAAACGCTAATTTCTCTCTTAATTGGGAAAAAAATACAGGCCTAGAGTTTTTTTGTTTTGTTCTGTTTTGAGTAGGCACAAGCGATCCAGCAAGACCAAAATGAAAGAGCCGGTTAGCTTCAGCGGCAACCACACCCCAGTCTGCAGAAAACCTTACACGATTCCACCGTTTGAAAGGTGATGATCCCACCTCCCCTCACTTCTCTGGATCCGCCACTGGACCATGAAAATCTAACTGACCTCCATCCAGTAAAAGCACCTAACCAGTCCTCATAAAAACCGCCCCGCCTTCGGCGGTGGCTCGTTGATGTCACATTCACTTCCGTTTCCGAAAGGCCTCTTTTGACTCTCCGGGGCCGCTCTAGGCTGGCACCTCGCCGGCCGGCTCCGCAACTCAGTGGTTACTGGGCGGGGCCGTGACGTCCTTGGCGTGGCTGTAGGGAGGCCGCGGCGGGGAAGATGGCGGACGGAAAGGCGGGAGAGGAGAAGCCTGAGAAGCCGCAGCGAGTTGGAGCCGCTGGAGGTGAACACAACCCCAGCGTCGCGGGTTGAGCGGGATGCTCTGGGCCTTTCTTTGAGCTCCCCGGGGTGGGGGGTGTAAGGTGGGGCGAGAATGGGCGGATCTGGCGCTCGCCGGCCAGGTGCTGGGCCCAGACGAGCCCCGGGCACGCCCGGTGCGGCCCGCTGGGATCCGGGCCCACATAGCCTCCTTGCCGGGGAATAGTCGGCCACTGTTCGTCACCTCCTGCCCCCAGCGGAGGCCATGGTTACGAGGAGAAGGGAGATGGGCACCAGAAAGGGGGATCGAACTCGGGGTGGGACCAGGAGCGGCGATGCGGGAACCGCTACCGCCACACTGGAGACGCACATCACACAAAACGCGTACACACGGGGGGAGTAACCGAGCGGGGGCCGCGGGCCGAGTTTCCGACGGTGCCGGCCTCTCAGTTACACGTAGGGGTTCATTTGCTGCTTTCTTTTCTCTGAGGAGGTGGACTACCCCGGCCTTTGCTCTTTCCTTTATTTTAAAGCCGAATACTGACCCTGTAACGCGATGGGTCGCGGCGATGGAGGAAAAGAGGAATACTTTTTTCTGCCGGCTGCTTTAAGCCGCGGGGTCTAGGGATAGGTTTGGGTTGCCTTTTTTGAAGTGTCTGCCTTTTCTGAGTTAGGCTGTTGCCTGCTATCTGCATGCCAGGTATTTAGGTGGCTAAATAGGCTAGTGTGACTCTTTCCTGTATATTGTTACGACGTAAACTCAGGTTACAGTTATCTTGATTCTGTCCCTTACACCCCATGTTTTGTTATTTGGATCTTGTGCGTTAGGGAAAAGCATGTAATATTTCCAGCCCGCCCTTTGTCGTAACAAGGCAAATAACACGTGCGAGCTGATCATAATATCTTGAGAACGTTTTAAATATTACTCTCTATTCTAACTCCCTCAAGTTCTTGTTTCTGAAAGTATTTTTTAAATTAAAGTTTATTGGGATGACAATTGTTAGTAAAGTTATATAGATTTGAGGTGTACAATTATGTAATACATTATCGATATCTCACATTGTGTGTTCACCACCCATGAAAGTATTTAACATGAGAAAATAGAGAACATTAATAGCGTATAAAGGCAACTGTTAGGACCTACTAAAATGAAGTTTAATGTGAATTGCCTTGGGAGCAAAAATTGAGAAGTGTAATGTTCAGTTACTTTGGACCCAAAATTTGCTCGTTAAATAACTTGTGCAGTGCTGTTAGTTGAGCCAAAACATTCCTCCCTCCTCACTCTCCCCCCCCTTTTTTTTTTTACTAGTAAAACAGTTTACGAAACAACAGTTTAAACTATCTAGTACTACCATCTCAGATAGTTTTTCCTCAGAAAATTATTGTCATGGAAATTATCGAGTAAAAGTACATTAAAAAGGAGTGGTTTAAGGAAAAACAAAAATCTATAGCTTAAAGAATCTTATCTGGCCTTTCGGCTGTCTTTTAACTTTTAGACTGGCTTTTTAACTGCCTTGACTGAGAGTGTAGGAGATACATTTAACATGCTGCCAAAATGAACCTTAAGGGTCAGCATAATTCCATTATATAATTTATCTACCACCCATTCAGTTAGGGATAATTAGCTCTGTAATATGAATATTAATGTTTTTATTTTAGCATAATTTTGTATGGGGACATGGTATAAAATTATCTTTGCTAAGTGGTATTAAAAACTACAGTGGTGACTTACAATAAGTAATATCCTTTAATAATTTGCCTGGTGTGTGCCTTTACAGAAAAATAGTGCTGTTGCATATCAACCATGTTTGAATATCAGATATTTTTAATGAGATTTTACAAAGGAATGATAGTGACTGAAGTTTGCCTTAGGGACTTACCTAGAGAATTGATTTTTTAAATTCCTATTGAACAATCCAGAAAATTGGAAGTATAAGTATTTTTTAATGCGATTACTTCCATAGTTAACATAAATTTATGTCAACAAGTGAAGGTATGTACTTGAACCACCTGCTGTCACCTTAAAGTGAAGCGATAATGCTAAGGGTGAGGCCTTAGGTAGATTTTTTTTTCTCCCTTTGGCTAAATTTTTGTTATTCCTGGAAATAAATAGAAATTTTAAAGAAGAGCTATTCATATCATAATCAGGGTCGTTTCAGGGTATTTTCGGTTATCTATGATCTACTTTAATGAAATTGACATTTATGGCAGACACTAGGAGGGTCTTAAAGATATTCTCATTTAAGCTGCACACCAGTCCTGTTAGGGGGGTAGCTGTGTGTCCTTTTTTCAGATGAAAAATCTATCAATATGCATGCAAATGGGTCATAAAGGGGACACTTAAACTTTCTTATTAGGTAATATTTTTCGAAGTAAGGTACCTTTGTGCTCCAAGGCCCTCCTCTCCTCAGCTATTCAGTGGGGGGAAAAATGCTTGTACCATGTGTAATTTGATTTCACATTAAGTGAACTACACATTTTGTTTGCTCAGATCAAATACAAACTAGATAAAATTCCTTATATTAAAATATTCATAGATAAAATACTAATTTCATATAACTATCCATGTTTTGTAATAAATTGATTTGTGATTTTCTTATTTTTTTAAAAACTAAACATGTTTATTCATCCTTTAAAATATAAATTATATTGCTAAAAATTTTCATCTTACTAATCTATGATCAAAAATTTTGTTTTCCACAGCCCAAAATACAAAGCATCTCATTAAATAAATTGAAAACAGGTTTTATTAAAAGCCCCAAATATTAATGTAGTACATTTTGTGTTTAAAGGAAAGCACTTAATGGACTTAAGAATTGATGTTGATATTTAATGGTATATTTCAAAGCTCACGTTAGTTTGAAATAATTTTCTAATGAGCTATATATAGAATTGTAGAAATTACAATAACAATCACACTGATAACATAGATTTGGCTGTCATATTTTCCCATCTTCATTATTTCATTTGCTTTATTTCCTAAATGTTTTGTGTATCTTCTGCATAATTGTTAGAAAAGTATTACATAAAGAGAAAATAACGAATCAATCTACGCTAACTAATGAGTACTAATACTAGTGGACCTATCTTCCTTCACTCCTTTTTCCACACCTTTTCATTGAAGAGTAGATGTTTTCTGAAGCTGTTGAGTATTTACACTTGTTTACAAGAAAAAGAAAAAAAAAACTTATTGAGAGTGAGCAAGGCCAGTTATTTACTATATCCAGAAATAAATTGCTGGATCTGAAATCAGTCGTGTAGAAATGACCTAGTAGACATAGTATGTTTAGTATCAGTGTGCACCGGAGGTATGGGTGGTCTTAATAGCTTGCCTCTTCAGATGACAAGAACGCAGATGTGAATAAAATTGAGTTTGCTGCCAGTTGAGTACTTAATTAACAGTAGAGTAGTTTTCCCAGCTCCCCTTTTCATGCTACCTTTTTCTAGAGCAGTCTTTATGGAAATCTTCCTTAAATAGCATCATGAAGTTGGACAGATACTATTGTGTTCCATGTGTTAGCACATACTAACTAGTTCAGCTAATTGTCACATTTAATGTTATTATAGTAAGAATTATGTTTTCACTTTTATTTGTGCTTTAATTTTTCTAGATTCTTCATTTCAAAATTTTTTCTGGGTAAAAGGAAACCTAGAATTAAGTAAAGAAAGATTTTAAAAGAACTGGAAATCTTGACTAATTATATAGCCCTTGGGTCACAGTTCAAAGAGCAGTTACACTACAGTCAAGACTAATTGTTTTTTATGCTATTTGTTTTGATGTTTTTCTGGGTTTCTGTGTGTTCCAATACAAAGTTAGCTGGGTTTCAGTAACCAAGAAGTTATCACTGTTTAGGTTTTATTGTATATTAAAGCTATAAGTAGAAAGCAGAATAAAATTTAGCATAAATGATTTTAGTTATAAACAGAACAAACTTTGCATAATACCTTTTTAAAAAGAAATTCTAAATTGAGTTCTGTATTTCTGCCTTTGATAGCAATCTTTCATTCTTCAGGTGATTTTGTAATTTCATATCTAAGTAAGTGAATGGCACCTCCTGGAAAAATTCCCAAAACCTAACTAAACTAACCCTGCTTAATTCTTCCCCTACATTGTCATTACAACTCTTACCCTTTGTCCAAAGGAATAAAGAGTTCCTTTTATTTTTCCTCTGTAAACGAAATCCAGTGTTCTCTTCAAAGTGCTTATTAACTAGAGACCCTGTAATTCCAAAACTATATAGATTGAGATCTATAGCTTCCGGTTTTTTAATCCATTACTTGTCAGTCTATTTCTGTTTAATTTCTCCCTTTTCCCCCATTCTAGCTTTTTGTCCTGTTTTTTTAGCTATTGTGAGGACCATCCCTTAGAGCATATTCTCTTTCTCCATAAATAAACTATCCAGTGTAGCAGAATACATTCAATAGGGTGAATTGGTAAAACGGGGAAAGAAAATAAAAATTTTAATAGCCTTCTGTCTTACTTCCCAGTATATTCTTAAATAGCCTTCTTGTATAACAGACCTAAGATATTCAAGATGTGACCTAATTTCATCATTGATTAATACAAAAATGAACAAAATTACTGAAAGACATCTTTCATTCCAAACTTTTATATGTGTGTGTGTATGCCTTCTACTGTTTCAAATTACACTTAGCTCATCTTTCTTTCATGAGAAAAAATAATGTATAAACCTAAGTATGATTATTAAAGGCTCTAAAGAATAGCTTAAAACAGGTGGTAACCAAGCTTTCAAAGTAGAATTAAATTACTCAAAAGGTGGTGACTTTGAAATCTTTCTTGAACTTCCTTTACAAGTAAAGATTATGTGAGATGTACATGAGAAACACATCACGAGGAACACATCACTGAAGAAAATTACTTCAGACTTTATTAACATTGTAGTCAGGTAATGGGTTGTTCATTAACTAGGTGCTTTGTATAAACTATAGTATGTTATTGAAGGATATTAGAATTTATTAGTCAAATGTATTATCCCTATGATGTGACTAATTGCTCCCAATCTAGTTTGTGTAGAAGAATTTATAGACCTTAATTTAAATACCGAAATCTCAAAAATAACTATTGTACAACTTACATAATAGTGTTTAGTTGAAGGGCCTTTACTTTTTGTGAACTCTGTGTTTATAATTTTAAATTGCTCTGTATTTTATGCTAGTTAATTCATGGGAGCCTCTTCTACTGCCACACAATCTCAGTTCCTGCTGTATACTCTAACAAACAGTGGAAGAGACTGTTGGGTCAGTAGGTGACAACTGCAGAGGTATCTTCCTTATAACGATGCTTTTTGAGGTTGCTGCTCCCATCAATCTGCTCAGTAAAAATAGCTCATCTTGGTAAGTTGTTTCGACTTCACCAGGACCTGAAGAAGAAGCAGAAAAACCTGTGAAAACTAAGACTGTTTCTTCCAGTAATGGAGGGGAAAGTTCCAGTCGCAGCGCTGAGAAGCGATCAGCTGAAGAAGAAGCTGCAGACTTCCCAACAAAACCTACAAAGATCTCCAAGTTTGGATTTGCCATAGGTAGTCAGACGACAAAGAAAGCCTCAGCCATATCCATCAAACTTGGATCAAGTGTGAGTTGTTATTTTATATATGCTTTTCGTAGTGGGTCTTAAGAATTAGTTTTGGAAACTGGCTTTAACTGGGTTAGGTAAATTAAGTATAAAAGGGTAGATGGGTGCGTTAACTTATATATATATATATATATACATATATAAGTATTTAAGGAGTTACTAGCTCTATTCAAGAAAGATCTGGATGAATTATATCTCAATAAAGTTATTTTTTTTAAAGGTTTAGAATATAAGAAGGAACAACGATTATAGGGATGATATTTATAAAGTAATAGCTTAGAATTTTTCTAAGCTGAGCAAAACCTCTGAAAATTATTTTCAGAAAGAATTTCAGCTTATTTTTCTTACCTTTTAATTCTAGTACTGTTAAAAATAATATCTAGCTATCAGTTATTTTATCTTAGAAGATTAATATTAATAAGGTATTGCTTGATAAGAAGAGCTTCCTGATTACCCTATTTTGGAGCAACAAGTGGACACTGATATCCTGTAACAGTACTTTTCAGATGAACTTTTGATCCCTTGCTTTAGTGTATAAACCATGAATTAATGCTTATGAACCATGGAGTGTGTCTGGAAAGTATTTGAAATATTAGATTGAAGCTCAGGAGGTTTAAACATTTGATTCTTTCTGACCAGTAAAAGAGCCAGTTTTACATGGTTCAACCAATAGATCTCTTCTTTAAGTTACTTATAGTGTATTGCTGTTGGCTTTGCAAAATAGTTACATTCTTGTGTAAGGGAAAAAAAAATCCTAAAATTGCTGTTGAGTTATTTATTCATGTCTATTCTGTGAAAATTAATGCATTGTTGCCAGACGCATACAGCTTTTTTCTGCATTAGATGTTCATTCAAAGGTCTTACAAATAAGATACGAATCAGATTCCACCTAGAGTTTGAGCTACACTTCTAGTTTTAAAAGAGCTACCATTCCTCAGAACTCCAATTCCCACCCTATGCTGTTTTGCCTTTTTCTTTCTTTTTTTGTTTAAACTCAGTCTGAAGAAAAGACATTCATCTTGTGACTTTATTTATGACTACTCTCCCTGTTTGAACTGATCCTTTTTGTTTCACCTGGGTTTTTTAAAAAGTTGCGTAGGTCTAACTGCATAAATATTTACCTTTTATGGATAGTCATTAAACATGTATTCTCATGTACACTTCTCATACAGATGTTCCTCTTGATAATAAATTTTACTGTTGTTCAATACACCCCCTAAATCAGATTATACTTTTGATTGTACGATATGGAAAGATAGTTGATCAACCAACAAATATGTACTTGGTCTTATGTGTATCTACATCAAATACATGACTTCTTTAAAAAATTAAAGGGTGTTTCTAGAATCACTATGCATAATCTCCAAATTAACATTTTTTATTCCTTCAAAAGCAAATATTGTTTATAAAAAGTATTTTGTATGTTATGGAAGAAGAAGAAATGGTTAATTTTGTTTGAGAAGATCAGAGATTTCACTGATAAGGTGATGTTTGAGTTGGCCTTAAGTGTAGGCAGGAGGCAAAACAGCGTCTCAGATAAAAGGAATTTCATGGAAAGGCAGCTTAGATATGAACCCACCCAGTACGTTAAGGAAATTGTAGTTGGAAAGTGTTTGGAAGGCAAATGTAGGGTAGAAAGCCCCTAAGATGAGACCATCGGACCAAATCATAAAGGGCTTGTGTTCCGTATTATAGTTTGGCTTTATTCTTTAGGTTCTAGCAGAGCCATGGAACATTATAAGAAATCTTAACCCTTAAACAAATTTGCATTTTAGAAACATCACTCTATAGATCATTCAGTAAAGAGGATTAGAGGGGGGGGGGAAACAGAAGGTGGGGAGATGGTGTTTCTAACAGTAGTTCAGGCAAGTAGTGCTAAGTGGCCTTAGGTGTTGGTATTGTGGTGCTATGATGGGGAGGCAGAGGAAAATTTAAGTATTTAATGCAAATTTAATCAGAATCTTACAATAAAATGTGCAGGTTGAGGGAAAGATTTTCTAGCTTGGGTACTTACAAACATTGTGAAACTAACATACCCATGGGCGCTCCAAGTGGAGCTGTCCACTGTGCAGTGGGCAGATGACATCCTATTTGGAGGTAGACATAGGATTTTGGTAGTTAAAACTTTGGGAATGGATGAAGTTGACCAGAGACGTATAGAGAAGGAAAGGTCACTAAGTATCGACTCTTGAGTACCTGTCATTTAAGGGAGGGGAAAGAGAATAAAAGATCAGAGAATCAGGAGAATAGCTGATGAAAAGCAGTGTCACAGAAGTCAAGGTACAGGTGTTTTCAAAAAGGAGCTGATACAGAGTCAAATGCTGCACGCTAGTCATTAGTGACCCTACAAAATCAAGGTCACTTGAGTCTAGGTGAGTGAGGAATAATGGAAGCTGTAAGGGAGGAACCAGACTGCAGTACGTTGAAGGCTGAATGGGTGATGAGAAGATTGGAGATAATGAAGACAGTTTACTTCAAAAACTTAGGTTAGAGCAAAGCAATGGTATGGATGAAGCATGTTTATAGACCAAAGAGCAAAAAGCTAGCCAGTAGAGGAGAGAGAGAGAGATGGAGAGAGAGAGAGAGAGGTCTTTGTCTTTTATGTTCCCAGAGCACACTGTACTTATTTTGAATGTTACTATGGGAAAGTATCGTTAATCATTTTCTCTTACCTGTACCAGGTATCCTTAGCTAAATGATACTAAATTGTTAGTCCTAACTAGAAAATCTGTTACAGAAGGAAAATAAATGGACAATATAGTAAAACATACCCATTGATAACCCACGTTTTCAAAAAGAATGGATTTGTCCAAAGTTTGTTCTGAGTTCCTTACTATTGTTTCTATGAAAACATAAAGTTGAATCTTTGAAGAGAAGTTATTTATATCATTTAAAAAGGCTGTGTAAACTTTATGTGATATTCTTTAATATGTTTCTTCTTCAGAAGCCTAAAGAAACTGTTCCAACTCTTGCTCCAAAAACCCTTTCAGTAGCAGCAGCTTTTAATGAAGATGAAGATGTAAGTTGACAACTAGTCTTACTTATTTTACTTTAACCAGTTCTTTCAGGAAGATATTACTGGCAATTGTAGGTTGTATTAATGGTACTAGTAAATTTCCTTTGCAACTCTGAATAGTTCTTTTTGTGACACCTGCAAAATCTGGATATTACTGTATTTTATTTGGTTGTAGGATTATTTAAAATGTATTGACTCTGGGGGCAAAGAACTTAAGAATCAGATCAGCAAATGCTTGTTATGAATAATAATTAAGTCTATACTAGGAAGTACGTAATATCCAAAAAAAGAAAACTTCAATTAGTATCCAAAAAAAGAAAACTTCAGTACTGCCGCCTTAATTTTATAGATGAAGTCGTCAGTGATGAGACATTATACATGCATTGAACTTGAAACGGCAGCTCTAGTGCTTTCTCCCTTTAGCCCCATGAGGAATAACAATTAAACAATGCAGGTGATTCTGCTAGAAGTTTTACTCAATAAGCACATATTCCAGAGGAAGCATGAGGTGCTTATCTGCTGTTCTATTGGGCAGTCCTAGCTCCCTCATGCTTTTCACAGTGTCCCTCTCTTACCATACTTACGAGTGACATACGGAATTTTAAGTATGATTTTCACCGATTTTTTTCCTTAGTCTCTGACTTTAGAACCGAACTCCCGTTTAAGATGTGACCCCATTGTGTAACAGTTGTTACAGGGTGCATGAGAAATTGCCGCCATAAGGAATTTAGATAAGAATTACACATTCAGAAGAACACAAGCACTGTGGAGCAGGAGTGACTGGGAAGCATATATAGGAGAAGAAACATGAGTTAGGCAGGGTTTTGACAAACCAAGGAATACTTTTGTAAACTAAGACATCAGATTTCAAATCACAAGTGGCAAATACTAAGTTTCTGCATTTGACTGGACTGGAGGTATTTGTAGAAGAGTTTGGGGCACCAATAAATGTGGAATGATTGGAGCCCGGATCAGGAGGTAAAGAATTACTGTGATTATCACTGTATTCTGCTTTGTTCATTTACTCATTCTACACATTTTAGTGCTTTCTGTATGCTAGGCACAGTAGGATTACAAACATAAATCACACATATTCCTCTAGAAACTCAGCCTAGTAAGGCAGAGGTTTATACATAAAATAGTACAAAATAAAAAATCACCAGTACCTGAAGAGATGAAGTGATGTGGAACTTGACAGAAGGATGAGAGGCTGGGTAATAGATGGAGCAGCATGGAAAGACGACGGACTGGCAGTCGGTAGATCTGGAGTTTTTTCCTGCCCAGTTATTAACCAGTAGAAAGCATGTGAATAAATCACTTTACCTTTGTGGAGCCTTAGTTTTTAAACTGTAAAATGAAAGCTCAATTCAGAGCACAAGACTTTAAACTATTTTTCAGAGAGTCCTGGGGTTCTATGGAAATGTCTCAGGAGTTACTGTGTGGCTAGGTGATGCCTAACAAGCAGGGCTCTGGTCTCCTGCCCGTTTCAGTTAACGAGTCTTTTATCTGTGATATTTGGGAACCCCAGTAAGAATTTGTTGAGGAAAAAGAGTATGTCGTTGCCCCGCCTCCCCAAGAAAACTTAAAAAGTACTAACTTAAATAATGTTTAATATTCTCTGCCATCTCTAAAGCCATCTCTAACATTGGTAAGCACTTTGCTATGTACAGATTATAAGAGGGAAGGACAATATAGGAAGAAGGGAACAGCATGTGTAAAAGTAGACAAATGGTAAGCATCTACGTAATAGTAATGGCTTACTTTGAATAACTAACAATTTGGATATATTTTCACGTAACTTAATTTTACTTTCCACATATCCCTGTGAATTATATGATACAGTTATTTCTATTTTGGAAATAGAGAAATTGAGTAAAGTCTGCATAAGTATCTGCTAATGCACAGTGTTGAACTAAAACTTAGGTCTTGTGGTTTTTAGTCCTCTGTTGTTTGCATCATCTCTTACTGTTTTCCCTAATTATTTTTTTTAAAAAATTGTGGACAGGTTCAGACAACACTCTTTCTGCTATGAGATAGTAATGATAATGAAAGATAAACTTGTCTCTTAGATAAAAGAACACATGCATTTAAAACCTTCATCTGAGTCTTCCTTTTTCTGTAGAACATAGCTAAGTAACCTGAGCCTGAAACATATTGGACAAATATATCAATTAATTTTGAAATTTAAAAAAAGTTTTCCAGTTTACTTCTTTTATTTAGACTCCTTTAATTTGGATAATTCTTGGGTCTTTCTGTGTATTTCATGGCATTAACATTTTGAAGAGTTCAGGCCAGTTATTTTGTATAATGTTTCTCAGCTTGAATTTGTCTGATATTTCCTCATGATTAGATTCACATTCCTTCTGGCAGGAATACCACAGAAGGGTTTCCAAGTTCTCAGTGTGCATCGTATCAGGAAGCAAATGTTGTCAATATGTCCCATTACTGGCAGTGTTAACTTTGATCATTTGGTTAAAGTGATGTCTGCTAGATTTCTCTGCTGTCAAATTACTGTTTTATCTTTTCTAATGAAAATTTATCTTGGGGATACGATTTGAGAATATATGAAAACTATAATTTCTTAAACATTTAGTCAAGTGTTAACATCCATTCGTGATTCTTGCCAGAATCAATTATTATGTTTGCCAAATGATGATTTTTTTCTAATTCTTTCAGCTCTTTTATGTTTATTATCTCTTACAGTAAAGAAGAGCTTTTCCTTAGTTTTATAAGTGTAGGCTTATGGATTCTTACTTTTTTTAACAGGCTGTAATGTTCAAATTCTCCCATATTTGACCAGTAGAAACTCTTTAAGCGGGATCTTAAGGACACCCTTTTAAAAAAGAATGTTTAGCTCAGCAGCAGCATTTATACAGAAAAACATATCTGAAAGGAACTTGACTTGAAACATATCTTTTCAACAGGTATAAGTAGGGAAAAATAGCAGGGAGTGATGGTAATTATACTCACCTTGTAGGATTATTAGGGTTTTAAAGTTGTGCATATTAAAACATTTAACACAAGGTGTAGCACATAATAAACAAATGGTTTTAGTTCTAGAATATCAAGTCTTTACCAAATTTTTAAGATGTAAAATCAGCAAACTAGAAGATGTGTATTTCTTTTTAAAATGTAAAGATAATTTTCTCCTCTTACCAAAATTTATACTATTGAAAATGTTAAAAGGCTTAGATATAAAATTTAGCATATTAGTAATTAAGTGAATTTAATCTATATGCAGTTATCTCTATTTACTTTTTTTTTTCTCCAGAGTGAACCAGAGGAAATGCCTCCAGAAGCAAAGATGAGAATGAAGAATATTGGAAGGTATTGTAAATTTTCTTTCAAATATATGGTGATGGAAGGAGAACTGACTCTGGGAGATGAACACACAATGTGATTTATAGATGATAACACATCTAAATAACACATATAAATTTTCTTTCAAATATATGGTGATGGAAGGAGAACTGACTCTGGGAGATGAACACACAATGTGATTTATAGATGTAACGCAGAATTGTACTCCTGAAATCTATGTAATTTTACTAACAATTATCACCCCAATAAACTTTAATTAAAAAAAATTTTTTTCATGAATACTGTAGAAAATGTTAGTGAATTAAGAGCAAGAATAAATTGCACATAATCTTTTAGTGTTCCGGCTTTTCTTATGTATTTGGGCAAATAGTTTTGTTAATTATCAATGATCTTATTTTCTCTCCCTTAAGAGAAAATGAGTATCTTAAGAAAATAATAACTTAAGGCTATTTCTTTTCAGATACATGTAAATCTGTATATTTTTTTCAAATAAGAAATAGCTATGAGAAATATTTCTGATTCAAGATTTAAATTTAAATTTTTTTCTGATATGAAAAGAAATGGTTTTCACTCGTTTCATTTATTATATTCCCACCACTTAATCTTGATCAAAAATGTCCTTTTTTCTTTGGTAACTTAGATGCCAAATTTTACTTACCAAAGACAAAATATTTTCATTTTCCTTCATTGTTTCTATTGTCATGGAAATAACTTTAATATGCTGTTCAGTTTCTTGTCTTTGTATGCATAAATGGATAGATAACTTATAGGCTAGTAAGAAAGTTCAGCTTCAAACCAACCCATATTAATGTCCCCATTTCTACCAAATGTTTCAGCTCCCAAAGAACATAATTGCTAGGTCCATAAACAAGCATCAGTCTTGAGATTTTTGGTACAGGATTCCAATAGGAACAGTCTCAGTGGGACTTGAGAGCCCAGCACCTGTCTTTCATATGAGATCTAACTAAGGAATACATCTGACATTGTAACACAATCTCAACACCCCATATACATGTATCTAAACATGTAAAATTGAAACAGTTCATGAAAGGACCTGAATCTTTTCTATGTCTGATGCATCTTCATGTTCTTCTTCTATTTCATTTTTTTATAAATATTGATGCTAAGCCATCATACTGATTTCATGACCTTATTAATGGGTTGCAAATAACAGTTTTAAAAACTATAATGGTTGCTACCCTTAGCTGTGTATCAGAATCACCTTAAATGTTTGTTAAAACTACAGATTTACCTGGCCCCTCCTCAGGCCTACTGAATCTGAAATTTTATGACTGGGTTTGTGGAGAGTATGTTTTTAAAAAGCTTTGTAGGGGCTTCTGATATTCAGCCTGTGCTAAACAGATGTTTTGATTGAGTTAAAAACGTGGCCCAAAAGGTTTTATATAACATTTTAAATAAATTTCTTTTCTTTTAACACAGGGATACACCAACATCAGCAGGACCAAACTCCTTCAATAAAGGAAAACATGGGTTTTCTGATAACCAGAAGCTATGGGAGCGAAATATAAAATCTCATCTTGGAAATGTCCATGACCAAGACAATTAAATGATATGTTTTGAAATTGGGGTGTGGAGTGGGTGTAAAGTTAAAAGGAACAGTTTCCTTTTTAAAGAATGATATAAGACTATCTTTGGAGCCGCCTTTTTTTTTTTTTTTAAGATTGAGTGGTACACTAATAAATGAGAGTTTGAAATTAGAGGTAATTTATGTTTTATATACAGATTTCAAGACATTTGCTAATTTTGTAGTTTCATGTGATTAGTTTCCAAAGGTTACAGATAATTAAAAAAAATCAGAAATGGTACCTTTTTAAGAATTGCATATTTTTTTAGACAACTATTAGCACATTAAGAGGGAAGCAAAAAGTTATTGTCTGTTTAAACTGCAAGCAATTACTCTCTAACTTAACTTCCTCATTAACCTAAACTTTCTGGCTCCCAGGAACAGCCTTATAGAGAAGGGAGTATTATATTGGGAAGAAAATGTTACTGGACTATTGACTGAAAGTAAATTAGATAAAGTTACAATATTGCTTTTTTTCCTACTGGGCATTTGTTTTGTTTCAAGTCATAAATTAGATCTTGCATTGCTATCAGTGGATACAGATGCTTAGCTCTTTAAAGAAAACTTAAAAATTTTATGTAAACTGTTGAGTATTTGAAATAGGCCACTTCACCTTAACGGGTCTTGTCTACCTTCATTAGTCTTCAAAGAACAACTATTTGCTACCAAAGTAAATCAGTATTTTGAATGTGCTTCTCTTGGTTTTTGTTATAGCTAGTTCCTTAAGCATTTCCACCAGATCTTGAGGCAAGTCATAAGGAAGCTGTTTCTTTTAAAACACAAACCACCACCAAAAATTTTAAATGTACATAGTGCTTAAATATTGGGCTGTTTTATTTTTAAAAGATAAACACCAAAAAAGTCAGCGTTGTGTGAAGATGGAAAATGAGAAAGATGCACTTTCTGTAACTTTGTCAGAACTTTTAAGTTACTAACTTGTGAAATCCAATTTGATTTGAACTTACTGTAGGAATTCTTATTTAGTACAATAATTTGGTTGCGGTGTATACATATCAACAGTGGCCTCTCAAAAGCACAGTTTAGGTACTGAAAATAGAAGGAAAGAAAATGCATCTTTAAACATTTTATGGAATCTTCGACCACTTTGTTAGAGCTGTGTGTTGTAGGTTTTTGGTTTTTTTTTGTATTTTTGTATTGTATATGAATTCTTTTTTAATGTGACAGTTAAACACATCTTTAAAGGCACAGTCATAGACAAAAGAAAAATGCAGTATAATCATTTCCTTGAAAACTACTATGTTATATTTGTGGGCAGCTTCAGACTGTCATAATGGTGGTAACTAGGTAATAACTCAGCTCTTTTAATGGGTAATGACTCCAGAGAAGCAGCCTGTATATATTACTAATACTTGTTCACATGCACTTACAGTTAGAGTAAGCCCCAAGTAAAACAATGGAAATGTGCATCGAACTATTAGTTCTTACTTACATGATTTAATTATATCAAGATACATGAACTTAACTTGCTTTAATGTAGGCAAACTTTTCATTTTTGTCCATTTTACTGTTTATGTTGAAATAACATCCCTCTCCTACATATTCTTTTCTTGACTCAAAAGAAATATTAGCATAAGGTCAAGATGGGAGAGAGAAACGACTGAGATGAATGTCTTTACTAAAATAACCAATAAATTTGTCAAACTCAATAGTGTTCTTATTTTCTATTCCACTTCATTGTTGCTGGGGTTTTTTGTTTTCTGTATTTTGTTGTTGTTTTTGGTTTTGTTTTGTTTTGTTTTAAACAAAGAAGAGACAAATGTTACTATTGTTGCTCTTGCCCAGATTGTTAGCCAAAGTAATGGGAGATGTTAAGTTATTATTTATTGGAGTCTACCTAATTTAGCACTCAGTTCTATAGCTCCGTCCTCCTCCTTCACTGCCAAAGTGTAGTCCTGTGTTCTGCGCCTCAGAAGATCCAGGCATATCTTTGAAAACTAGGTGGGCAAAGGTATTCTCTCACTAGTGTCTATCATTCATTAGTTCTGTATAGCTTCTTAATGTTTATAATGCTGCTGCCCAATAAGTCCTGTCTTAGTAAACGAAAAGATTGAGTTACATTTTAGAAATATGATTCTTACCTAGTTTGACCAATTACAAATGAAGGCTGTAAGTTGCAAGTATTTTTTCTTTTAACGATCAAGATTAGCTTGACAGGGCCAGCCTGGTGACTCAGGCAGTTGGAGCTCCATGCTCCTAACTCCAAAGGCTGCCAGTTCGTTTCCCACATGGGCCAGTGGGCTCTCAACAACAAGGTTGCCGGTTCAACTCCCGCAAGGGATAGTGGGCAGCGCGCCCTGCAACTAAGATTGAACACGGCACCTTGAGCTGAGCTGCTGCTGAGCTGGATGGCTCAGTTGGTTGGAGTGCGTCCTCTCAACCACAAGGTTGCTGGTTCGACTCCCACAAGGGATGGTGGGCTGCGCCCCTTGCAACGACCTGGAGCTGCGCTGCGCCCTCCACAACCAAGACTGAAAGGACAACAACTTGAAGCTGAACAGCACCCTCCACAACTAAGATTGAAAGGACAACAACTTGACTTGGAAAAAAGGCCTGGAAGTACACATTGTTCCCCAATAAAGTCCTGTTCCCCTTCCCCAATAAAATCTTAAAAAAAAAAAAAAAAGATTAGCTTGACGTACTATGAAGGGATTGTTCAAGTTCTCTTCTGGTCAAGTGAAGATACTTTTTAATTTTTTTAACTTCCTTTTGAAAAAATTTCAGACTTAACAAAACATTATGAAAATATAAAGTATTTCCATGTTCTCCAAATGTTAACATGTAACCACGGGACAATTGTCAAAATCAGGGAATTAACATTATTACAGTATTTTTATCTATTGTACTATTGTTCTACAGACCTTATTCAGATTTTACCATTTGCTCCACTAAAGCTTCCTAGATGAAGATCGACTTCTATGTCACATAATGTTCAGTTGCCGTCTCTCTTTAACTCCTTTAATCTAGGACACTTCAGTGTTTGTCTTTTATGACCTTACACTTTTTGAAAAGCATAAGCCAGTTATTTGTGAAAGATCTCTTAATTTGGGGTTTGCAGTTAATAAGTATCTTGTGGGGAAATTCTTGGGAGCATGTAAATACCCTATTTCTGATCATACTTGTGCCCACTAATTGTCAGGCTTTCATGCCCCACCCCAATGATTCTTAGGTACTGCTTGCCAAATGATGACTTTCTGTTTCTATCATTCTACTTTTAGTAGTTGCAATTCTACTATGAGGAAGTTTTCTTCCCCATTGTTTATTCAATTATTGATAATGGGCCCAAATGTTCTTAAGTTACTCTATAGGTTTTAACCCATTACTACCATTTATTTATTTTGTTACTCAAAATGGTTCAGATTTGCCCAAGCACACTCCTTCCAGTTGACCTCATGTCTTTTTGACATGTCCCCATTCTTTTAAAAAATATTTCCTTAATTTTTTAAAAAAACTTTTTAAAATTGGGGAACTATGTTTTGTCGGCCCATCAGCTCCAAGTCGTCCTTCAATCTAGTTGTGGAGGGCATAGCTCACTGCTCCCATGTGGGAATCGAACTGGCAACCCTGTAAAGAGCTTGTGCTCTAACCATCTGAGCCATCCGGCCACCTAATACTTCCTTAATTTCTGATACCAGATGTGCTGGACTCATCTTGTATTTTCTCTACTCCAGTTCTGAAATCTGATTTCCCTAAGCATTCATGGTTCTTTTTACTAAGAATGGTATTCAGAAATCAAAATCGGCATTAGTGCAGTCATTGGTACTGAGATGGTATTGCTTCTAGCCTGCTTGCCAGAGCTAGAAAATGTATTTATGTATACATCTATGTTTCTAGATCTATAAGTCTGACAATTAAGTTCGCGAATTTGTTGTAACGATGTTGCTAACCTTTTTTTGATATCAGAGGGATTATTCAATATGCATTTGTACCAACTGGACAAAGAGTTAAGCAAGTTTACTAGTTGGAAGTCCTGAAAAGGCCACTTGAAAAAGACAGCCTGAACTTTTTGCCAACAATTCATGGCTCTTGCATCACGACAATGCACCAGCTCACACGGCACTGTCTGTGAGGGAGTTTTTAGCCAGTAAACAACACTATTGGAACACTCTCCCTACACTCCTGATCTGGCCCCCAATGACTTCTTTCTTTATCCAAAGATAAAGGAAATACTGAAAGGACATTTTGATGACATTCGGGACATAAGTGGTAATACGACGAAAGCTCTGATGGCCATTCCAGGAAAAAAGTTCCAAAATTGCTTTAAGGGTGGACTGGCGCTGGCGTCGGTGCGTAGCTTCCCAAGGGGAGTACTTCAAGGGTGAGAGTAGTGATATTCAGCAATGAGGTACGTAGCAGTTTTTCTAGGGTGAGTTCCCGAACTTAATTGTCTGACCTCTTACATGTGTGTATCTCCATGACTCCATATTGATACATCCAATACCAGACCAATACCACAGAATTGATTCTAGTCTTCCTCCTTTCTGTATTTGTAACTCATGTCCAATAGTAAGAAATCTGACTTTGACTATCCATAATATGTTCACTAAACTTTTTCTAGAATAGTTTTAAGAATTACTAATCCATATATTTCCCTGTGTAAAACAAACTACTAATCAGTGCAGTATTTGTGTATAGTTCCATTTCTTTTTAGTCTTACTATATAATCAAAATACTGTTTTACAAAGTTATATAGATTAGTTGTTTTCTCTGCACCCCCTTTCAGTACAGTTATGTTACTCATTTGTAATGGAATTAATTTGTATTTCATAATGAATGCCCATTTCTTGTTAATTTTTTCTTTGTATGTGAAACATTAGCATGCCGTGTTTTCCCGAAAATAAGACCTAGCTCGATAATCAGCTCAAATGTGTGTTTTGGAGCAAAAATTAATATAAGACCCGGTCTTATTTTACTATATTTTACATTTATAGTAAAATAAGACCGGGTCTTATATAATAAAGTGTCTCTCCTCCCTATCATTTCTGTCTCATTCTTCTGTCATTTCTATCCTGATTAACTATAGCTAATCTATATGGTTTCTGATTTATCCTTTCTATTTCTTCTTAAAATAATGAATAGATGGATGTTTATTATTTCCCCCTTTTATAGTGAAAGCATATTATAATTACTTTTCCACTTTTTGTTTTTCACTTTGCAGTATACCCTAGAAACTACCAGTTCATGGAGATCTTTCTAAAAAAAAGAAAAAATTAACAGCTACATAGTACTCCACTGTGTGAATATACTATTGTCTATGCAATTACTCTTCTGTATGTGGGCATTTAGGTCATAAAGTCATTTCCAATATTTTGCCATTACAGTGCTATAATTTAATAACCTTGTGCATGTGTATTTTCATATTGTTGGGATGTATCTTCCTTAAGGTAAATTCGCAGAAGTAGAATTTGTGGGTCAAAATATAAGTACATATGCACTTTTGTTAGATATTGCCAAATTTTCCTCCGAAAGGATTTTACCAGCTTATTTTCCCACTAGGAATGTATGAGAGTGCCTCTTTCCACAGTCTTGCCAACAGGATGTGTTTGTCATGCTTTTTAATTTTTGTGAAATCTGATAGGTTAAAAAAATTGATATTTCAGAGTAGTTTCATTTGTACCTCTAGCAATGAGTGAGGTTGAATTTTTTATGTAGTAAACTTTGTTAATCTTTTACTGACTCTGGATTTAATGTTAAGTTGGTGCAAAAGTAATTGTGGGCGGCCAGATGGCTCAGTTGGTTAGAGTGCGAGCTCTCAACAACAAAGTTGCTGGTTCAATTCCTGCATGGGATGGTGGGCTGTGCCCCTGCAACTAAGGATTGAAAACGACACAACTGGACTTGGAGCTGAGCTGCGCCCTCCACAACTAGATTGAAGGACAACGACTTACAGCTAATGGACCCTAGAGAAACACACTGTCCCCCAATAAAAATTTAAAAAAAAAAAAAGATATTACCATTAAAAGCAATGACTAGAAATGGGAAAAAAAAAAATTTTTAAAGTAATTTCAGTTTAAAAGGTTAAAAATAATTGCAAAATCCAAAATTTTGCACCAACCTAACATGACTTCCCATGTGTTTTTCTAGTACTATACTAGTTCATTTTGAAATTTAATGGGATTCCTGATCCATTTGGAGTATGCTCTTGTGCATTTGTGAGATCAGGATCTAATTTTAGTTGTGATATCTTTATGATATGAAGCCATCCTTATTGAGAGCAATATGGTTTAGCTTCTTTCAGGAGTGTTTTTAAATTTTTCTCAAAATGCTTTTGCATATTTCTTGTTAAGCTTATTTCTAAAGTATGTAATTTTTGTTGCTATTGAAATGGGGTTTTCTTTATCATTGTGTGCTGGTTATTGTTTTAGGCTATGAAGGCAATTAATTTCTGTATGTTAATTCTGTATCTTGCTATCTTCTTGAATTCTTTTATTTTTGCATTGTATCATTGATTCTCTAAGATTTTCCAGGTGTATCATCATATCAACTGCCACCAGAGATGGTTTTACTTCCTTACAATTTTTGTGCCTCTAATTCATTTTTCTTCCTAATTGCATTGCTAATATCTCTGGTACAATATTGTAGAAATAATGGGCATCCTTGCCTTATTCTTATTCTCAGTGGTAATGTCTCCAGTGTTTTACCATTAAATAAGATGCTGGCTTTAGGACTAAGGTAACATGACGTTTTGTCATGTTAAAAATATCCACCAATTCCTCTTAAGTGCTTTTATCAGGAATGGGTGTTAAATTTTGTCAAAGGCTTTTTCAGCATTGAATCAATGAAGGAAACCTTTAATAAAAGAATTGTTAACATGAAAACTCTTAGCTGTAGCAGAAGTAGCAACTGCAGGAAGAAACTGCCACCCTTAGGGCCCAGGGAATAAGTGAGCAAGGAAAGACAACATTTTAGAGGAGCTTAGAGGCCGAAATTCAGATCTTTGAGGAGAAGTTTGTGGATGCTTCATGGGAAAGCAGCACACCAAGCTGCCCATCACAGTGAAGACAAATTTTGGAAACCCCTTGATTCAACTTCTGCATGAAATATCCCTGGTCATATATGGTCCTTCTCCTACCCCACAGGAATCCAATGTTGGTTAGCAGTAATTACTGTTTTCAGTTTTTACTTTCTTTCCTTTTACTATACTTTCCCAATTTCCTAATTGATCCTACATTGATAACTGGAGAAATGGGTGGGGAGTAGAGGTATCTCTAAATAAGGTGAATTCAGGTAGCTGTCATGCTAGGGCTTCAGATATGTGAGAATTTTCTCAGACCACCAGCCTTGAGCCTCATCACAATAGACATCCACTTAATTGCACATGGACATAGAACTTTTATTCATACCTGTGCACTTTTTTATATAATGTGCTATTATCCTAAATCTGTTTTTTTTTTCTAAGAGTCCTCTTTGGGAGCATTTTGTCTACAGTATCCATTGAATTCACATTGCTTAATATTTAGAAAATACAAAAACTGTTGTGTACTATGTAAATATCAAAAAAATGGCCACTATAACTTTACTGCAAGAACAGTTACGTGAACTCTTGTATATCTGTCTCACTGGTAAGTCATCCAAATACTCTGCAAATGAATTTCACTCAAAATCTAGCATTGTCCTAATCTCATGCTAGTCATACACCTGGAGTTATTTTATTCCTGCTTTTAGAATTCCATAACTAAATCATAGTTGATGTGAAACTTAAATAGGTCAATGGAAACTATGAATTTACCCACGTAATCATAACTGAAAATAAAACTAAGTTTCTATATAATACATATGTAGAGAATACATAATCTATTATACCCTAAGGGAAAAGAGATCAAAACAAGCAGCAGAACACTTAAATAATGCAAAGAAAGTAACTGAAAGAATGCAAGTACTAAATTAGATGTTAAAATATCTGCTGATGATTAAAGCAAACTAATTGAAGGTGCAATTGAGAATGAAAAGGTATATGTATGGGGACATGGGGTATATGGGAAGAAACTACTTTTCCACTCAGTTTTGCTATGAGCCTAAAACTGCTCTTTAAAAGAAATAAAGTTTATTTTTTTTTTAAAAATCAAGGTGTGAGCATTGGTTTGACTGATTCACAAGGTCCCTCTCTTCACCATAAACATAAATAATACTCAGTTTGATATACCCCTTGCCCCCAAATACTATATAATATTAATACTATTGTAATGCTGTGTGTGGATAATAATCGGTATATACCAGCAAATTTCCCCAAACAAGATTGTAGTTATATTTTCAAAGGGCCACTATAAGAAGTAAATGTCACTTGCCTACCTGATTCTAAAAAAGTGTTTCTTTTCATTTTATCCTATTTGAATTCTGTGATAGGCATTGTCTATGTAATGTTCCAAGGAAGAAAATGTAATGCTCCAACGAAGAAAATTGGGAATCATATGTATGACTTTTACCTGGCCTTTCTCTGGTAAGCAACTTATGAAGAAGCTACTCGTCCATGCTAACTCTTAAAATAAGGGGCACTGTGTAGTGCCACCATGCTGAAATGGAGAATTATGATAGCAGCCACCTCTTGTCACAAAGAAAGTTACTTCCATTCCTATTGTGGTGTGTTTCCTATATACACAGAGCCGTGAGAAAGCTGGGGACTTCCAAGATGAAGCTCAGTTTCAAATATTAATTTGGAAGTAATGTGTGTAAGACAGAAAAGAAAGTAGGGCAAGTATGGTCGCTGATAAACCGACATTGGTAGCATGCTGCATACATGTTTATATGTTAACAGTGATTAGCAGTAATGGAATAGAAGTAACAAGTTAAAAGCATTGCTAAGAAATTCAGTGGTTGAATTAATGGAAGAAATGGAAGCATCCCAGATGATGGGGTGTGGACCTAGGTACCTGGAAGAATGGTAAATACTAATGAGCGCCGCTCCCCCAGCCAAAAAAAGTTGACAAATATATACAGGGTAACCTTTAAAGTTTAAGAAAAACCTCCCACCATAATTTAGGTAAGTTGGAGATGATGACTGAAAATCCATAGAGGGTTTTCAAGGGGAAGTAGAATATTTGAGGAAATGGCGTCATCAAGCCTGACTGTATAATGATAAGTGCCGTTGGGATGGGAGTTGATAAACTTACGCTTCTTTTGTCTATTTCCACATCTGTTGAATGGGGTTAATATGTATCTGAATTTACATGGCTCTACAGCTCATAGTGTATGCCCATAAAATAGAATTGTGCTAAGGACTTTAATGTGATAGCTAAGCTAACTACTAAAATAATAGTTAAAAGAATATAGCAAGCTAATGGGAATGGAATGTTTAAAAAGGCATAAAAAAGGAAGGTATGACAGGCAGGACAAAAAAGCAAACAGTAAAATGACCGATTTATATGTAAATATGTCAATTATATTTTTTAATTGGACTAATCATTCCTATGAAAAGACAAAGATTGGCAACCTGGATTTTTTTAAAAAAACACAATATTCTGTATATAAGAGATAAACCTTAAATGATAAGAATATGGACAGGTTGAAAGCATAAGGATGGTAAAATGTACCACATGAATACCAAAATAGCTGATGTAGCTATTTTCAGTCAAAGCAGATGAAGCCAGGAGCCTTACCCCAAGGTCACTTCATTTTATCCTTTCATAATGATAAAAGTTTCAACTTACCAGGAAGACAGAATTCTGTTATATGCACCTAATAACAGCTTCAAGATATATAAAGCAAAAATTGCCAGAATAGGAAAAATAGGCAAATCCACATTCATACAGGGAGAGTTTAACAAATTACTCTTAGTGACAATTCAGAGCAAGACTAAAAAAAGAAAAAATTTGTAAGGGTACAGAATATTTGAACAACAAAATAATTTGATCTAATTGACACGTTAAAAAAACGTTCCCATAACTGCAGAATATTTTTAAGTTCTCATGAAACATTTACAAAAATTGACCATGTGCTTGTCCATAAAACAACCCTCAGCAAATTTCATAGAAGATACACAAAATATCTTTCTGACCACAGTGGAATTACATTAGGAATCAATAACAAAATCATAACCTAAAAATCCATGTTTAGAAATAGAGCAATAAATATTCTTCTAAAGTAAAATGTGTCAAAGAAGAAATTATGAGGTGTGATCAAACAATACGGTGTTCAGCTTTATTAATCATGTAGGAAATGAAAATTAAAACCACATGGGATATTAAGCACATACGTCTCAAAATGGCTAAAATTAAGCAATAAGACCAACATTCCACTCTTACCCATATATCCAACAGAAATGTATGCCCATATATACTAAGAGGATAAAAACGGTCCTTGCAGCATTTTTCATAACCCACTCTCCCCAAATAAAATAACCCAAATGTTTATCAATGGTAGAATAAAGTTGCAGTATATTTACTGAAATAATTTTTTAGCAGAGCACACAGAACAGACACAGTAGGAATTGAAAATTATCAAAATAAATCCAATCAGCAAGATAAGGAAAGATGAATGGAAAAGGGAAGCAGGAATAAGCACCTATGGAGAACTAAGTAGAAATGCTAGTATAAGAAATGTAATTTTTAATATGAAGAATTTAATAGATAATTGAATAAAAACAGTTAAATATCAGGTTGAGAAACTCCCAGAAGGTTATCAGAAAGGGAAAAGCAGATCAGGAGAATGAAGGGTGTATTAAAGGTAGAAATAAAACTCCGAAATAAAGAGTAACCAGAGGGGAAAAATATTTAAAGAAACACTATTTGGTTTCTAGAATTTGGGAGAGACTAAAATACCTGAAAATCTCTGCTTGATAAGATACATCAAACTCTTGAAAATCATACTACTAAGAAAAGTAATGTCCTAGGGTCCCCAAATAAGAGGAAACTGAGTTGAAACCGGAGTAGCCTTGGGGTCCCAGGTTGGGCTGTTAAGTGGGCAAAAGGCCTCCCTTGAAGATTAGACCAATGGGCTTGCCCTCACACCAGTCTAAAGTCCAAATTTATAGTTATTGGTCTGGGGAACCATAGTCTGAGAAATTAATATAAAAACAGTACGTAGTCATTGGTGCGCTTGCAGTAAACAAGCAAACACAACTAACCTAGAAGGATCCATCCTCGACCTAGGTGGGTGGCACAGGATTCCCAAAGATAAGACCCTATTAGAGATGAGCTCATACTCTAAAATTACAAAACACTTGAGGAATAATCCAATAAACAGCAGTATTAAACTTCAAAACTTCAGATAATAGACTATAAAATAAGCATAGTATATTTTAAGTGATTAAAGAAATAAGTTATCTATGCATCTTTGCCCGACAAGCCTCTACAAACTGTAACTGATAAATGTATTGGATCAGGGGAGATAAAGGCTTTTTACTGTGTATGTTCCAAACAGATGTGAACCCCTGTTTAGGAACCTCCAAGGAGATTACAGGTTTGCAAAACAATCATTGAGCAGGAAGCATCATGCACAAATAGTTTATATCAATGCCATTAAAAAAAAAAAAAGACATTGAAAGTTTGGATTAGCTCCAAATTCAGCAAGTAATCTTGTGAAATTCTGTAAAAAGCCACTGGCTTTTAATAAGACAAATTAAAACCCATGTTAGAGGATTAATTCATTTCTCTCGATAATACATGCATTTCAGTGACTAACAGCAATGACTCAGATTGCTTAGTAGCAGTAATAGTAACAAGTAAATTTAACCAGGAGATACCCACAGTTGGAGAAAGTCATCTGACAACAAAACAATGTGTGTTTCTAAAAAGGTATTGTCATAAATTAAATATAGACATTTCCCCTATGGTATTATAAAACTGAATTTTTGGAAACTTAACACTTGTTTCTGTTTGTATGTAATTCTACACATTTAAATTATCCAATGTTGGCTGTTAATTGCACTACTTTAAATTTCACAGTTAGATTATGTTTAAAAGTAAAAAGTTTTAATATGTGTCCCCCCAATGGTTATTTTTTAATGTGTTCAATTCCCCTTCCCTTTAAAACTGGAATAACTTAATAACGTATCACATAACATATATGAATTGAAAACAGTAACCAGCTCAACTCCAAAGCTTATGCTTCTAAACAAGATTCAACATCTTTTATTTACATATTTATGCCATACATTAATGATCTTATACAATTAACTAAATCTAATAACAATGGTGAGGATGAAACATAAAAGACACAATTCCAAATTTTAGTCAGGATGAAATACATTTTCACTAACTGAAAGATACAATAAACAAATAGCCATTATAAAGTTACAGACTATGTCAATTCACTTAAAACTGAAAGTCAGCCACACAGCTATTGAAATGGGAAATTTGCAAATGCAAATATTACATGTGCAGGTGTAATGCATGCATGGCATCACATTTATTCTTTATCTATTAAGCGATTTTTAAAGTAAAGTGGAATAAGCACGCATATCTTAATAATATATATATATACATCAAGGCACATTCTTTTCTTGTGCTTTAGGAATGATTTACATTTGATTTGCTTATATCTTAAGTTTACACCGTATATTTGCTTTTAATACTTAAAAGTTTAGTTTTAGCAATTATAGCTTGTGTGGTAGTTTTCCAGAGGAGAGAAATATGGCATCTCCCCATGGTTATTTTGACAATCAGACAGTTGGATAGCTTAGAAGTGGGAATCTAAAAAGCAGACACACAAATTAATATAATTCTCAGGTAAATTTTAAAAATAATTTACTTTCAACAATTTGGTAGACCATAATCAATTAATTTCTTTAGTATACTATAATGAGGGCTGAAATGAAGACTTTTCAATGTTCTGAAATTACTTGACAATTATATGGTATCCACAGGACTGCTGTAGATATCTATATTGTTATCCTATTTCTAAACTGCAGTTTTTCAACAAAATTGAACAATTAAACATGATACAAGAACTGCAAACATACCAAACCTGGCTTTAACTTGTTCATTCTTCAGTAGAAGAATGAGATCCTTGTTTACCTTCCATGTGTTGTCCTATGTTATGAAGGAGGAATTTCCCCTCCACAGTGCTAAGTAACAGGGTTCTTTGCTCATGGTCAATTGACTTGCCTTGAAGAGATAGTACAGTAAGGCTTTAATATGCATTACATGCATTTTAATGGCATTTTAAAAATCAGATATTCATTTAAGGGTTCCCCCTATAGGTAAGTATACTGTGCAAACTTGATTACAACATTAAGTGCTTTAAATAAAGAATCCCTGACTTATAAGGGCTTAAAATAAATAGTAAGCCAAGAATCACAGATTTGAAGCATTTAAAAAATGTAATATACCTATGCATCCTACTAAAATGCTTTATATTAGAATTTTTTAAATCCATAAATGGAAATGAAATCACAAAACTTCTATATTTTGAGGATAAAAAAGAAAAAAAGTTGACTGGTGCAGCCTTTTAAGCTCAAAGTATATAATAAGGTCAAAATGCAAATGAAAATATACAGTTTTTCATTTGGTACAGTCCTTTACAAACATTAATTCATAAAAAGTATACCATGATAAACCACTGCTATCAAATAGATTTGCTTTCAACTTTTTTTAAAGTAAATGGACTTTTCTACAGAACCCAGACAAACGATTCAGAAATGTGGAAACATCACCAAACAGCCCCCCGTCTTGACATACAAACGCCCAGCAGAGAGTCACATTGTACTGTAAACAAATGTTCTGTGAGTTCGGTATCCATGAGATGGCACTTTTCAATCTCCATTACTATATTCATTCTGCTTCCGAAATATGTGCCACCTCTACTTCAACAGTCTGAATAGCTTCTGCAACCTCAGAGAGCTTCTGTCCTTGCTGCTGTGCCAACACATAATTAACCACCTGCATGATGCTTTGGTCAGAAAGAGTAGATACAGATGGATACTCTTCAGTAGCTGCAACGGCTTCGAGAGCTTCCATAGTTTCTCCTGTCACTACCACAGTCTCAAGTTCTTGAGGACCACTGTTTTCGGGTTCCTGCATGTCTGCTGTTAAGATGCTCACAGCATGCTCCACTTGAGTTCCTTGGTTATGAAACTGAAGGGTATCTTTTTCCAGCATAATTTTGCAAGGCACATAATCTCTGTGGAATTTTGTCATATGTTTACGGAGTGTTCGAGCATCTATGTAGGCTTCGCTACACACAGGACAGACATAGGGCCGCTCGCCGGTATGTGTTCTGACATGGCGTTTTAGGGATCGGGCATCAGCCCAAGCTACTCCACATGTTAAGCACTCAAATGGCTTAACTCCTATTTAAAAAAGAAGAAAAGAGGTGTGTGTGGTGAGGTGCAAGTACCAAAATATATTAAAGTGGCCTGATAAATAATGTTTTTCTTTAAGTACAGTAGCCCATAAGCCTTTCTATCTTGAATATGGCAATCCTTTATTTAGGACCTATGATTTACCTTAGAATAAACCAGATTCTGTAGTATAATCTCCCGAAAGATGTTCCCATGGATAAAGGTTACTGAGAGACAATGCTAGTTTCCGTGCACGGTCTCACTTAACCTTCACAGCAGTCCTATAATTGTAGGATAAGGAAACAGAGGCTCCAAGTAATCCATAAAAATGTTGATAAGAGACTATAAGCTCACAAATCAGGTACTCAAGTTCAGGATCACCTTATCACCTGAAAAAATCTTCCACGATACGGAATAAACCTCTTATCAAGGAAGGTGAGGTAACAGGCAAGAGGCCTGACAAAGGGAGAATCACCATTGGATTGGCTTTTGTTCCCTGTCTGTCTCTAATATATGGTATATATTATTAACTCTCGTTACCTTCATGGTTGTTCATGTGTCTCCTATACTCTCTCAGCTGAGTGAATTTTCTTCCACATCGTTCACACACCCGTTCCAGGTTTTGTTTTGCTCTTCCTTTTTTCCCATGGGTAGCTTTCTTCACATGCCTTCTGAACAAGGCTTTTTCATAAAATTCTTTGCCACATATATTACACCTAAAGTAAAGACAAAAAAACCTAAAAGCATCAGTATCCAGAAGAACTAATCCAAGTATACATGTATCTCAGTTAAGTTCAGAATCCTCCTCAAAGTTACCCACCTGTAAGGCTCCGTGACAGAATGAGACTTCACATGGGAATACCAATCTTTCTTCCAACTATAGCATTTATCACAAAACTGGCACTGGAATGGCTTCACACCAAGATGTTTGTTCATGTGCTGGCGAAGATCCCTAGCTTCAAAGAAACTTTTTTCACATCTGCAATAATAAAATTCAAACACCCAACTGGATCATCTTATTCTTTTAAAACAATTTTCCAAGAATTCAGTATATTCTTGGGTTTCTAGAACTCCACAAGATGACCTCAATTTAAATTAAGAGACTTCACTAGTATCCCAATCTTGCAATAAGGCTGCGGGGTGTTAAGTTCTTTCAGCTCCAGACACTAGAAACATTTTAGAATAAATCATGTGGAGCTCCCAAAGGTTACTACAGAGGACATTTACTTTTTGTCTCCATCTCAACCCCATCTGGTCCTCTTTTTTGCCACCTCCTATTCTCTGTCCATGTATTGGGAGGAGGCCTCCCCCTTGACCATAAGGATGGAGCAACTGACTGAGGCCTAAGTCAACCAGAGCACAGCATTCCTTTGGCCCGAGTGATTGATTCATGGTCATGTGACTTAATCAGATCCAATGGGAGTAAACCTCAGGGCTTTTATAGGAAATACCAGAAAACCACTCGACAACTTGGTGGTTGAGTGAATATGAGGCTGAAACCTTTGCCCCTGACATGTCCAGATGGAGCCTCAGACACACGAAATGCTAATGAATCTATCAGGTTGGTGCAAAAGTGGTTTTGTTTTTTGCAATAATTTTTAACCTTTTAAACTGCAGTTAACTTTTGCACCAACCTAATACATCCAGTTAACATTAAATCAGAGTCCTCGATTTTACCTTTCATTCAAGCCAGTTTAGAGTTAGATTTTCCTTCACTTACAACTAAAAATATTTTGGTATTTTAAAATAATACTGAGTAGGTGACATCAGCCAATATGTAAGAGCAAGGAATTCCTAAATCCCATCATCCCCAAAAGTAGAGGACAAATTGGCAAAAACTGTCAGAATCAATTTTATTGAAACTCTGGAAACTAATTAAAAGTTTAAAGTGACCAGGCAAACATATTCAAGAAACAAATAGTTGAATCTCGGTCAGAGAGCTTTGTGGCATTTGAACTTACTCTGGCCCCGTCCCCTGCACTGAGGAGACAAGGCTGTATTCCCGCAATGGGACTTATTCTCAAAGAACTGTGGTTGTGTGTTTTGACCTATCTCGTGACTCCCTGAAGGATCGATCCCTTCAAAGGGCTTGCCTTTATTTCGCCTAACTCTGCCATGCTGAGGATTGGAGGGAAGGAAGAGTTTGTTGACCATTAAAGGCAAATGTATTAGCCACTGCCACCTAGGGCAAGGAATAATATATAACCCAAAAGATTGGGAAGAATGCTTTGGGGAATAGGAGATTTGAAAAACTCTCACATATTCCTAGGAATTATAGAAGTCCACACCCTTACCTAGGGCTGGGCACATGCTCAGAAAAGACCTGAAGAGGCCCCAAGCTCTCACCTCTGGCTGACTGTACGTACAGGAAGAGAAAGCCAAAGCGGAGCTGTAAACTGCCTGGCTGAGTACTGAAAGCATTCTGGAATTAGACAGTGCTGAAGCTTGCACAACACTGAATGTACTAAAGGCCACTGAATCGTACACTTTAAAATGATAAATTTTATGTAATGTGAATTTTACCTCGATTATAAAAGTGACTTCAGGAGGCTTTGGAAAATGAAAAGAGGGAGAAAGAAAAGAAGTCTGAAGAAAGGAGAAACTAGCAGGAGGCCCAGCACTTCAGAGAAACTGCCTAGAAAGAAAGTCTGGCTGGCCCAGGGCCATTCTTTCCCACAGTCCTCACCTCCAGGTCCCACAATTAAAGAATCTCTTTAAATCGTTTTTTTTTTAAAGATTTTATTGGGGAAGGGGAACAGGACTTTATTGGGGAACAGTGTGTACTTCCAGGCCTGTTTTCCAAGTCAAGTTGTTGTCCTTCCACTCTTAGTTGTGGAGGGTGCCGTTCAGCTTCAAGTTGTTGTCGCTTCAGTCTTAGTTGTGGAGGGCGCAGCTCAGCTCCAGGTCCAGTTGCAGTTTCTAGTTGCAGGGGGCACAGCCCACCATCCCTTGCGGGAGTTGAACTGGCAACCTTGTGGTTGAGAGGACGTGCTCCAACCAACTGAGCCATCCAGGAGCTCAGCGGCAGCTCAGCTCAAGGTGCCATGTTCAATCTTAGTTGCAGGGGGCGCTGCCCACCATCCCTTGCGGGATTCGAGGAGTTGAACTGGCAACCTTGTGGTTGAGAGCCCACTGGCCCATGTGGGAATTGAACCCGCAGACTTCGAGTTAGGAGCACGGAGCTCTAACCACCTGAGCCACCGGGCCAGCCCTCTTTAAATCATTTTAAGTGAGTGATTTGTATGGTATGTGACTTATATCTAAATAAAACTTTTAAAAATCATACACAGGGGCCAGCCTGGTGGCTCAGGTGGTAGGAGCACTGTGTTCCTAATGCCAAGGCCATCAGTTCGATTCCCACATGGGCCAGTGAGCTGCGCCCTCTACAGCTAAGATTGTGAACAATGGCTCTCCCTGGAGCTGGGGGGCTGTGAGCTGCCGTGGGCTACCGTGAGTGTCCAGCAGCCAGCGTGAGCGGCCGACCAGAGCTGCTGTGAGCAGCTGACCAATGACCAGTGACCGACTGCCTTGGAGGGTGGGAGGGTCCGGGGAGCGCAAGGCTCATAATACCAGCATGGGCCAGGGAGCTGTGTCCTACACAACTAGACTGAGAAACAACGGTTTGAACCGGAGCGGGAGGTGTGGGGGGAGAGGTGGAAGAAGGTGAAAAAAAAATCATAACTAGCAATATGTAGGCAAAAAAGTGATTATAATAAAAAGTAAACAAATAATAGTTTAACATTATCTTCAAATGTTTTATTTTTTCCCAGCTTTATTGAGGTATAACTGACAAAATTTTGAGATACTTGAAGTGTACATCATGATTGAATGTATGTATACACTGTGAAAGGATTCCTTCCATCCAGTTAATTAACACACCCATCACCTCAGATGTGTGTGTGTGTGTGTGTGTGTATGTACATTAAAGTTCAACTCTCTTAGCAAATTTCAATTATAGTACACAGTGTTATCAACTATAGTTACCTCAAATATTTTCTTTTAAAATCAACTTTGAAATAAACCAAGTAAGAACAAAAGGAAATTAATTGAATGGTTCGCATATCAAATACTTACTGAGTACAATGATAGCCTCGAACCTCAGGCTTTGGCTGGTGTTTCTTTAGGTGTTTACTGAGTCCAGAACCCCTGTGAAAAGACTTTCCACAAACTGAGCAATGGTACTTGGACTCCCCTATAAAAATAAAACCATGTCACAAATCCAGCAATCAAATGCTCTTACAATGGAATATTTTATGTCATATTTCAGAAGTTATTTTATCAAGGGGACACGGAATCTATAACATTTGGCAGCCACCTTCTAAGAATAACAATAAAACAGGTCAAAATCCTGTTTTTTTCCTCTCAACTACATGCTAGTGAGGTCACTACTATCTAAAAAAATGATATGCTTTCATAATCATCTGGATTATAATAGTACAGAGTTGAATACAAGTTCTAGAGCAGATATCTACCCTTTATCAGCCATTTCCACATAACTGCTTTTAAGCATTTGAAAATTAGTATGTGTAAAATAAAAATTCTAATGAAATTATAAGCCACATACCATGCTGACAGTTACAGCTTCCTATAGCTTAACTTTTTAAAAGCATGACCATTTCTTTAGGTGCCTTGATCTGAAATATGATTTAATACTCAGTATACATTTTTCTACACTGAGGGAAACAATGAATATTTTTATACAAAGAAAAGCTCTAAAACTAGACTTAAGAACACCTTTTAACTTTACCCTCATTAATAAAAAACTATACACATATAGCCATTAATATAGCAATGTAATTTCTGAAATAATCACAGAATAATCAATAGTAAATTACAAGTATATAATATGCAACTATGTCAATATATACTTCTCATTACCTGTGTGAATACTCATATGTTCTTGAAGACTCCGTTTGGTAACAAATGATTTAACACATAGTTCACACTGGAACTGCTTTTGTGACTGATGGAGACTCTGGTGTAATTTTAGACCATGCTTGTAGATGAAAGTCTTTCCACAGACCTAAGACAGCACAGGTGTTTAAACCAGTAAAACAGAAAAGGAGATAGGAGCTGTTTCTGGAGAATGCAGACAGAGAAACCAATACGCCATTTTAAATAAAACACTTAAATTATAAACAATAACAAAATGAAAGCTGAAACAAATGCCAAGGATATTAGCTAGTTGATCATCTTCTGATTCAGTACTGAACAAACACTGCCTATTTTTCTTACACCCATGTGATCACTGGCAGAGTTCAAAGAAGTACAAAAGAACCTCATGCTATCCTTGTGAGACTGACAAACACTATACTTTATATATTAATAGTGACATGGGAGCTTCATTAAGAAAATACACTCATTTCCTTTTATACCAACTAGAACAGTGCTTCTCACACTCTGTGATGAAGACCAGTTTGCTTTTTTTTCTCTTTCTCCAATCCAGCGGGAAGAGATTTTTGTTAAACACAATAAAAATGTCACAACAACTTCAAATTGCCGTGATAGTTTCTAAATGCTCATTCTCCATTTCTGTACTTTCATAGTCCACACATTTTAAGTAGTGCTACTCTAGAAGACCAGAGGCCCAGTTAAATACTTAGTTTTTAAATAAATGAATAAAATAATGCTTAGGATTTGGCTTCAAAATAACTGAGGGGAGGTGGAAGTAGGGCAGTAAGTGACAGTAATACACATAACACAAGTGACCATGTGTTGATAACTACTGAATCCGGATGAAGGGTAAATGAAGATCTATTCTATTCTCTTATATGCTATTGGCATGCAAAAGCTAAAACAAAACAAAACAAAAAACCGAGAAAGAGAGAGGGGGGGGGCGTGGGAAAGAGAGAGAGAGAGAGAATATAGCCCAGAGTTGGCTACTGTTTACCCAGGAGTCATATTTTGGTATTTTTAGGTAACCTCAGTCCTCAATTCTAGAGGAGGATACATAGCTTAGGGAGGATTTTTGCAAAGGTTTGTTTAAACCCTGCGTTCCTTTCGAGTTCAGGTTGGTCCTGCTGAAGGTTACAGGATGACTGGGATGATGAACTGGTTATCCTCACCCACTACACCCTCTGAATCCTAATAAGTTTCATAAACATTCCTTTTTTTTTTTTAAGGAGGGTGCAGCTCACAGTGGTCCATGCGGGGATCCAACCGGCAACCTTAGTGTTATCAGCACCACGCTCTAACCAACTAAGCTAACCGGCCATCCCACTAACATTCTAAATAGATTCATTTTGAATTACAACAAATTAAACAGCAAATTAAAGAACGTAATTGGGAATCACCCTTTACGTAGGCAACAAACTAAAAAAGTCACAGAATTCCCTGTGACATTTTATAAGAGTGAGGGTGACTCCAGAATCAACCAGTCTCATCATCAGTTAAGTTCCAATCTTCTTTATAATAACAAAATAAATGTATGGCTTTACCTGGCATGCATGTGGCTTTACACCAGTGTGCTTTAACATATGTATTCGAAGAGAATATAATTTAGGTAAGGTCCTTCCACATATGGAACATATAAATTCTCGTTTGGTTCTGCCCTTCTCAGACGGTGTTCCTGATGCCTCAGTAGATGTGGAATTGGAAGCGGTTGAGGTGGGCGCAACTTTTCTGGTATGTCGAATTAGGTGTGCTCGCAAGGAGGCACTGTACTGAAACTGTTTTTTACACAACTAAAAGAAAAAGTAAACAAAATTCTGTCTAAATGTAATTCCAATATAAATGTTAAGTGAAACTCTACTCATATTTCAACGTCCCATGTGTTACAATTATGTAAATCAATAAACACATATACTATGTAAAAGACAGTATGTTAGGTATCAGATTATAAAGACAAAAGGGTAAGACCCAGCCCCCTACTCTGGAGATTTATAATCTAACCACAGAAACCAGACTTATATGTACAAAAGGTGAACTATTTAAGAAGAGGCAGTAATCCGAGCAATAAGGTCGGCCTCATCGAGGAGCTAGGTCTGTCTTGACGGAACTGTAGGACAGAAAGACAGAAGAATGCTGTCATTATAGGACTACTAACAAGAGCTGTTAGGTGGAGCAAAACTAGGGGATGGGAAAAGTAGGAAAATGAAACTGTGATGGTCTTTGGATTTTATACTATAGTTGTTGGGGATTCATGAAATCAGTTATATATGCTTATCATCTACAAATCTTATTTTTTTAAAAATAAATAAAACTTGTCTCTTGGTCCACTTCCTCTTCAGGTTTTTTTTTTACTCTCATGATGCTTCTCTTTGTAACTCTAAGTCACAGGAATAATGGAAGATGACACTCTCCTTCACCCCACACTCCCTACACATATGCAAAATCCTTCCCATTACCTTACTTTCTCAATATCATAATTTCAATTGATCAATTTCAGTGTTTACGTTATATGGATGATGTAAATGTTATTACAGTTGAGCCATATAGTACACTATGACTCCCTTTCCTTTCTTTCTGTTTTCTTTTTTGCTTACTTCTCTTTGTATTTACTTCTAATTCATCACCAAACCCTTCCCTTGGTTGTCCACTAAGAGGAGATCTAAACACATCACCTTACCAGAGATTTCTATCAAAGCATTATGTCCAGTTCCAACCTAGTTGTTTCCTACACTTGGACTCTTTGTAGAATTGGACCCCAAGATTCCCATGTGTTGCTCATTTTAGTGGAACACCTCTGTCTATAGCTTCCTGAGAAAGGGAGTTTGGGAAGAAAAAATTTCCAGACCTTGAATGTCTGGAAAGGTTCTTATTCTACCATTACAAATAAATGACAGTTTGACTGGCTACAGACTCCAAGTTAGACATTATTTCTCTTTAGAACTTTAAAGGCACAGTGACTTTGTCTTTTAGCTCCCACTGTTGCTGCTGAAAAGCCTAAAGTCATTCTAACCCTCACCCCTTTCTGTGAGACTGACCATCTTTTTTCTCTCTTGCAATTTATAAGATTTTCTCTTTGTCCATGTATTCTGAAATTTCGTAATATATCTTGACAGATTTATTTCCTAAACATTCATGGTTGGGGCATTCAACGTTCCCTCATAACAAGGAAACTTATAGTCTTAAGTTCTGAAATATAGTCTTAAGTTCTGAAATTTTTCTTTATTGTATAAATGATTTCCTTCTCTCCGTATTGTTTGTAATTACGTGGTATTAAACATCTTAGACCAATCCTCTAAATTTCTTTCACTCCCACTTTCTAACTTGTCTGTTTGCTTTTTCTGAGAGATTCAGTCAGTTCTATTTCCCAATTTTTCTGAGATTTTTATATTTATTATCTATTTTATTCCTAAAAAGTTCTTCTGTTCTCTTCATGTACCCTTTTGAAAATATAGTACCTGGTTATTGTTTCATTGATGTAACACTTTCATTTATCTCTGATATAACTCACTTTGTGGTTTGGGTTTTTTTCAAGTTTTTTCTCTCTGCATAGTCTTGGATTCCTCAAAGATGTTTTTCTCGAAATATTTATCATGAGCCTGATTATCCCTGATGTCTTTTCACATTTCAGAATAAGATGTTTAAAAACTCGATTGGAATTTCTGTGTAAGTGGGGGAGTGGGTTGTCAACCACAGGATTTAGTCAGCTGTATCTTTAGGTCTTTTGTTTATGGGATTTAGATTTCCCATCTCTGAGAAATCTTTTTGCTTTCACGTTAAAGGCTTGGCTGCTAACATTCTGAGCTTTGCTTAGGGGAAGAGAACTTAAAAATTTTCAATATTTAGTGTGTAAGGTTTTATTTTTCCCTGTTTTGGGAACAGTACATTCACCCTCTCTTTATACAGTGTTCTCCAGAGCAGTTACGATTTTACCTTTTCTGCAAAGTAGAAAATGGATCTTTGTCTGAGGGAGGGGACTTAATTGCTTCTTAAAAAGACTTTTAACAAACAGATGCACTTCTACTTTCAAAGTAGTTAGTAATACCAATTTCTGAGCTGTTTGGTAGTTTTGCAATACAATTTCAATTGATTCTTAGCTTTTCCCTAGCACAGTGAAAGCCTAGCACTGAGCCCTTTTAAATCTGCTGAATCAGTTATTACATCTATTTATCAGAATCCAGAATTTAGTTGCTAAGGTCTCCCCTCCTGTTCTCTTTTCCTTTCTATAAGCTTATATTTTTAAAGTGGGGTAAGACAACTGTCTTTACCAGTAAGACAACAGTAAAATTATCATTTTAAAAATATTCAACTAAATATTTTCTGTCAAGGACATAACACGTACAAACCACAAGATGACTCTTACAGCAATATAAGGGAGGCAGAGAGACAGAAAGAGCATACAAATGGTAGGATAATAATGAAGCAGTAAGTTGGATTCTACTTATCCTGAAGTTAGAGCCATCTTCAATTAGCTTTCTGGATACTTACTGGACATTTGTAATCTCTAGCTCTTTCATGTTTCAGTGTGTGCATTATAAGGGTATATCTTCTCTGAAAAACCATTCCACATTCCCCACATTTATGAGATGCTTCTTCTTCAGTATTCTCTTTAGCATCCCTTTTTGGCTGTTTCATCTTTTTCCCTCTTTGAACTAATTTCTGGGCCACCTAAGTCACGGATAGAAAACACAATCTAAGTAAACATAATTATTTTGATTTTTAAGTCATGAGTCATCTTATAAATATTGCAAATTCACATTATCTTACTGGTATTTAAAATATTAAGTTGCTTTCCTGCACTTATCCCCTCCCCTTAACCCCCAAATAATTTTCACCATACGTATGACTTTATCAATAGAATGTTTTCAACTTAAAGCTAAAACTACAAAAGTCAACTCTTCGTCATACCTGTTGAACTGCTGACTTGGGAATGGCTTTCCGTTTCTGCAGCTTTTTCTCCATTCCTTTGTGTAGTCGGATATATCCCCCTTCATCAATAGAACGCTGTCGAAGCCTGCTTCTGTAAGTATCATCATCAGGGCCCAGGTCTGCCTTTGCAACCAGAGTTTCCTGACCGTTCAAAGATGGGCCAAGGTTCTGCCTGTGCTCTGGATTGTCTTCATCACAAACATCCTCAGTTGATGTATCATTTCCCATCTCACTGTTTTCTGGAGAGCTACTAGTTACATTCTCTTTTGAAAGTTTAGGATAAATATTAGAAACTGTGCTATCTTCTCTGCTGTTTAAAGCTTCTAGCTCTGTCTGGTTGTTTTTTGTTACTAAATCAACAGAGTCCATTTCAGGTTGGGAATCAGTTATACAGCCTACAGGTGGAGATGACAGAGTGGCTTTAGCCTCTGAAGAAACCTGGGGCTCAGGCTGTTGTCCTAGCTCTCGATTCTGCCCAGCTTCTGGCAAGTCTCCATTCACCAGCAGAACAATTTCACAATCCCCAAGTTCAGCAGATAAAGTTGTTGTGGTTCCTTCATTGCTAACCACAGGAGGTTCTGTACCTCCATTTTGTTCTGGTAAGTCCTGAGTAGATGCAACTGTTTGTACTTCACCCTTCTTATACACTGTTAGCTGCTTCTCTTCCATTAGTTTATGTACACTTTCACAGATTTCTAAAACTTCTGACATGAAAAGATGCCGAGCCAAGATGGCTACATCAGCCATGCTACAAAAGTCAAAACTTAGCACAGAAGTATAGGCAAATTCCAGTAAAGGAAGGAAACTTGCCTTACAGAAACCTATACGAAACAAGACAGGGGACAAAAAAGTCAAATCACCACTAAAACACCTTATAAGAACAATTAATATATGATTATGATAATATAAAATAGAATATAAAGGCAAATACGACCATTTATTCTGCAAATTAAACACCCTGGATTTGTTTTGTGTTCTGGTTGCTTATTAAACGTTGACTAACTCACTTCTATGAGCCGAGTCCCTGAATACCTAAAATAGAAAATAATATCAGACTTACTACCTCAAAGAGTTGTTGTAAGGCAGTCATTTTCAAACTGTACTCCTTAGAACCCCGGGGGTTCCTCAAATTCCCCTCAAGAAACAGCTGCTGGAGGATGGAGGGTAAAAAAAGAGAGGGACGCAGGTGAGTAGGCAGGGTTCAACCAACCTGTCCCCTAATCTTACTTCAGTAAGCATAGCTGTATATTTTAATTATAGAAATCCAAATAAAAATTGATTGGAAACAAAGGGTTCTACCACTAAAAATTTAAAAACAAGGTCAAAGGCAGGGAAATCAGCAAAATTTTTCTATCAAGACTCAGATAATGAAGAGTAGAGGCCATAGGTGTCTGTTGCAACTACTCAAGTCTGTCATTGTAGCTAGAAAGGGTAGCCACAGGCAATACACAAATGGGTGTGTCTGTGTTCCAATATAACTTTAGTTACAAAAAATGAGGGAAACAAGGATTGCCCTTTGGGCTATAGTTTGCCTATCACTGGTTTAAGGAATGAAATAATTACTATACATTCTTATTTTTTGGTATTAAATTCTTATTTTATGTGAGAAAATAAGATCAGTTTATTTCTTTTCTAAGTTCTCAGTACTTTATTTTCAAAAGCCATTTTTAATATTCACATAGTTTAAAAATCAGAAAATTACACAGTGATATGTCCAATTCCATCTCCATAACCAGTACAATTAAGAATTTATATAGCTTTCCAGAGTTTCTTTATACAGTCAAGCAAATATTTTTATTCCCCCTTCTTCCAGTAAGTTTTACTACATATATACTGTTCTGTGCCTTGTTTTTCATATATAATAATTTGTCTTAGAGATCTTTATTAAAATATAGAGAGCCAAAGCAACCTTTTAAAAATTCACATTTGCTATGCTCACTTCGGCAGCACATATACTAAAAATTCACATTTGCTGTGTTTTTCAGTTTTGACTCAAGCTAAAATGTGGTCCTTTTACATAGGCAGATGGGATGGACAAATATGCAAGGAAACCTTAAACTGTGAGATACATTAGGAGTTAGGTTGAAAACTGAGGGAACTACACATCCACATTATCATCATGGTTAATTGAGCCATTCCTAGGAAAGCTGATAATTAAATAGACTGAAGCCAGATTAATCCTGCTATAAATTATGAGACCAAGTTAAATAAGCTTGAGGTAAGTAAAAATATTTCTTAAAAAAACCCACACATACTAATAAAATAATGTATTTTGGTCTTTTACCTAGTACCTTTTTAAATTTCTAAATATGAAATAATAAGAAAATTTTACCATGAAAGTATTAACACTGTTCCAAATAATGCTCTGCATATCTAAGACCACTTTTTCAAAGGTACAAGTCATGTTTACTATAAAATACTATAAACACAAATTAAGAAAATAAAAAAAGCACTCATAATCTTACTGCCAAACGATAATAGATAATTTTGGTATTTTGTTTTCACCCCTAGCCTTTTTGCATACAAGTGTACACATATACACACTCTGCAAACATTTTAATCAGAATGAAATGGATAATTTTGCAAGATGATAAACTTCCAGAGCTCTGTTACACAACGATGGGAAAAAGTTAATATTACTGAACTGTACATTTAAAAGTCATCAAAAGGGTAAATTTTGTATTATGTGTTTTTATTGAGAATTTAAAACTTTTAAATGAACAGTGGTTATAGATTTAAAAATATACATATGACAGTTACTTGCACTTCCAGCAGTGTGGCAGACTGGGGTGCCCTGAAGGACCCACATAATTAAAGAAAATGCTAGATGAACATATTTTAAAATATTATTTTAAATTTACCCAGTGCTCCAACACTGAGTGGAACCAGTAGAGAAATCTTCCTCGAATAGTCAAGACCACAGCCAGGCTTACTTTGGTGGGTTTCTTTTTTTTTAATTACGGTAATAATATACATAACACTTTGGTAGTCATAAAAACCTCAAGTTGAGAACTTAAAGTGGTCCCAGACTGCTAATGCCCTCAATATCTAAAGAAGCAAATGTTTCTTTAGATATTGAAAGTGGAAAACACCTTCAACCCAGACTCAAAGATTTCCCACAAAGTTCTAAAGAATATGAGTTCAGCGTATACAGATTAAAAAAAAAAATCACTAAGAAAAAAGGCACCATGAACAAGAGCTAGCAGAAATAAAGAGCATAAGTCAAACCAGCAAAGATTTTAAGTTTTGCTATGATCAGATATAGAAAATAAAGGGTGGCATACCAGTAGAGCAAAAGATCATAAAGAGAAGGTCCCTAAAAGAGACATCTGAAAAAGAACTAAATAGAACCTCTAAAAGTGGAAACATAAATTGGAATTAAAAGCTCAATAAATGAATTTAACAGAAAATTAGATGCAGCTAGAGTGAACTAGAATTTTCCAGAATAATCTACAAAGAAACGAACAAAATATGAAAGAGAGATTAAGAGAGACAATATAAAGTGAGAATGTCTGTCTAATTGGAGTTTCAGAAAGATAGAAGGCAGAGAAAGAGACAATTTTTGAAGAGAGATATTGGCTGAGAGTTTTTCTCAACAACAATCTCAATTTCCATACAAGACAGTTTAGTCAAATATCTTCATACTAGATTAAGAACAAAATCCATAAATGTGATGTTTAAAGAGACATCTAAAACATAAAAATATAAAAAGGTTGAAAATAAGAGATGGAGGAAACATGTCCTAGGCAATAATAACAAAAATAGTTTACATAGCTAAAACATATTTACAATAGCTAAAATAGAAAATATCATTTACAATAGCATCCAACATAGACTTTGAGAGTGAAAAGCATCACTAAAGATAAAGAGGATCACTACATAATAATAAAAGGATGTTTCATTATCAAGCCATAATTCTAAGTTTATATGCATGTAATAACATGGCCACAAGATACATGAAACAAGAATTGAAAAAACTCAGTAGGAAACAGACAAATGAATCACACTAGTTAATATTCTAAAGTACCTGTCAGTCACTGACAGATCAAGCACACAAAATAATCAGTAAAGAATTAACAACAGGCTTGATCTAATTCACAATATACTGAACATTGCATCCAACTGAAAAAAACTGATGTTCTATTCAAGCAAAATTAAACTTATAAAAACAGACCACATGGAAGGTTTAAAGCAAGTGTCAACAAATCTACAGAATTAAGGGCAAATTTCTGGCGCTGAATGCTTAAACTAGAAAATAAGAAAGGTTGGGAGTTAATGGGCTAAGTAAGCATCATACACTTAACAACAAAAAAAGAGAGACAGAGAACATGCTCAAAGAAGAAAACAAATAGTAGAAATTAATAAAAGAAAACAACTGCTGTTCTTTGAAAGGAGTGTCAAGAAAAATTAGCCAAAGAAAAATATGCAAAAAGGATTATCGGGTGTTCTTTAAGAGCAGTACTGAGCATGCACCATTGATTGACTACAACTCTATGAAAATTAACTTAGAGAAAAGTGACAGCAAATGTAAATGAATTGTGAAAAACTGAGAAGCTATGTCTATCAGGATAGGAAAGATAACCCTTCAATTTAGTTTATTTTCCTGTGTGGTAACCAGTTCTTCAACTCTCAGTAAATTCATTTCAACATTCCTTGGGCTGACTGCAATTCTTTTCTTGAAAATTCTATTAGAAGCAGTTTTAACATCTTACTGATTTCCTCCATTAATTACATAAAAATTTTGGACTATATTTGCATAAAGTCAGGTTTTTAACATTTTAAAAATTATGCTTTGGGGCAGCCATTTGGCTCAGTTGGTTAGAGTGCAGTGCTCATAACACCCAGGTCACTGGTTTGATTCCCACATGGGCCAGTGAGCTGCGCCCTCCACAAAACTAGATTGAAAACAACGACTTGACTTGGAGCTGATGGGTCCGGGAGAAACACACTGTTCCCCAGTATTCCCCAACTGAAAACAACAAAAAAAATATTATGCTTTGGCTTAGTGGTTAGGAGAGTTTTTTTCTGTAAAGAGCCAGATAAGCAAATATTTTAAGCTTTGTGGGTCACTGGTTTATGCAGCAACTATTGAATTCTGCCCTTGTAAGCTCAAAAGCAGCCACAGACAACATGTAAATGAATGGATGTGGCTGTCTCCCAATGGAACTTTATTTATACAAAGAGGCAGTGGGTCAGATGTGGCCTGCAAACTGTAGTTGGCCAACTCCTGCTTTAGTAGGATTGAAAAATAGTTAGTAAATCTTCAGTAAGAAAAATTTTTATATGAGAAAAGGCATAAATAACCAATATCAAACAATGAAAGAGACATATCTAAAGTCACTGGAGACATTTAGAAGAGAATATGAAAAATTTTGTCAATAAATTTGAAAATTTAGATGAAATAGACAAACTCGGGCAAAAATATAACTTTCTATTATCAAATTATTCAAGATGAAACAGAAAACTTGAATACTGTATTTTGCCAGATATAATGCACTCCCATGTATAATGCACACCCACATTTTTGGCCCATACTTTCAGAGAATAAAAAATCTTTTAATTTTTTAATTCAAATTTTTATTTGTTTACATTTAGGTACTTGTTTTTTGTATTATAAAGGAATTTTAGCATTTATTTTTTATAATATGGTACAAGAAATTTTATGTAACAAATAATTACAAAACACAAGAATAGATACAAGGTACAAGAAATTTCATGTACCGATAACAAATTTACTATATTTATACAGCATATGTAGAAGGTCAAGAACTCTTTGTTGTTGCAAGTTCATCATTAAGTTCAACAAAACCAATGATCGGTATTGTTTTGCATATGGATATCGTTATTGATTCCCAGAGTTACACTTTTAACTCATAAGCATAAATAAAAGAATTAAAAAACATTTATATAGATACAGAATTAGGACTACCCATGTATAATGTGCACCCGTATTTTTCCCTCACAAATTTGGGCAAAAAAGTACACATTATACATAGGAAAATACGCTTCCCTAACCATTAAACTTGTCAAATTAGCAGTTAAAAGTCTTCTCCCAAAGTTCACAACAGTGTGAAAAAGGAAAATTATTCATGAAGATAGATGCAAATGTTTTAATTTATTTTAGCAAATCAAACAGCAATTTATACAAAAGGTGATACATCATGACTAAACTGAATTTATTTCAGGAATGAAAAATTGGTTTAACATTAGAAAATAAGTATAATTTCCCATATTAATAGAATGTGAAAAATAAAGATGGACAAGTATGTGAGAAGTCAACACCCATGTCAGAGGAAATTTCCTTAATGATAAAGGGGGTAAAGGATTATACATTTAAAACATTTACCGAATAACACAATTCATCGTTAAAAATAAAACACCTTTAGAAATGGAAATCAGGTAAGTGAACCCTCTGTCATCCATCATTTCTATTCAATTGCTAAAATGATTTTCTTTTTTAAGGTCCTGGACAGCATTGTAAAGCAGAAAAAAGTTCAAAATATAAGAACTACAAAGGTAGAAACAAAATTATTACTATTAGTAAATAATATCTTTGATGTGAAAAATCTCAAAGAATATCAATAAATTTCTGGACAACTAATGAATTTAGTAGTATTACTGTATATAAAATCAATATACACTAGAAATAAATCAGAAATTATATTAATTTTAAGAAAAAATATTAAATAGTATCAAAAAGTATATAGTACCTTGGAATAATCTAACAAAAGATATGTGAGACCTTTATTGGATAAATCTCTAAAACTTTATTAACTCAGTGTAATCTCTATTGAAATATAGTATTTTCTTTTGGTGGAAGTTGAGATGCTTTTAGTTTATATGGAATAACAAGTGATTATGAATAACTAACAACACCCACCCGAATAATAAAGGTGGGAGACTTTCCTTATTATTAGGAAGCTAAGGTAATTAAGGCTAAGTGACAGAGTGTAGAAAGAGACAACTAATAGACTGGAACAAAGCCTAGAATCAGTACCAAACACATGGAAATTTCTTTTGTTAAGAGAATTTACATGGTCTATGGATGGGGAGAGGACAGAGTTTTCACTAAATGATTCTGGGACAAATGATGATTAAAACAGGAAAAAAAAATATCAAACACCTATCTCACACCAATAAAAATAAATTCCAAATAGATTAAAAATTAAGTATGAAAGAAAAACTATGAAAACATTAAAAGACAACATATGAAAATATCTTTATGACTGAGTAGGAAAGAATTATTTTTAAAGTATAAACATAAAGAAAAACACAGGTGAATTCAACTACATTAAACTAGGTAATTAAAAAACATGTATATCTTATAATTTTGTATACCGTACACATATTTTATAAATACTCTTATCCACTTAATATTTAAAGCAAGAAAAATTTTTTTAATAATGTCTACTTTACCTGCTATTGCCTTACATATTTGCTGAATAATAACAAAAATAAGCATTTGGAATGAAGATTGAATTAGATTTTAATATTAGGATGCTGTACTGCAGTTATTTTGGGGCAGACATTTCATTTGCTGTAAGTTGCTAAGAAACTGGAAAAGAACTTTCTGTTTCAGATGCATAAGACAGGGAAAAAATCCAAAGCTAAGATATCAAAAGATTATACCTGTGATGAGTTTTATTATTCAGATGGCCCAGTATAAGGCATATTTTCTCCTCTGAGTCACCAAACCCAGAAAAAGCAAACCACTAATCTAGAATTTAATATAACTCTATGCTCCGTAAGTTTTTTGCTCACCATTGTATTCCCAGAACCTAGGCTAGCTCCTTGCACACAGTGGATGCTTAAGAAATATTTTTTTTAGTAATTAAACACATAGCTATTGCTAAGGAAAAATATGTATTTGTCTTCCCAGAAGAGGTAAGCTTTAAAAATATAAGGTAGAAAAGTATCAGTGATTAACCAGGTTAAGTATATACATACATGAATAAAATCACTTTTTTGTTTCAGAAAGAGGAAATGACATTTTACACAATGATGTCAGTAATCCAAGAGTTGCAGCAAATTAATATTATGAGAAAATGGATAAAGTTAGCTATTTTAATTCTTCCTAAATTTTCGTTTTTTGACTCCTAAGCCGTTTTATAAGTTCTAGCCAAGTGGGGCCAAAAAAGGTCAAATTATGCATTCACAATAAATATAAAACCAAAGAAACAAAAAAAAAAAAACCCCACACCTGGAATTCTGATTACTCTATTGTACACGGACAGTTTGATTATTGAACCTAATGAATTCTAATAATTACTCTTAAAAAATGAAAAACCGAACTACAAAAGTGCTCTATAATTACATGTTCCACAATATAAGATATAAGCAGTCAATTTTTAAATAACATAAGCACTTAGTGTAACAAAACTGATGCAGCTATAGATTTCTCTCAAACTACTCTTTTTTTTTAATTTTAATTATTATTGGAGAACAGTGTGTTTCTCCCTGACCCATCAGCTCCAAGTCAAATCGTTGTTTTCATTCAATCTAGTTGTGGAGGGCGCAGCTCACTGGCCCATGTGGGAATGGAACCGGCGACCTGGGTGTTATGAGCACTGCGCTCTAACCAACTGAGCCAACCGGTGGCCCTCAAACTGTTTTTAACAGTGTAAATCCCAGATATTCTTCTACTGCTACCGTTGTCTCACCTTAGAAGCAGGGATAGGAAATGACAGCCTTTTCCATAAATCTACCTTGGAAACCTTGCCAAAAGGAAGAATCTTTTCAGTTCAGATAAATCTGCTGCTATAAGTGTGCTATAAGTGGGCTTCTCCCACTTTAGTATAAATCCTGAATTTGTAAGAAACACACACACAACCCTCTTCCAGTCTGTACTTATAAACAAAAAGCAAGAGTATTAGAAAGTTCTTACCAGAAAGATCCACCACTGCCTCATGACTGGAAACAGCTCCTTTCTCAATAAAAAGATCTCGAAAATATTCACTGTTAGCTGACAAAACAGATTTATGAGCTTTGTACTCTTCTCCTTCAATTAACAAAGTAACATCACAAAACTGGTTGGAGAGTCTCTGTTCATTCAGCTGTTTTAAGACAGCCTGACAATGTTTTGGAGAAGAACGTTTCACCACTCCTTTGGTGTCAACCTATCAAAATAAGTTTAAGACCAAGAGTTGTATTATATATCACCTGTATTTCCACCCTTAAGAGAATTTAAGACAAGATACATTATTCTCTTTTACAAGATAGCACTAATTAATGTGAAGAAATAGCCTGCTAGTCTTTCTTTATTACCTATGTATTTAAATGAAAAGACACAATGTTCTCACTATTTTCTTCTATGTTCAGTGAAAACCTGGATCTCACTTCTTGCTGCCTCTTGCTAGTCAGAAATCTAACCATGTATGAAACTAATAAAGGCAAAAAAAACAAAGACCTAGCCAGCTTAATTTTACCTTGCTGCATGACCCAGAGACTGCTTCTAGAAATGGATTCTACCTATATCAATATACCATAAAAAAAACAAAGAGGAGTGATTAACAACAAACCAACATTACGTTCCGAAGAGAAGCAACAACAGGAATACTTATGATTCATGATGATGCAATATTAGCATACTTTTAGTCACATGCCTGAGTTTGAAAATAAAAGCACATTTCCAAACCTTAAAAAATATATATATTACTATAGTTTTACTGTGTATAATATAGTGCATTACTTTAGACACAGACCTGCTTATATCTTCACTGTCAGTGCCAATAGTCAAGCAGTTTCAGTGGTTTAAAAAAATTTTTAAAAGACTACAAATACTAGTACACTAGTTACATATGTTAAAGCTAAATGGATTATAGACGATGTAATACAGAATTGTACACCTGAAATCTATGTAAATTTACTAACAATTGTCACCCCAATAAATTTAATAAAAAAAAAAAAGCTAAATGGAAAGTTCGACTTACAAATACAAGTTCATGTTTGGATACTGGCTTCTTTTTTGCAGGCTTGGAGGCTGTAGTTGGAGGTGAAGTAAAATTGCTCAAGTCATCTTCTGATTCATTACTTTCTTCTCCAGATTCAAGGTCTAATCCCAATTCTTCTAACATTTCTGAAGTATCTGATATTGGACGGGAGCGATCTAGTTTCTCCTGGCATTTGCTACACTGTTTAATGTAATCTTTGACTTGCTTTAATATACCTACAATAAAAATAAAAATGAACAAGTTAAATTTAATACAGCTCTCATTTGAAAATTGAAGAATGTATTACACTGTTATCTAATCAGTGTACACTAATGTATGTCCCACCGCATATGTGCAGACACACATATGCCCCATAAAGTACCTAGAGCGAGTCCTTTAGAATTTACAATACATTTTTTCAATGATATAAGGTTATATAAATTATAGTTTGTTTCCATGCTGTGGTAAAATGTTATTCACTTCCCCATCATATAAAATGACTATGGAGCACCACCCAATTCCATATGAGTTGTGACTCATTCATGCAATAAGAACTATAGGAAATGGCTAATATTCAACTGTTTTTGACTTTTATAAACAGTAATAATAATGTGGATGAAGCTAATACCTCTCCACCCTACCAACGCCAGGCTTGACCATGCAATTTGCTTTGGTTAATGGATGTGATGTGTGCCATGTCTCATTAGTAGCTTTACCAGGCACTGTTTCCCATCAGTTCTCTGATTTCAAAGAACAAATGTTCCAGATGGATGCTGTCCTTTAGCCTGAAGTGCACATGAAAAAAGACAGGGACAGCCAATCTGCAACCTGAACAGGACTACAATAATATAAAATAAATCTCGTTGTTTTTTTTTTTTAAAGATTTTATTGGGGAAGGGGAATAGGACTTTATTGGAGAACAGTGTGTTACTTCCAGGACTTTTTCCCAAGTCAAGCTGTTGTCCTTTCAGCCTTAGTAGTGGAGGGTACAGCTCAGCTCCAGTCCAGTTGCCATTGCTAGTTGTAGGGGGTGTAGCCCACCATCCCTTGCGAGACTCGAGGAATCTAACTGGCAACCTTATGGTTGAGAGCCCGCACTCCAACCGAGCCATCCCAGAGGCAGCTCAGCTCAAGATGCCGTGTTCAATCTTAGTTGCAAGGGGCACTGCCCACCATCCCTTGCGGGACTCGAGGAGTTGAACCGGCAACCTTGTGGGTGAGAGCCCACTGGCCCATGAGGGAATCGAACCGGCAGTGAATGGAACTGGCAGCCTTTGGAGTTAGAAGCATGGAGCTCCAAACACCTGAGCTACCGGGCCGGCCCAAATCTCTTGTTTTTGAAAGCTATGAGATTTTAGGTTTACAGGAAATTGTAGAATACACAATTTAACAAAAGTTGATTACACACAAGCCACTCACAAAACCCTATTCTGAATTTCAACTTCCAGTTCAGCATGTTGGTATGGAGGGTAGGAAGCAAGGAGTGACACTTTTTATACACAACATAACATTGTTTGTTCAACATTGGTTCGTTATGTTGATGAGATACCGTGGGAACTGAACTCTTGTTTATATCAATTAGCCTATGGTAAAATTGGTTTTGTTATATGTCATTTTGCTTAAAGTCACAGAATCTATCAACAACGTTAAGTGAGGATTTACTGTACACACACACATCCAATATTCCTTATAAGGTAGAACCAAATAATTCCCATTCTACAGGTGAGGAGAATTAAGCGCTGCGAGAAAAGTAACTTGTCCAAAGTCACATCTAGTAAATTGCATAGCTGAGCCTCAAAAAGCCATGTTATTTTCAGTATATTATGCTACTTGTTATGCTTCACTTGTCCATCCCTGTGGCAGAAACTTCTCCCTCTACAATCCCCAAGTAAAATGCAAATAAAAAGGCTCATTAATTAGCTAAAATGATATAGAGGTATATAGTAAATTCCTGAAAACAGTTTCAAGATGTCAAAATACACCAACTTCCCTGCTTTCAACCTTTCTAGAGTATTCAAGCAGTATTTCTCAAATTGTGTTATGTCCCATACTTACTAAAAAAGTATACACTGGACTAATAAATTCAGAAATTATATTCTCATTTTAGATACACAAAATGGATGTTATATTACAAGCTCTGAGTTCTAAAGTAAACTGTCTAACCAAGGAATTTGCCAAATTTGTTTGTTCAGAGAACACCATTTTTTAGCAGAACATAATTTAGTAAATAGTGGGTTAGGGTTAAATATAATTTTCATTAAAAAGGCATTTACATAGATTTAGAGAGCAATACAGGCTATATTCTAGTATCCAAAAATGTTAAAGTCAAAGCAAGTCTATACCTGTATGAGGTATAGTGAGTAGGTAATAAAAAGGCTGGAGGAATATATACTTTACATACAATTAAGGGTAAATGGAAAAGATGTTAATTATCTTTGTAAAAAAATGAAAAGATGTTCACTCTATTTGTAAAAAAAAAAAATAAGAGTAAATGGGTTGGGATGATGAAAAATTTTTGAAGATTTCTGAATAGTTATTTTGGTTACACAACAATGTGGATATAATACCACTAAACTGTACACTTAAAATTGTTAAAATGTAAGTTTTATTATATATATGTATATAATAAAGTATGAAATATACTTTGAGAATAAGAAGTGATGCTATGGAAATTTCCATGTCCAAAATAAACAAAGAAGAGGAGACAGTTTTTTCTAATTAACTTTGGTTGTATTTGTAAACATTATTCTACACAATTTAGTATATTCTGAACACAGCAGAGGTTTTGAAACTATTAACTGGTTGAGTTCAAATGGTATTGGAGAAATTACACAGAAGCATTTGAACGAGAATGAAAAATTATAAATAAATACTGCAGGAAAAAATGTTATTACTGTATGATGGTCGATCAAAGTCTCAAAAGTCATCCTGTTATGTTTTATAAGTCCTTTAACTTGAGTGTTACTGTTTTGATGGAATCATTTTCAATCTAGCTTTACAGTGTCAGAAACCTGACCTTCTTAATTTACCCAGAGCTGATTAAGCTGAAAGAATCTGTCTCAGGTTAAGACACCAACGTGTAAACATAGTTAATTTACTATTTTAAGAGGTGGAAATTACTGCAAGGGGCTGAAATTAATTATGCAGCAAAGTCTGAATCCTGTAACTAGCTTTGTGACCGGGGCCAAGTCTCCAAACCTCTCTCTGTGCCTGTGTGTCACCACCTGGTTTAAGTATTAATATTTATAAACACTTTGAACAGTGTCTGACACACAGTAACTACTATGTGTTTGTTAAATAATGCTCATTGATCAATCTCTCTGGTACCAAAAAAAAAAAACCAGTCCACATAAAACACCAAATTACTATTAAAAGATTCTTTACTCAGTAAAGACTCAGAACAAAGAAAAATAAATGACCTTAGTGAGTAGTCCTGTGATAAAACAACTTGAGGAACAGTTTTCACTCTACAGCAGGGTTTGTCAGCCTCAGCAGTGTTGACATTTTGGGCCAGGTGATTCGTGTGGGGCGAGGGGGCTGTCCTGTGCATGATACAATGTTTAGGAGCACCCCGATCTCTACCCAACTAGCTGTCAATACAACCCCTCAACCACCACCAGGTATGACAACCAAAACTGTCTCCAGATATAGCCAGATGTCCCCTGGGAGGCAAAATCGTCCCGGGTTGAGAGCCACTGCTCTAGAGATCTATGTGCAAAGTTAGACAATTTGCTACAGTTAAAGAACTTTCCTCCCCTTCCGTGTTGGATACAATGACTATCCCCTGTTCCGTGACTGCGAGGGTCCTTGCACTCCTGGTTGCCAAGGAGTCAAAACACTTCAGAGCTATACTGCATGACTGTAACAATCGCAGTAACCGTACTTTTTTCCAGGTACACATAGTGCCTCGCAGTTTCCAAACCGCGCTTCACAGTATTCACGGGAAGACTATGAAAACCTTCAGAACTAAGAGCCTCTGCTCTTCTTTACGTTGAATTCTTGCCCTAAAAAACGAGGTTCGAGATGACTGTTTCCATGACTGTATTCCGAATCACTGCTGCACATAATTGCATTATTCCTTATTTACGCCGCAATAGCACAACTGGAGGAATACGAGTAAAGGGGTCCAGAGAAACCCGCGGGCCTAAACCCTAGCGCAACGCACTGGAGCCAGGAGCCCGGCCTTTGGCCGACGGGCACTCCCCCAAACCTTCAGCAACAAACACGATTGTACACGGCACAACTCAGTCCCGCTAACCGCCGCCCGCCGCCCGGAAGCGTCCCCTGAGGGAAGGCGCTGCCGCCTCAGGAGGCTGAAGGAGGAGAACCCGGCTCCGCCCGCGCACCGGCCCCTCCCATGGCTGGCCCAGCCCCCGGGGAAGCCCCCCCTTGGCCCCACCCCGGGGCAGGGCCCGCCCCCAGCGTCCCCGGCCTCCTTCCTGTGGGAAGTGCGGCTCCTTTCGTGTCCCTCACACTCTCGGCTCCGCCTGGCAGCTGCTGCAACGCCCAGCATAGACTGGGTCGGCGAGGGGCGTCCGGGAAGCGGGGTGAGGGACCCTCACACTCGCGGCTCTGCCAACAGGCCCGCCTCCGACAGCGGGCCTTGCCCGGGCAACACGCCGCGGGCGAGCTCTTACCTCGCCACCAGTACGTCTTGGACAAGTCGTGCCAGGTCTGATGCTGGGTGTGGTGAGTGCCGCCGGGGCCCAGGTGCGCCGCCTCGATGAGCCCCCAGCGCCGCTCGGGCTGCAGCACCACCTCCAGCTCCGCGAAGGTCTTGCGGTGCCGCTGCCGCCGCTGGTAGTACAAGGTCCCGTCGCGCACCACATAGCAGGCGGCCGCCTTGCGGATTTTACGCTTGACATTGCCCTCGGTGCCCGGCGCGTACGGCTCGCACTCGTTCGTCAGGTAGCGCAGGATGGCCCGGTAGCTTTCCTCGCTTGACATCGCTGACGGCAGCTCCCTGAGGGCGCCTGTCAGCGGGGGAGGAAGACAACGCACTAGCTCCAGGCGGCTGTAACAGCAGCAGCTACACTATAGGGAGGAACGGCTGTGTCTGTGGTGAGTGCTCTTCCACGGCGCCCGCAGCGCGAAGGGAGAACTGACGAGTTAGTAACCAGGGGGAACTGCACTTCTCCAGCGCGCGGGATCCACTGGCGACTGACAAAATGGCTGCTGCACCACCGGAAGTGACGCAAATGAAGGGCAGTGGGTGAGGGAACTGAGCCCTGATTGGAGCGCTGTGGCTTTCCGGTTTGATGAAGCCGACCGAGTGTCGTCAGGACTGCGGGAGGACATCTTGGAAGCGGGTGGGCCCTTCCTGGGAGATCGAAGTGGCTTTGATCAGACATCTTAAGTCCTGGCAGTCTGCCGTTTTATTTTTGCCCGTCTTTCCCATGCTCTGAGCACGTGTAGGAGCAGGTGGGCAATTGTTATCCCAGCCGAGGTACCCCGATTTGAAGGAGTCAGTGCCCCACCACCCCACCCATCTACCTTCTGAGACACCGACAATCTAACAGCATCAGGTTTTAAGGCTCCAAGTATGATGTTAGTCTATGGACACAAGACCAAGGCAACCCCATTCACACGGAAATGTAGCTTCCAGTTAATGTTATAAAAATCTAAGTCCCTCCTATTACAACAACAATAGGAGTTGTAATTTCCAAACTTAAAACCACTGGCGCCAAACTACCCATGAATAGTCGGGGTTTTTCTGGAATGATCAATTTATATGGTGACGATTTTCTACATATGAAGGCAATCATGTTGGCAAGGAGTGGGGAAAATAGCTAGCACTATGTATTTTTATAGCTCATATACATATTTAATACACATTTGGGGAAGTTTTCTCCATATTACACCCAACATATACTGAATGCACAAAAGGACTAGGAGCCTTGAACGGCATTTTCCAACGTTCTGTGTAGGATTTTTAACTTGTAGTCCAGAGCAGTGGCCTTGCTTACCGGTGTCTGGGTTGGATCTGCATTGCAGACAAGAGCCACAGGCCGACACTTTCCTAAGCAACTGCGGTCAGGCACTGGTGTTGCTTTGCTGGGTCCTGCAAGCTCCAGACTAACCCTGGAGTCTAGTTGATGGGTGAGGCTCCTTGACATTTGTGGACACAGGTGAGGGGCAGAAAGGTGAATGCAGTGGCTTCACAAAACAGGATGCACTGTCTCCATGGTACTTGAGGTGGGGAGTAGGAGTTTATAGATGACCGGGATACCTGAGGCAACATCCTTGAAAGATTCCGTATGTAGGTAGGTGAGCTCCCAGGCCCAGAGGAAAGACAGAACTGCCAGGCCTGGGATTTACTTCGGGTCACTCAATCCACAGTCTGAGGCTACAGATGGGGGAGGGAGAAGGAATTAGAAGTGGAGATACACCCTTCCCGCGGTGGGTAGATGTCCAAACCCACCTTCCAAGGCCTGTGTGTGTGCTGTGCCAGCACTACCACTCTTCAGCTATGAAATCATGTCTTTTAAAAGTCAATATAAAAGGTAAGATTAAAATAAAATTGTAAGTAAACAAGTTGTGGAATACCAAAGAAAAGTGAAAGAAATCCCCCTATACCCAGTTCAGTTTCTGCCAAAACACAACCTGTTAAAGCACTGAGAAGCTCACCAATACAATCCTTTGTACCTTTGAGCCAATACAGAGACAGATGTTTTAATAAAATGTTTTACAGATGGTCCAATTGTTTTCCGGGGAAAAGTTAAACTCTGTCCTGTGAGAACAGAGATGTCGTGGTGCCAGCAGCAAGAAGGACTGAAATCTTCCGTGATGCCGGCAGTGATGAGGACGGCAGTGGTGAGGGCAGACAACAGCTGAGAAGGGATGATGCGGGAGCTGCCTAGGTACAGAACTTCCATCTTCTGTTGCCCTTGACCTTCGATGTAGTGACCCTTCCGCTTGGAGTGTCACCTCCTCTGTCCTTACCCTAGGCCACCTGCAGCCTGCCCACCCTGCAGTCGATCTGTTTCCCGGAGGTCCTGTGCTCAGAACCTACTGTCCGTGGCAGCAAAGGGAGCAGGTGCAGCATCAAGATCCTGGGCTCCTGTAGTATCACCACCGAAACCCCTACCTGCCCTCGGATCCCACCCCTTCCCTTTGCTCCATCTGTGTAATGAAGGCTCTGCATTGGGGGAGAGGGAGACAGGCGCTACAAGGGGCAAGGATGGTCATGGGCACCGGTCCTGGGGAAGAGTATAGAAAAGGGCGAAGGGATGGTGGCTCAGGAGCGCCAGGGAAAGAGCCTCCTGGCGAGTGGGGGTTGGGGGGGCGGACGCGAGGTGAGGTCAGGAGAAGGCTGTGTGAAGAGCAGTGTGGCTATAAAAGCCGGACACAGGTCCAGGTCCGAGGCTACATTGAACAAAGAGATGGCGATCCCAGGTCCGAGGCTACATTGAACAAAGAGATGGCGATCCCGCTGTAGGTTCTGCTCTTGGCCTAGTCCTGCGCCCCCGGCGATGGCGCGCTGGTCGCCCACACCCTGAACTGCACCTTCGACTTGGTGCCCACCTTCCTGCCCCTCGGGTGCATCAGATCTGCGTTCCCGAACCCTGCGCTTGTTGCAACGGCGCCCGGCTACCGTGTTGGCCTGGTTCTCCCAGGCGCCCCAATTGGGCCGAGTCACTGAGGCGCCAGCAGGGTAGAGCCAGGCCCAGGCTTCTGGCATCTCAACCCCGCTCCCCCCAGATGGGCAGATCCCTCTGACGTCCACCGGGCCTTTCCTCCAAAGCCACACGCAGTAGAGCGCAGCCTTGGGCTACCACTAGTCCGCTGCTCAAACTTGGACTGCTGCCAGACCCCAAATCTGTGATCTCCACCTTGAACTTCCGGTTCCACAGAGGGGAGCTGCAGACTAACAATGAGAGTGCTCTGGATCCCTTCCCACCTTCTTGCAAACTCTCAGTGGACTCCCTACATAGTCAAAGGTAACCACCCAACATCAGTCACAGCTTCGTGTGCCCTGATTCACCTAGGTGTCTTAAGACCACGATCTCTCCGTTGGACTTCCTGTTCCAGAGGGCAGCCTACAACTCCCGCTCCCCCACCTGCAGTACCCCACTCACATGCACACCTGGAAGCCAGCCCCATGGTGTCCCTCGCCATTCCCCTAGGGGTTCATCTGCCGGTGGCCGTCAGGTGAGGTGCATGGAAGAGGCTGCTACCTGGTTGAGGAAAAATACTTCATACCAATTCACATTCGCCCCCATCACCAAAGAGTTCACCAAAAATATGAGCCCAGAAGGTGCAGGGAGTGAGAAGAGCGGCCTCACAAATGCCCCATCACCTCCCAGTAGTAGCCTTGGTCCCAGCCATGTTCTGGCTCCCAGATAGTGCCCCAGCCTGAAGACCTCTGCTCTGGGACCAACTTCAGCCTGATGTCATGGTGCCATGTCACTTGGGGAGCCTTTTTCATTTAGGAACTTCTCTGGCTGAGCAAGTGCATTTGATTCTGTGCCTTGAACAGGACCAGGCCTCCCTGGACACACCATGAGTTGAGGTGGAGGACTGGGAGTAAGAGTCGGAGGAGCCTAGGCCCTGAGCACAGAGGTCTCTCTGGCTGAGCTTCTCCAGGCTAAGGACAGGTACTATGCCCAGCGGGGGCATTGGCAGGCTGGGGTCCATGCACCGGAGTTGTCCTACAGAGGTTCAGGGGTCCTGGAGGCTTTTGCCTGCAAGGCAACAAGCCAAAGTGGACAGGGGTGATACCCTCGCACATGCCACCCCAGGACGGCACAGAAGGGGAGCTGGGTTGGAATGCAGGTCACCTCCTGGGGTGGAGGTAGTGTCCCAGCAAGATGCCATCTCCACTCACATCTCTACTGCTCATGCTTAATCTCGTGATTTCTATTATTCCTATCATGGGAAATTATTATGCAACAAATTAAGTGTTCATTTTGACTTCTTGAAGACACATTATTATGGGTTTAACTCCTTTTTTTTCTGTAGTATCTGCAGAATTGGGACTATTTTAATGTAGACTATCAGTATTTGTGCACCAAATGTATGATATTGGGAGGTGGCCTGCATGCTTATACCACAACAGCAATACAAGCAACAAGAGAAGATCCCCCAAATAGCCAAATCCCATTTCCTAGGGAGAGAAGCAAGCCTACGAAGAAAATCTGATCAACCTTATCTTCAGCACTTTTCACATGGGATAAGAGGTCAGTAATGTTAGATTCATAAGAAGGAATATAACATTCTTGTTTAATGAGTGCACAGGTCCATCCTACCAAGTGCTGCAGTGAGAATGTCCAAAGCCATTCTATTTCACAAAACCACTTTTCTCATTTGTGCAGTTTCTTGGTTCAGCTAGAAAATGATGTCTAGCATCATTTCAGGCATTTGCTAGTATGAACTTAGCTAAGGCTTGAATTTCTGGTTTGGTACTAACATGAGCATGGAAACTAATACGAGAAAATGGAAACAGGCCATTTCTGCCAAGATAGACTTCGAGTCCACTGGGACTTTAGATCTGGTAAGTTTTTTTTTTTTTTTGGTGGTGAGGAGGGTTCCTGGTAAAGTCTCATAAATTTTCCTTGGTAAGGTTGGGAAGCCTAATATACAATGGCCAGCCCATCCTTAAGGGAGACACAGCCATAAATTTGTGCCTCATATCCAGATACAGTCTTTAGGGGCCAGAAGGGAACCTGCCTTTAAGGATTTGTTCTTTCTTACTGTCCAATCAGTGTCTAAAACCTTGTGTTATTTGTCAAGTAGTGTGTGGGAGCTACCTTGTGTCTATGTCCATGTGTGGTATACTTAATTCTCTCTATATAAAACGGAGCAAACACAGCCATTCTTCTATGTTCAGCACATACCCATCCTAAGCCATCCCAAATGTGATAAAATGGGGATCATAGAGGAGTTAGTATGATGGCTAACCAGACTTTGTAGTAAATTGAAAATTCAAGGAGAGACCGGTAGCCCTGGTCCTGGGAGTCAAAACAAACTTCCCAGGTTCTCACAGGTTGTCAGTCCCATCCATTATTCCGTCAGAGATACTGAGTGGGAGCACCGTCTGAGGCATCCGTTCTGCGCTGAACATGGGCAGCACTCTGCAGACTCAGCAGTCAAATTGGTTGTGTATTTCTGCTGAAGTTGCAGTCTAGGAGAGGAAGGCATTCCCTGGCATTCCAGTAATGGTTCCCAGGAAGAGTAAACTAGGGAAAATAAGAACATGTTTAGTAGGCATTTGGTGGTGGTGGTGGGGTTCTCTGCAATCATGACAACAGCCGTAGTTTCATCCTTATTAGTCAAAATGTATGCAGCCTATAGATTCTGAGCAGGCGATGCACACCAGCCACATTGCCCAAGGAGTGAGGGTGCTGGGATTACTTGCAGTTTGAGCGGGGTGGCAAAGACCATGCTAAGCAGCCAATTACAGTGCTCTATAGTATTGATTTTTGTCCATTGTACTCATACATAGAGCGTCTATGCCCAGACTCTAGCAGGATCAATGGGGACCACTTTATCTGGCCAGGACATTTTTTGCCCTCCGGCAAGAAGTATCCTATCCAACCTAGGTGAAGTTTGTTGTCAGTCCAACCCCATTCCAACATACCCTCCCCTGATTTGATGTCTCGAGCTCTGACTACTAGTGGATGTTTGCCCTTTATTACTGCTGGCATTAGGCATCATGCTGTAGCTTTCTAACAGACATGGTCAGTGAAACGTCCCATGTAGCAGTTCCCAAGCATTGGTAAGGAGCCAACCCCATGCTGGCATCAGCTGAATTTATTTTCCTAACTGCCTCAGCAATGACCTTCACCCACCTATGTAAGGTGGAGGATTGCAATAGGGCACATAGCTGTGCTTTAAAAATACTCTGCTGTTTAGGGACGAGAGCTGTACCTTCTTTCATTGACGAGGGCATCTCTTGAGAGGGTTCTACAATAGGGGCTGAAAGGATCCTGTACTATGTTGCCCCCAGAATGGCATGTAACTCATTGCTCAAAGGACTTGTGGAAAGAGCACTGTGCTGTTGCAAATATGCATGCCATTTCTGTGAAGGACAGGTTTGGGCAATAGTTGAAGTGGGTCTTGTGAGACAATGCTGGGTGGCCAATTTAATATTGGCCTTTGTCCGTATACCCTTGATGGGGAGGGACTGTAACTAGCTGCTCTATTAAGGTGTATCTGATCTCTGCCCCCTTCTATAGCTCAGGCCAGAAGCCAAGGGGTATTTGTTCATTTGCTATTTTTGCCAGAATGTCTACCCCACACCTTCTGGGGTTACTGAAACATCTAACTCAAATGGCAACCCCGCCTGTGAGATCTCAAGAGACCTAATCTGTTTCACCAGTATTTTTACCTTTTCAAAGACAGCCCGTTGTTTGGCTCCACAGTCCCATGTATGTCCCTCTTAATTAGGTGATATAATGGGCAAAGGCATAGTGCTAAATGGGGTATGAAAATTCATCAATACCCCAGAATTCCCACAGAATCCTGTACCTTGGAGGCTGCAGGCTCTGTATGGGGCAACAGGCCCCAAGGGCCGTCCCCTGGAGCCTGGCCTTCAGTGTGCCTGGAGTCTGTTTCCACATCTGTAAGGTGGAGCCTGGTCCACCCACAGGCAGGCAACTGAGAGGACTGAGTAGGGTGAGGGCGGTGAAAGCCCTCCAGGAACTGCTGCTGAAAGGCCAGCAGCAGGCATTCTGCGTATGCCGGGTGCCTCTGCTGCGAGGTCTATGCTGCTGTACAGCTTGCTGCTGCTGCACGTATGCGCCACGTTCAGCAGGCAAGGGCGGTAGGCCAGGTCTGCAGGGACACGGAGGTGGGGATGGGGGTGATCCTAACTGGACCAGCTGGGACAGGTACCTTCCCTGGGAAGAGGTTGTCGGCCCACAGGCAGAGCCAGCCATCCTGCACATAGGCAGCCACCACCATGGTCAGCAACTTCCAATACTTGAGGCACCCAGACAGAACCTCCAAAATGAATGTCTGCTTCTAGGGGTTCAGTATGCAAGAGAAACAGGTCTGGAGGGGGCTGCTGGCCAGGGCCAGAGGGCAGCAGCCTCCAGATATGGGCAGTTGAGGCTGCTGGAGACCTGAAAAAATGGTGCAAGGTCAAGGTGTGGGGGGGAGCAGGCACCCGTACTGTTAGGGAGTTGTTAGCACACCCCCCTAGGGCAGTCAGCAGGGCCCACAGTGGTCAGGACCTGATCGTCAGAGGCTCCACCCACAGGAATGGATCCCATAGGTTCTCCTGCGTGGTGACAGCAGGTAAGGTAAAGACAGAAATAAACACGGAAAACAATGAGGCATTGAAAAGAACACAGCAGGACCAATACTGTGAATCTCTTCACATGAGGTCCCCAGAGTTAAATTCCCAGGAAAGAAAGCAAAGGCTGGGTTGGATGCCAGGGGCTAGGGTGGGAGTTGTTTAATGGAGACAGTTTCAGTTTGAGAAGATGGCCAAGTCCTGGAGATGGATGGAAATGGTTGCACAAAAATATGCATGCTCATAATGCCACTGAACTGTGCACTTAACAATGGTTAAGATGGCAAATTTTTTTTTTATTAGTTTCAGGTGTACAAGACAAGGTAATACTTAGACGTTCATCATTTATATCCCTCACACTGTCCCTCCGACCTCACACTGAACCATCACATTATATATATAAAATTATAGTTGGCATTCATTAATGTTTAGCTTCTGGTGTACAATGCCATGATCAGGTATCCACAGTATCCCTGAGGTGGTCTCCCAAATAGGACGCATGTCCATCGGATACCCAACAAAATCTTTACAACATTATTGAATACCTTCAAGATGGCAAATTTTATGTTGTGTATTTTACCACAATAAAAAGAGCAAGTTCCTATAAATGTTGTTGAAAGATTTAAAAAAAAGAAAAAGCAAGCAAAGTCCTTGTCAGGGCTGGTAAAACATACAAGCTGAAGTGACCAGGTCACAGGAAGAGTTACATTCTCTCTGAGAGGGAACTGGTGCTGGGGACACTGACTTTTCACCACTTAACCCTTCGAAACAGTCTGCAGTTTGTAACCTGTGTGTGTCATGCATCATCTATTCAAAAAGCAATTAAGTTTTTGAAATTATGAAAAAAAGAACGTCCAATGTTGCCAGCATAGCAATGAGAAAGGCTGGTCCGGATGGTGCCGTTGTACCTTTCCTGAAAACAGTATTATAATTTGGAAATGTTTAGAAAACCTTTTTTTTATGCCCATTAATCCAGTCATTAAACTTCTGGGAATCTAAAGAACCACCCAAAATACAGAAAATATCCACATACATGAAGATCAGGGCAATGCTATGTATGTGCAATGGTGGAAATGGTACAAACAAAATGTCAACAAGGGATTCCTGGGTCAATACCACCTCTCTTCACCGGGCAGGTATGACGCAGCCATTAAAATGACGTTCCTGGAAAACTTAATGAGGACAAAATAGTTACCGTTTCCCCGAAAATAAGACCTAGCCAATCAGCTTTAATGCGTCTTTTGGAGCAAAAATTAATATTTAAGATGCAATCTTATATATTATTTTACTATAAGACCTATAGTAAATATATAAGGTCTTATATTAATTTTTGTTCCAAAAGACGCATTAGAGCTGACTGTCCAGCTAGGTCTTATTTTCGGGGAAACACAGTAATACAGTACAAAATGGAAGTGTAGACCAGGATCCCAAAAGATGTAAAACACATCAAAATAAACTTTCATCAGTAGTGATAATGAAAAATACTTTTTTTGCTAATCAAATTTTGGTACCCCATTTTTTATCAGTGAAAATTTTACGTTTAATGGACATTTTGATTTCTGTGAATTATCAATTTATATTCTTGGCTTTTATTGGGACAAAAACTAATTTTTGAGTTCTTCATATATAAGGCAATTAACATTATGATAGTTGCTCTAAGTTTGCAATATGCCTTTTAATTAAGTGTAAAATATTTTTTGGCATATAGAAACTACCGTTTTTTGAAATTGAATCTATCTTTGCCTTTGTGATTTCTTCCCGTTTTTATGCTAAGCAAACAGCAGAGCAATGAATTACCTGAGGGATCCTGGACAAGCCACAGGAACTGGGGGCGCCGTCTCCACAGATGTCAGTGGGACTATCTGGGATAGATTTTTCTCTAGCTCTTTCTGGGCTGCAGGCTCCCCAGAATTTAAGGGTAATCAGAACCGGCAGTTCTACTTTATTAAGACATTAAGACCAGAAAAGCAGTGCTTTAAAAGGGGACATTTTTATTGTCTCCAAAAAGTGGAACCTGTAGCTCTGTACTCACAGTGGGTATTTGATTGATTTTAACCTTTCCTTGTTCACAAATAATCTTATTTTCCCTGTATTTTCATTTCTTTTTGGGGCGGGGAAACTGTGTTTCTCCAGGGTCCATGAGCTCCATGTCGTTGTCCTTCAATCTAGTTGCAGGGGGAGGGTAAGAGGGGGCGCAGCTCACTGGCCCATGTGGGAATCGAACCAGCAACCTTGTTCACAGAGCTCATGCTCTAACCAACTGAGCCATCCGTGGCTGCCCCCTGTATTTTCATAAAGAAAACATTACCACAACAAAGATTTTTTCAAGCAAAATCTTAATATTTCTAAGCAAAAACTAATCAATACGTCTTGCATATCTATGTTGATTTTACACATCTTTTTAGCTTAAGTTTCCCCAAAGGGACTGTTTCATTGATTTGTTACTATCAACATCTAAAACAATGCCTGAATTTAACAAGCACTAGAAAGAATAATCAATTTCATCACCTTGGATAGAACAGAGGTGGGGGGAAGTGTTGATGTCGTATTTTGCATTCACCTAGTATTCCTGTATGTGAAAAAGCATGTTTATCAAGAGGATGTGGCTTGTTCGCTATTGTATCCTTGCATGTAGCAATGACCTACTTTCTGTAGAAGTCAAGCCTATTCTTAACATAAATTATGATTACTATTTCCCATATCACATTTTATATACATATGCCTCTTGAACATCAGTATGCTACTCAGACATGTTTACAATTTCAACTACGGCTCTGCCAAACTCCAAGTTCAACAAACTGCTTAGGGAATTTTTAAGTACATTCTACTCAAGAAGTTGTGCTCTTTACATCAATTTCTTAATCTGAAATCAAGAGCAGATTAATACAGCTGATAGTTTTAAGCACTTATAACTCAGCTATTAGCTAATAATAGGTTGAGATACCAGCGAAAAGGCAAATCCAATATAATATAAATGTGTCTACTGATGGAAAAGGATAACTTAAGAAAATAATTCATTAAAAAGGTTTACTTTCTGCAGACACAAGTTATAAGAAAAAGTGCCTCTTTAGCCATCAACTCAGACTAAACCTACACGGCACCCTAGTACTTACAGCTATAACCAAAAAGTTAAGACTATAGTGTGTGTAACATGCCCTACATCTCAGATAAACAAAGCTTGCATTTAACCACTCAGAGCTTGTTGACAGCATTTTGCTTAACATCTCTCCGACTAAGAGGCTTATGTTAGGGAGGTCTTACTCCAGAGAAAGGAACTCTCACAAAATTCTGCCACAATCTAGTTAAGAGTCAGATCTTTATTTAACATTTTCATCTGCCAACTTAGCGTTTTCCACCAACTCGGGGAGCAGAAACCTTCACAGGCTTCACGATCTTTTGCTTAGGTGCTGCCTTTGTGGGAGCCTGTAAAAAGATAACACATTATGTGGTATTTTCCCATGCAACTTCCTTTTTTAACCAATTATCCTCCCTTATGTCCAAATTCTACATGTACCCTAGATTGCTTTCCTATTTAATGACATTCCTAATACTACTCTTAAGAACCCTCCCCCAAAGTTAAAAGTCCACCTTTCTATGAAATATAAATGAAAAACAAAGGTACTGTCACAGACTGGATGAGCTAAGGAGACAACAAATTATTTCAAAATAAACTTTAAGAAACAAAACATCCAGAAACCAGCTATGAACATTATTTCCATTAGAGCCCTGAACCAAATTCTTTAAAAACTTGAAACTTTTCATTTACCACAATTTGGGTTAAAAAAAACCCTTTCCTGTTGTTTTAAATAAGAAATCTAAGACAATACCACAATTACCTTAGCAGCAGCCATTGCTGTCTTTTTAGATGCTTGCTTAGCCTTTTTTGCTTCCTTGGCAGCCCTGTAGGATTAAAAATAACTTAAGGTAAAGCATACTTAAGGTAAGGGTACAGCTTATTAACAAGGAGCTAGAGTGTTTGGAAAAATGGAATTATCATATTCCTTTCCCATCTCCAATTTTCAGGATAAATTCAAAGGGTTTGTCACCAAATGTCATTAACCACCAAGTCAGTGTAACATAGAAATTGCAGTTAACTGCATATAGAAATTTCAACAAATCATTTAGACTATGTCATAAACTTGATATTAAACCTAAATAATGCTGACAATGAAGGCTCCCTCACCTGATAGCTTGTTCTCGTTGAGCCTTCCTAACTTCAGGTTTCTGATTCCTCTTGGCCATTATATCTGCAAGAGACGCACCAGTGATGGCCCTCTGGAATTTGACTGCTCGACGGGTTCTTTTCTTTTGAATTTCTTCCTACAAAACAAAAAAATGGGGAGCACACTTATGAACCTTGCGTCATGAATTTGGGGAAGAAATGAGTAAGTCTTTAAGGCAGGGGATGTGAAGTCTTTTACGATTAATATTTGTCCAAGTCCATTTGGGATGCTGTAACAAAATACCAGACTGAGAAGCATACAAACAATGGACATTAATTTCTCACGTTCTGGAGGGTGGAAGTCAGGGTACCAGCACTGTCAGATGAAAACCCTCTTCCTGCTGTAGCTAAATCATCACATATGAGGACGGGGGAACCTTCTCTTGGCCTTTTTATTATGGATTGGTTGAACCATCTATTACAAATCCTGGCTATTTTTTACTACTTTAAAGAGACAGAAAGTTAAACTCTGAGGAAGTTAACTGGCCAGTACTTTAAAAGTGATTTTAATAAGACCATTTAAAGAACTTACTTTTGGAAAAAAATTATCAAACCTCAACTCACCTGTTTTGTTTTTACTCAAAGTATGATCACTCGTAGAAACAGTCAAGTTAGAAAATCACGTAGGACAGGAAAGAGCCACCAAGCGTCAGGGAATCAAGACAGTACAATCCAACCATTTGCTGCAGATTTTATACTGGAAACCTACACTACAGTGCTTCTAAGAAAAAAGATCTTGCAGCGCACCGCTTAGTCCAAGAAAAATTAAAATATATCTGAAGAACTATTTTCTAAAGCAGGGATATGCCAAATACCTTTAAAATTTTAAACAGACTATATAGAGAAAATAGGGCACATTTGTGGTTAACTAAAATGCTCCTTTTACTTGTTTATATTTTTCCTTCTCTCAAATCCATTTTAAAAATATTTTTTATTGTGGTAAAACATACATAACATTAACTTGCACATTTAAAGCATTTTTAAGTTTATAATTCAATGGCATTGAATACCCCACAATTATGTGCAATAACCACCACTATCCATATCCAGAACATTTTCATCATCCCAAACTCTGCATCCATTAAATAACAGTTCCCCATTCCTTCTTCCCTCACCTCTCTCCTGGTAACCTCTACTTTTTGTCTTATGAATTTGCTGTAGGTACTTCATAAAAGTGGAATCATACAGTATTTGTTCTTTTGTGTCTGGCTTATTTATTTAGTATCTTAAAGGTTCATTCATGCTGGCTGTCTGGCTGTCAGCTTTTTAAGGCTGAAAAACATTCCATTTATATACCACATTTTCTTATCCACTCTTCCACTGATGGGACACTTGAGATTGTTTCCACCTTTTGGTGATTGTGAATAATAGTGTCACAAACATCAGTATACAAATTATCTGTGTAAGTTCCTGCTTAAAATTCTCTTAGGTTCTGTACTTAGAAATGGAATTGCTGGGTCATACAATAATTCTGTTTAACTTTCTGAGAAACTGCTAAACTCTTTTTCACAGTGCCTGCACCATCTTAAAACGCAACTATGCACAAGGGTTTCAATTTCTCCACGTCCCCACCAACATTTGTAATTTCCCTTTTTTGATAATAGCTATCCTACTGGATGTGTCAAACCCACTTTTAAATTAGTTTAGAACTAAATTTTTCCTTCCTCTGAACTCCCACAATATCTAGTAATGTCTTTCACCCATGAGTCTAAACACTCCAGCAAGCATCCTCGATACTAACCCTACTACCTTGGCACTTCAAGTTTTTGTCGTAAATTTCCGTCAAGTTAAAAGAGCACTTCAAAAACACACCCAGTCTTCTTGAGAACTAGTATTCTACCGATTCTACTGATTATCTGTGGTAGGATTAATCCTATAAAAATAATAATCCTATAAAAATATATAATATATAAATATTTATAAAATCCTTTATAAAATATAATATATATAAATATACTTATAAAATATATAAATATATTTATAAAGTCCTTTATAATATATAAAGGATTTATAAATATATAAATCCTATAAAAATAATCAAAACCACGTTCCCATAACTACTTAGTTTCCACCCACTGTAACACCTTAAACACTTCCATGGTGCCCTATAACCCAAGTATGCTTTACGTTAATTTATCTGACTTGGACAAAGGGACACTTTCAAATTTCAACTTGGTATTTACTGTAAGCCTAATAAGATGTATAAGGAGGCACTGTTAATATCAATCATTTTCACTTCACTGAAGCTTTGCAGTTTAGGAGCACATTTACATACCCTCTCATTTAGTTACAATTTTACAGACCAGCAACTGAAGGTCAGCATTTAAACAAATTAAGAGAAAGCCCCACATCACTTACCGACTGCCCTTTTTTGTGCTTTCTTCTGTATAGAACAGTCCAGTTTATCTGTCGAGGATTCCTCTTGGAAAGGAATGCCGACTCACATTTTGCATTAAGAAATTGGAAAACCTGTCGTGACAAGTTCAAAATATAGAAGTTACCTACTCAACTACACAAAATGGAAAAGGCTGAGCTTGAAATCCTTAGCTAACATTCTAGTTTTATCCTGTGCTTTTTACGAAATCGAGGCCCAGAAACCCAGTAGTTTGTGTCACACAACTGGCAGTTAACTAGGTGTCACCTCCAAGTTCTTTGCATTTGGTCCTGTCTTTTCTCAAGAACAGACAAAGCTAAACTCATGTCGCAGGGGACGGTCAAATGCTGGGAGGCAGCTAGTTCCTGTCCCTTCCGGGATTCCAAGAGAGGACCTGGTGGGCGTCCACAAAACGCCCAGATACCTCGGTGGCCCATTTCCCTCACTCCGGGACATTACTTACACAAACTCCTAATTTTCGACCTGACTCACACTGGATCAAAGATCAAGAATGGCTCACTTAGAGGTTTCTGATCCTTACAACCACTACACACAGGGTCCCCGAAGCAAGCCTTTCAGGGACCACGAAATGATGTGTTAAATGACACCGCTAAGACCGAATCAGATCGGTCTTTCCTCTTAAAAGTAGAAATCGCGTTTAGCCGACGCGGCCTTTCACCTTCCCGTCGGTCCTGGCGTAGCGCCTCCCGTGTCCGGGGTAGATCTTGTACCCACTGAAACTGCACAGCTCGACCCTGTAACGAAAAGCGAACGCCCATTAGGAGGGGTTGTCTACGATGAGAAGCCATACCCAGGACGCCCGAGAGGGGTTCTGCCCCAAGATGCAAGCGGATTAGGATGCCGGGCTCCTGCTTACTTCATGGCTGCGGCTGCCGGAAAGAAGGGAAGATGGTGAAGAGGAGAGGATCATGGGTAAAGGCCTCCTAAGGTCGCGGGGAGCCAATCTCCTCCCCTAATTCCCTTGTCTAACCCGGGCGCTTGGTGATGACGTCACGACTACCAGGCGACTTATCTAGGTTTTAGCTGCGGCCGCTTTCCTCCGGAGGAATTCTGCAGGAGGCGGCGGAAGCTCCGCGGGTGAGAGGGTAGTGACAGTCACCCAGGGAGGCAGGCGCTTGGTTTCGGAGTCACTCTCCCCTACAGTCAAATGTCCTAAAGCCATCATCCTGCTGCAGGAATGCGAATTCTCCCTCTTATAGTTGAGTGACCCACCGACGAATACCCCGCAGGTCAAACTTAAAATCACATTTTTGCCCTCCGTGTTGGCCCATTTCCTCAATCAAAAACATTGCATTTTAATAGTTTCACCATTTGCAAAAAAAATGACATCTGAACTGTCTCCCAAACCGTGCGAATCGAGTCGTGCGTGATGGCGCGTTACATTCATTATAATTAACATGCATTGAGTGCTTTCTCTGTGCCAGGACTAATGCTAAAGCATTTACATACACTAGTTCATTCAATTTACAAAATCCCTGTTTACGTAAGCGCTGTCAGCGCCTTAGTACCGCAGAATGAGGACTGCGGTAGGGGAAGAGCGAGGCTGCGGGGCTGTTTCCCATTGGAGCTCAGGGGCCAGTGGTTGCACAAAGAAGGGCAAAGCCCTTGCCTGGACGCCTGGAAAAGAGAGTTCTGATCAGACCTACCCGAAGGTCAATGCCTTAATCTCTCGAACCTTCTGTAATGCTAGATATACTTCAGCATAGGATGGATGGGGCGTGGTAAGAGGCAATCCTAGGAAACAGAAATATGATTGATTTACGTTATCTGTATAAGCAGCCTTACCCTACAAACTTTATGTAAGGAGGTAGTTGAAGAGATTTGGAAAATCCGATAAGGTGGCTCATTAAAGTTAAGAAAGCTGTACAATTATGCTGGAACCAGTCTTAAGAATGAGTTAACAGAGATCTAGGTGGAATTGAAAAGCAAAGCAAAGAGGAGAAATTTGACAGCCTGACCAAATGTGATCAGCTGTTGAGAATACCTGGTATACTTCAGAAAGATATTGTCTAAATAGACTATGGGCAGATAAATGCCTCAGCCTTTCATGGCTCAATGAACTTAATCAACTCTGACATTCATCCAACTCTTTGTTTTAAATCACTGCTGATTAAACAAATGTTTGATAATGAAAATAATTTTTTTTTTCTGAATAGTTCTGGTTTCTATAAGCTCTGAGTCAGGCTGGATGTAAGTAGAGGGTGGAGCCAAGATTTACCTGCAGGAATTTGGTCCTGTTTGCTCCACAGAACCCCAGAATTTATAGACTCTTTCCAAGCATTTTAGAAAGATTTTGCTTTATTGACCTTCAAAATTATGTTTGGCTTGACTAGTTCGGTGGAGTTAAAGCGGGAAACTGGGTCTTAAGGATTTTAGCCTTTTAATTCTTCTTTTGTGTTGGGCATTCTTGAGCTAGTATTTCATTTCATGGTTCTTTGTAACATTGTGTGTATCATAAATGAAATTGTGCTCAAACACTCTTAGAATAAGAAATTATACAGAAATTCCTAAAAACATTTTACGTTCTGTCATAAAGCACAAGTTTCCAACACCATCCATAAACTTTTGCTGACTTTATTCTTACATTCTCTTTTATAGGCAAAAGGCTCAGCTCTACTCCATTCTCTTATTTATTTATGGAGCAATTTGGAACCAAAGTTGGAGCTCTTCTCAACTCTATATACGTCCTGAGAACAGCATTCTTCTCTTCACTGCTTCTTCACCTTTTATACATACGCACCTTCTGTATTAATTTCCCATGGTTGCTATACCAAATTAGCACAAACTTGGTAGCTTAAAACATTGGAAATGTATTTTCTTTCAATGCTGGAGGCCTGAAATCTGAAGTCTGAAATCATTGTCACTGTACTGGAATCAAAATGTCTGTGCTCCCTCCAGAAGCTCTGGGGGCAGAACATGTTCCTTACTCTTCCCATTTCCACCTAGATAAACCCTCTTGAATTCCTAACCCATAGAAACTGTGAGATCATAAATGTTTATTGTTTTAAACTACTATGATTTGGGAATCATTTATTAACATAGCAATAGATAATACAGGAGGTAAGGAAATTGTGAAGATCGGGACTTAGTGAATAGTGGTATCATTTGTCAAAAGACAGATAAGAGTAAGGACCATGTTTGTGGGGGAAAGAGTCAGTTTCGGAAAGGCTAATTTTAAGATGTCGATAGGATATTAAGGTGGAATGGTTTAGTGGGAAGTTAAACAAGTTCAGAGGAGTGTTTGCAATAGGATGTATTTTAGGAGTAGTGCGCCTATAGTAGTAGATAATACAATATGTGGGATAACATCACCTAGTGTCACAGGCTGGCTTTTCTGAAAGCATTTACGGACACTGAATTTAGGGTGCAAGATATTTATTAGGGATCAGTTCTTGTGAAAGAAGGGGGAGAAAGCAGTATTAGGCAGGAAAAGTTAAATACATTGCAGGCCCAACTAAACGTCAGTCAGCCCTGCCAAGAGCTCTGGAACAATTATTGCCTGTCAGAGTATCCCATGTTGGGCCAAATGATCAACCCTCTTTATAACCCCACTTTGCTTAGTCACCAGATGTGGGTTGCCCCGGAGAGTCACAACCTAAGGTGAGAGTCACGACCTGTTAGGTGGTTCTCAGCAGCTGAGCCAGACCCTGCTGACAGCTGGAGGATGCTGCTGACCACGATGCCCATTGTTGGGCAGCAAGCCCTTGCTTGCAGAAGGATCTGGAAAGTGCATCTCTGTGTTTACCACACCTAGAAACCAAGTAAGTGCATTCTGAGTGTTTTCTTCCAATAACATTCTCTTCTCAGGTGTAGGAAGGATCTTGCCTCTGTTAGAATATACCACCATAATTCCCAGCAGGCTGATCAATCCTAAGACTCTCAGGCATTGACTTCAGGGATGGCTTTGAAAGCAAAGTCTAGTAACTGGCTTAGAAAATTACCAGGTTTAAAAATTATACAGCATTAAAAATTATGAAGTATTCTTAAAAATTATAAAGTATTCTTTAAAAATATCTAGGGGGGTCTGGGTGAAAAAGGTGAAGGGATTGAGTAATACAAACTGATAGTTACAAGATAATCATGGGGATGTAAAGTACAGCATAGGGAATATAGTCAATAATATTATAATAACTATGTATGGTGTCAGGTGGGTACTAATGGGGGGATCACTTCCTAAGTTATATAAATGTCTAACCACTATGCTGTACCTAAAACTAATATAATATTGTATGCCAACTGCAATTGAGAAATAAAAAATAATTAAAAAAAGAAAATACATAACAAAAATCTAATCAAGTCGTCATATGTAAGTACCAATTTATGAAATATAGGGGACAGAGAGACATGTGAAATGACTCCACTGGGATGCAGTTGGCATCTACAGGGTGACTTAATTTCTTCAATAACATGTAAATTGAAAGGAGGGGGGGAGAGAGAGAGAGAGGAAGAACCTATGGACAGGACTAGCTGCATAAATAATTTTCAGGTCTCGGTATAAAATGAAAGTGTGGGGTCCTTTTTGCAAAGAGCAGGAAAACGATGCTGTTAAAGGTACTAACATGTTAAGCTACTTCCTTTCTTCTGCAATCTGTCTCTTGACCTTTCATGGTATTTTTTTTTCATTTGATATTTGACGTCATGCTCCCTGAGGTGAGGACATTTGCAGGGGCCTGTGCAGGCCCTCATAGGTGCCCAGGGATCTGCTCTGGGACTTGCCGTGTGGACTGCAACACGCAAGGCACACCAGCTCTAGGGTTCCCCTCCTTCGAGTAGCTGGACCAACATGCTGTCTCCTAATAAAGATGGGAAAGTGTAGCTAGCCATCTCCTTCCACCATCCTCCTGGCCCAACCCACTGCAAACTGGCAGTACCCTGGGATGTGCTATGTACCTGGAGACCTGATGGGAATGGGCATCAAGCCACTTGTGGAATGCACAGGGGCGCTGCCAGATTTGGAGAGAGGAGACTGACAGGCGGAGGCTGGCATCAGCAGACTGTAGAACCAGCGACTTTCCAGGATCCATTCCTAGAAAGTGAGGAGGTTCCAGGAAGTAAGCCCACATGTGAGCTGAGTCTCCAAGCTCAGGGCGCATGCTCTGTTATCCCACTGTACTTCACTTAACAAAACACAAATTCAAAGACAATATTATTAAGACTTTCAAGACAATAACTGCAGAGCATTAAACCCCAAGTATGGGATGCTCCTGAGTGCAGGCCCTTCGTGAATACACCAGTTGCACAACTTGAAGATGGCTCTGCCTATAGATTAAAAGAAATTTAAGAGCCTCCTCAACCAATTAAAATGTATGAATCTCATTTGAGGCTCAATTTGAACAAACAAGCGGGACAGACCAGGGGGTAATTTAAATACTGACTGGAGTTTTAATATTAACATATACTTTAAGTGTTGTAATTGTACTGTGATTATGTTTGATTTAAAAAGCTTATATCTCCAGATATATACTAAATATTTACAGATGAAATAGCATGATGGCTGGGATTTGCTTTAAAATAATATGAGGGAGGGTCCAGTAGGTAAGTGCATGGATGAAAAATAGATTGACCATGAGTGGATAATAGTTGAAGCTGGGTGTTGGGTAGGAGGGTTCATTAAAATAATCTCTGTATTGTTACATACTCTTTTAATTACTTTTCCATGATAAAAAGTTTCAAACAATTGCTTTGGATTGAAAAGATTTAAGTCTCACAATTCATTCCTGAAAAATAGGAAGAGTACATACCACCTGTATTATTATATTTTTAAATTATTTTTGTTTTTTTATTGGGGAACAATGTGTTTTTTCCAGGACCTATCAGTTCAAAGTCAAGTCGTTTTTTTTTGTTTTTCAATCTAGTTGTGGAAGGTGAAGCTCACTGGCCCATGTGGGAATCAAACCGGTGACCTTGGTGTTATGAGCACTGTGCTCTAATCAACTAAGCCAACTGGCCGCCCACCTGTATTATTTTTTAATAGAAAAAATTTTTTTAAAGGAAAAATAAACTTTATACAAGAATGTTTATAGCAGCTTTACTCCAGACCAGTGGTTGCTTCTGAGTGGGAGGGGAAGGATTGAATGGGAAGGGATATAAGATAACTTTCTGTGTTAATGGTAATGTTCTATATCTTTATGAGTTTAGAGTTAATACACAGTTTGTCAAAACTCAGGAAATGTTTGGTTAAGATTTGAGCATTTTATTGTATGTCAATTTTGTTTTAATAAAGGAAATTGTAAGTAAATATTGAGTGAGCACCAACTAATGAAATATATGGTTAAGTATATAGGAGGTGTACTGATACATCAAAAATTAATATGGGTGGAGGGATACATATGCATAAACAAGCATAATAAAATGTTGATAAGAGAATCAAAGTGGTGAGTTTGTGAGTGGTCACTATAAAATTCTTTCAAATTTTCTGTAGGAAATTTTTTCGTAATAAAATTTTGGGATAATAAAGGGAGCCATCTTCTGGAATAAAATGGTATTACTGATTGGCTCAAAAAGGCAAGAACAAAGCATGATGTATTATTTGATATATAATAATTTTACTATTTTTCACATACTCTATTGGTTCTCACTCATATGCCCAAGCTGTCTTCTTTGGCTGGAAATCTTTCTTCCTTTCTACTAGCTAACTTCCTACTCAGATTTTCCTTCCTCTACAACAGAGGTCTGCAAATAGTAAACATTTTGGTCTTTGTAGGCCAAGAGGCAAAATTGAGGTTATTATTATATAGGTGTTTATATAACAAGAAAAAAACAATTTCCAAATTTTCATTGATGAAATTTAAAACAATTGAGTATAAGATTTTGTAAAACAGGTCTACCGAAATAGAAGAATGAAATTCTTTTTTGGGGAGGTGGAGGATAACATTTCTCTTGATTAGGGTTCAAAGTTATTCCCTACCATCAAAATCAACCACAGATATCGCTTCTCGGCCTTTTGGCTAAGATCAAGTGTAAAATCAACCACAGATGTTCATCTGTTAATCCTGATCTATAATGATATTTTCCAAATTTAATCTTTGAAAAATGTCTTTTCACCCAGATAAACACTGCCCAATACTGATGTCAATCCAAGGGCATGTGATTTAAATTGAGCATATTAATCTCTTGGAAGGCAATTATACAATTATATTAGATTATTCTCTTAATATTTTCCTTTTAGCATGTCAGATTAATCATTTCCAATTTAAAGTTAAGTGAAAGCTCCTCAATTGCACAGTTAAATGGGTCTTGAAATATGAAAATTTCCTTGTATTTGCATTGAAGTCTGTAAAAAACTGCTAAAACTGTAGTTTGAGCTTGAAAAATATAACCACTGCAAATTTGTGTGAGAATGGAGATCTCGCTTTTGGTTTTAACTTCTGCATCAAATAATGTTAGGCCACAGTTTGCCAACCCCTGCTAGACAATATCTATAAAAAGTAGCCTTTTGAGTTTATTATTTCATTTGAGGGCATGGAAAGGAATTTGTAATACATTTTAGTTTAGAGACGTTATTCCTATTTTCTTCTGTACTATAGATTTGTGTTGTAGTTAAATATGAAAATCTTAGCGATTTCAAAGTTTTGAAAGTATAATTTCAGAAAAGAAAACGTTAACACATAAATTTGCGTTCCTCAGCATATCGATATACTTTATATATTTCTGTTTGATATTATCCTTTCTTAACTGGAAAGGAAGAAAAGGTGAAAAATTTTAAAAGGGGCCGGCCTGGTGGCTCAGGCGGTTAGAGCTCCATGCTCCTAACTCCGAAGGCTGCCGGTTCTATCCCCACATGGGCCAGTGGGCTCTCAACCACAAGATTACCGATACGATTCCTCGACTACCACAAGGGATGGTGGGCTCTGCCCCCTGCAACTAAGATTGAACACAGCACCTTGAGCTGAGCTGCCTCCCGGATGGCTCAGTTGGTTGGAGCTCGGGCTCTAAACCACAAGGTTGCCAGTTGAATTCCTCGAGTCCTGCAAGGGATGGTGGGCTGCGCCGCCTGCAACTAGCAATGGCAACTGGATGTGGAGCTGAGCGGCACCCTCCACAGCTAAGATTGAAAGGACAAAGACTTGAGGTTGAACGGCACCCTCCACAACTAAGATTGAAAGGACAATAACTTGACTTGGAACAAAGTCCTGGAAGTACACACTGTTCCCCAATAAAATCCTGTTCCCCATCCCCAATAAAACATCTAAAAAATAAAAATAAAAAAATTTTAAAGGGTGTGAGACAACCAGAAATAGGTCACAGGGAAATTTTCAAAACATATTACTTGAAAATAGCAGGACCAAATCTATGTACAGTATATACCCATTTTTGTTTAAAAAAAAATATGTGGAGGCAGGGAGTCTAGATATACTCCCACTATTAAAAGATTGAAAGGAGGGCAGCTGGGTGGCTCAGTTGGTTAGAGCATGAGCTCTGAACAACAGGGTTGCTAGTTCAATTCCCACATAGACCAGTAAGCTGTGCCCTCCACAACTAGATTGAAGACAACTAGCTGCTGCTGAGATTCCAGAGGGGCAGCTCGGTTAGAGCGTGAGCTCTTAACAACAAGGTTGCCGGTTCAATTCCCCCCATGCGATGGTGCGCTGTGCACCCTGCAAATAAAGGTTGAAAACGGCAACTGGATTTGGAGCTGTGCTGCGCCCTCCACAACTAGACTGAAGGATAATGACTTATAGCTGATAGGCCCTAGAGAAATACACTATCCCCCAATAAAATGTATTTAAAAAAACTAAAGCTGGGTTGGAGTCAAAGCTCAATAAAAAGGATTGAAAGGAAATACACAACATGTTAACAGTGACTGTCTCTGGGTAGGAGGGTTATGTAAAATTTTTATTTTTACTCTTTGCTTGCCAGTATTTTCCAAGATTTTTACAATAATGTATTTTAAAAAATTAATGGATACATGCTACATTATTTTAAAATGGAAAATGTATCTTGAAGGACAAAGGAACATCTAAAGACACATTTAGACTCCTTTGGATATTATTGCTAGCATTAAAGTGTGAAAACTTGTCTGACATTCTATGCACAAGCAATTGTGTAGCAGCACAGCCTTATTATAGTTAGATCACTTATATCAGCTACACTGGTGTATGCCTTATTTGAGAGGCAAGTAATTCATCCATACTTTGAATTTTCCTTCTCACAGAGAGAACTTCTCTTCAGTATTGAGCAAATTTTTCATATCTCTAACTGATGTTAATAGAGCCCCAAATGAGTTAGACCATCACATATAATTACCGAATGAAGTCTTCGGCATTTAAAAGCTACTTGGAAGTTGATTATCCCTCTTCTAAACTTTCAGGATTCTCCAGAGAAACAGAATGAATAGTGTGTGTGTGTGTGTGTGTGTGTGTGTGTGTGTGTGTGTGTGTGTGTGTGTGTGTGTGTAGATTTTAAAGAATTGGCTCATAAGATTATGGAGGCTGGTAAATTCAAAATCTGCAGGATGCTGGCAGGTTGGAAACCCAGCAAGGAGCCAGTGTTGCAGTTTACGTCCCAAACCTGTCCACCACAGAACTCCATGTTGTTTTGGGGAGGTCAGTCTTTTGTTCTATTCAGGTCTTCAGGTGATTGCATGAGGCCAATCCACATTATGAAGGACAATCTGCTTTACTCAAAGTATACCAATTTAAATGTAAATCTTATCCAAAAACACCTTAACAGAAACATCCAAAATAATGTTTGATTATACATCTGGGCAATGGAGCCCAGCCAAGTTGACACATAAAATTAACCATCACACTCCTCATTTAAAAAAATGAATCAAGAATGTGAGGTGGGGGTGGAGAGTAAAACTATCACTCTTATAAATGAACTTTCTGAGCTTTTAAGCACTCAGTTTTCCAAATATAAAGTTAGAACTATTTTCTTTATGAATGTTTCTTTAACATTCACTTGATATTCAATTGGGAATATGAGGAATCACTTTTATAGGTTTCACTGCTCTTATGAAACACCTCAATAGAGATAATGAAATAAAATAAAAATTTCTTCAACAAAAGACAACTTCTTTCCAGTTAATCAGATAAAGGCGCCTGAAAAATATCTCACAGTGGCTTTATTCTTAAAATTTCTTTTTACTTCAACCTCTTCTTTTTCTCAGATATTCGCTGATATATGGGGGAAAATAAAATAAAAATGTTATTATCTCATCTTGAGAGGGCTAACCCTTCCGTATTCATTATTTTGGCCCTGACATTGCATGGTATTTAGGATTGATGCCTTAAAACTGTTCGGTCCACCTTCCTGAAATCTCATTGCTTTGGAGAATGCTGGACTAACAGTTTACTTTTAGACAGGTGCTGGAGACAATCATTCATTGGTCCCCAAACCTATTTTGTTTTCCTCTCCCTGAGAGAGCTTCCAATTCATTCGGCACTAACCCCTGCACAGAAGCCCAGCTAGAACCTCCTTATAATAATAAGGCATAATAGTTAGCCTCTTAGTCCAAATATTATGGTAGAATTTTATTATTGAAATTATTTAACTTTGGTTCTAAACATCTTTTTTATTTCCAGACCACTTCGATAATCTGAAAGAACTGCAGCCCCTTTTCTAGACAAGTGCACAGACAAAACACATGAAACTGTGCATAACCTTTTGCACTGTTTGGTTTTTATTATTGTGTAACACCTGTTAAATAATAATACATAAAATGAGGAAAGTTAATACTTTATGGGGCTTCTAGATAACCCATGAATAGATATTTCATAGTGGCAATCTCTTCTTCCATGTTATAGGTCATAGATAAGGGAGTAGGACCATAAGAGTCTACTAATGAATACTAACCAGAGAAGAAAATGTTTAATTTTATGCCTTCACATAAAGATTTTGTGAAGCCTTCACATAAAGATTTTTTATCGTAAAAAAACATTGGCACCATTTCAAAATCTTGACTGTCAGTCTTTACATTAATAACTCTTAGTTTTAAAACTTTAAAATATCAAAGTTATTATTATATTTACTTCTTTCAAATATAAGTTCTCATCCTAATTAGAAAACCTTTGTTTTTGTCAAGATAAATTGAACTCTCCACAAATGCTGTTCAAGTTTCCTTTCTACCTAGTCTCTTAACTTCCTGTTATCTAAACTTGTATATAATACTTTCCTGAAACTGCTCTGTTAAAGGTTACCATCCACTATTACAATAGTCTCCTTCCTGCCACTATTGTATTTTTCAATTCATCCTTGTTATATGAGCAGCTTAACCTTTCTAAAACACATTTCATTTTGTCAATCCCTCACTCAAAAACACCAAGTGAAAACTAGTAAAATGAATGGTGGGAAGTAAGGTGAGGCCAGATTATGGTGGCCCTTGAAAGCTTAATTGCAAGAGGGATGTTTTTGAGGAGGGGATTAACAACGATAAAAGGTGTTGTTTTACTTAGCTCATGCCAGTAGCAGTGGGCCAGATGAATTAGAGACGGGGGACCTAAGTCAGGGCTATCAGCTGTTGCAGAGATCAGGTATACTGTGCTGATAGGAAGGACAGTCTTTCTGTGGGGCCTGTGCATGCCAGAAAAATGCTACCTTATTAAGAGGTTCACAGTGTTGCTTATTAGAGTGCTCCAAATTGATCGGAGCTTGCAGGATTTAACATATGTACAAGGTGAGGCAGTTTATAGTTAAGTGTAGCAATTTGATTTTAGATGTAAAAGTACAATGTATGTGAAGCACAAAAGAGTTTCTGTGGTGTGATTTAAAGGGTTGCTGGTTCACTTGGTCATATGGGACATCTGGCCAGGAACATCTGGCCACTTCCTTTGAGAGCCATGACCCTACTTAGTTAACCCTGTAAAAGAAATCCTTTGGCCTTTTCCTCAGGATCCCAGGTCAAATGAACCAGGCAAAACTCTGGTTCTGCTATTGCTGTAAACTTGCAGGAACCTGTGCTCCTCAAATGCCCTCTCGGCTTCCAGGATTCCCTTCCCATGTCGTTACCCTGTTAAATTGCACAGAACCGTCACCCTTCCTCCCTTGCTGAGCTACAGACTCTCCTTAATCCTCACCAGCAATTCCAGGGCACAAAGGTTAGTAGGAGGCAGTATTCAGGCTTGCTTTGTTCTTACACCTATATAGTAAGAGCTGTGCTCTTTAGGTAAGGAGTTGCTTTGATAGAAGAAAAAAATTTCCTAGTCTTAATTCCCTCTTCAGAACTAGGAAATTTTTCTCTAGACAAAAACAGTGGGAAATAGAGTTAAAAAAAAAAAAAGGTAAGCAGGTATAGTCAGAGAAATAGAAGAACCCAGGAAGGAGAGAATGCTCACAGAACCAAGAGCCTGTAAATCTAGAAGTATGAGTTACTGGCTTTCCCAAACAAAATTATCAGAGATTTTGGATATTGCTGTTTCAGAAAGAGGAAAGTTCAGAATAAAGGTTGCAAGAGGGAATAGAGAAATGGGTAGTAGAAATTGGAAATCCCTTTTGTACGTTCTTTGGTGCTATCAGGTTAGGTTCTCTCTTCCTGTGAGCACAGCTTTATTATCACCTGCCCTCACCTGCAGCCTATGCTACTCTTTTCACCTACCGTATTTCCCTGAAAATAAGACTGGATCTTATATTAATTTTTGCTCCATTAGGGCTTATTTTCAGGGAATGTCTTATTTTTTCATGTACAACAATCTACATTTATTCAAATACAGGCATGTCATCTTCTGGAACATTGTCATAACGTACTAAATGTATCCGTCTGGCTGACGATCTTAACTGGGGCTTATTTTCGGGGTAGGTCTTATTTTCGGAAAAAACACGGTACTTCTGAACTGTTTAGTCTACCCATCTTTTAAGCCCTAGCTCCATTTTACTTCCTCCTTCAAGTCTTCTGTGAAGATTGTAGCTTCCATTTTTTTCCTCCATTTCCTGAAATCTTACTGAGTTCGTAGTTACAATCACACTAGTTACCGTGCAATAGTTGTATCAAAAGTGTGAGCCTACTCTCCTCCATTTAGACAGTGTAATTCTTCAGTTTGGAGACGATATAGTAAATTTCTTTTGTGTACTCCCTGGAAGAATTCTAGGTTCATATTTAATCACATATACTCTCAGGTCTAAAGTTCTGTTGAATATTGAAGAACAACCATTTAAAAATACCGTATAAAAGCTTCTATCCCAGCATGCTTTAGTTAACTTTTCAAATAAAATGTGTCCGTGTTGATTATCTCAACAAGATAGCCCAAGCCATTCATTGAGTTGAAAACTTTCAACTTATTCAGAATTGTCAATAGACCCCATAGACTTCTGACAATGAGCTCTCAAATTCAATCTGCGTTAAGTAGTAGTGATCTTATAATCACCCCGATAGTAAAAGAGTCAAATTTCGCAAACACCTACAAAAGGGAGTGAAATGATCATCTAACAATATAGTCTGCTCATCTGTCAAATTAGGGAGTTGACCAGGGTTCCTACACTCACGGAAGCTCAGATTCTTAACCGGGTTCTACATCATTAGGCGTAGGAAGCCAATTGGGCCTCTGGGTCCCGTGCATCCTGGGAGCTGTAGTTTCCGGCTTCCTACTCCCGACTACAAGCTCCACAGAATCGCTTGAGGACGGTTGCTTGGTATTAGCAAGCGGGAAGTATGGCCGTGGCGCGCGTCGACGCGGCTTTGCCTTCTGGGGAAGGTAAGGCGATTCCCACCCCCGAGTCCCAAGGTTTACTCCAAGGAACTGAATTAAATAGTTGCCTCTGGAGAGAATAAGCCTGGGTTTAGAGGTGCAGTTCTGGACCAGTTTTTTTTTGATGGGGATCTGTGCGCGTCGCGGAATCGCTCTGCCCTGTGGGAGTTGTAGTCCCCGGGCTCTTCCTAGCTCTCCGGCGTTGCGGTGAGGGCCTGCCGGGGGACTACAGCCCCCAGGGGGCTTCGCGTGGTCGAGCTCAACCAGCTCCCGCGCTCCTTAGGTTACCTGGGTGGTGGGTTTTGGACTGCGGTGATCTTCCTAGGATGTTTACTTTGAGTTCTGGGTGCCCAAGTGAAAATTGCAGGATATTTTCCTTTCGCTTTACGTGTTTCCCTTTCTACTCGGTTCCTAGAACATTTAAGAAACCTTCTGTCAAACACAGCTCCATAGACTGACGTTAACCCTTTCTTGGAAGTGCCCAGTGGCAGTGGTAAAATCTGGGGGTGATCCAGAGCCCCTAGTTCTCCACGCCACATTCTGCAGACAGGGTCCTGGGATCGGGTTTGGTCGCTGCCCAGCGGAGCGCGGGGCTTGTGTGCTTCTGTGGCGGGGAGCCGCCAGGTGTGGGCCGAGCTCCTTTGTTTTGGTTACAGCTCTGAGGCTCGGCAGCAGGCGTCTGGGTCGGGGGCAGGGCTGAGGGTCCAGGCCTGTCTCCACGGCTTAGATCTGGGGCTCATTATATTCTTGGGGGGAGGGAAGGAGGTCGATGGTTCTGAGCGGTCAGTCGACCCCTTGGAATGTGCAAAGTCTGTGCGTTTTCCTGGGACAGTTTTCACCAAATTCTCAGAGAATCCCATGACCCCTCTCAAATGCTAGAAGCCATTAGACAATGGAAAAAACTTCGAAACCCTTCAGGACAGCTATCTCAAATAATTATTTCTTGCATAATCTTAATCTGGGTATAAATTTGAAATTGGCAGTTTCTCTGGAGATACCCGCCACCCTCTGGTATCTCCTTTTCTTAAACTCCACTTCCCCAACCCGCCAAGGAAGGTACTTTACTGACAATGGTAGCAGTTAACATTTACAGAGCACTTTTTATATAAGCTAGATGATGTTCTGAATGCTTTTATTTTCTTTTACATCATCTCATTTTTTTCTGTAGAACATTATAAGCCATGTATTATCACCCCCATTTTACAGAGTAGAAAAGTGAGCCTCAAAGAGATCAATAATTGGCCCAAGATAACACAATGGTTGAGGGAGCCAGGATTTGAACATCTGTTATACTACATTACTTCATTGAGTGCCCTGTGCCAGGGATGGGGCTGAGTGTTGTTCATATGGTTTCTCTTTTCACCTCCATATCAATTTAATGAATTAAGTATATTACTCCCATTTTGTAGATAAATTAACCGAGCTATACTTTGCTTTTCAAAACAGTGCGCACTTTAGGATATGCTGGTAATTAGATTGTAAGGAGGTTGATCCCTGTTAAAAGATTAGTTCCACTTAAAAAATACTATCATTACGTAGGAACAAAATGTGGAACTAATAGTTCTTATTTAAATGTGAAGAATTACAAAATATTGCATCATAGAAACTTGAGTAGAATATCACAAATCTCGATGTAATTAATATTTCTGAGGAAAAGTGGACAATTTCAATATGTGGTCATTTAGAACTTGATTGCTTTAGTTTTTAAATCTTAATATTTATTATGCTTTCATGTTTTCTAACTCTAAGTCTATAGAGATTTTATGAGTATAATTCCATCCCTATGCTTAGCTGTTGTATTTGTGTTTTTCTTTCTTTTTTTTTTTTTTTTTAAATATTTTTTCTTCTCCTTTCAAGGATCAGTGGTCAATTGGTCAGGGCAGGGGCTACAGAAATTAAGTCCAAATTTACCCTGTGAAGCTGATATTCATACTTTGATTCTGGATAAAAATCAAATTATTAAATTGGAAAATCTTGAGAAATGCAGACGATTAATACAGGTGGGTATTAATTACTATCTGGGGAAATAGTTATATAGGACCAGTTTATTGTTGTATGTAATAAAACAATATAATAACCTAACAAAAAAAACATAACCTAACAAAAAGTAACTCTGCAGGCCTGGAAAGTAGTAAATGTTGCCTTAAATTTTTACATGACAGTTTCTTCTGAAGATGAACACGTGTTACATTTAGACTAGAAAAAGAAGCATTTAAAAAAATAGAACATTTTACATTGGCAAAATATTGTGTTAGATAACTTTGTACCTCACCAGAGTTCATTCACTCAACAAATGTTTACTTGGCCCCTCATATGTGTCTAGCACTGTTCTAGATTTTGACTGAGACAGCACAAGGACCCCATTCTTGTGGAGGTTACATTCTTGAGTAGTTGCTGTGTTAAAAATGTGTTCTCTGCGGTAGTTGGAGGAAGTCTTATTGCTCAGCGTTTTGTGTATTTTTCATTGCTTAGGAATAACAACAACAGCAACAGCAAACTAATAGTTACTCTGTAGAATATTTAGACAATGTATGTGAAAAGTCCAAATTGGATTTATATATTTAGGAATGTTTGGCCATATAAACAAATCTTTTTAAGCACCCTAATGTGAATGTGATATATATATTTGAGTCCTAAGAATAATGATATGTTTCCTTTCCACAGTTGTCAGTGGCTAATAATCGGCTGGTGCGGATGATGGGTGTGGCCAAACTGACCCAACTCCGGGTGTTAAATTTGCCTCATAATAGCATTGGCTATGTGGAAGGGCTAAAGGAACTGGTACATTTGGAGTGGCTGAATTTGGCAGGAAATAATCTCAAGGTGAAGTATTTTTCTCTTTTTAGTAATTAGGTTTTCTTTTTTTAATTTACAAAAGTATTCACTGTAAAAAAGAAATTCAAGCAGTATAGAAATAAGTAGGATAAAAAGTAAAAGTACCCACTCCCACTCTGCAGGGATAATTTAACATAAACTAAAAAAAAAAAATCTCATTTTGAAACACATACTGCAGTAAAATGTTCATTTAAATGTGAACAAAGAATCTATATTATGCTTAGAAAAGTAGATCAGGGCCAGCCGGGTGGCTCAGGTGGTTGGAGTGCTGTGCTCCTAACACCGCTGAGGTAGCATGTTCAATTCCCACATCGGCCAGTGAGCTGCACCCCCTACTGCTAAGATTGTGAACAACAGCTTTCCCTGGAGCTGGGCTAACATGGGCTGCCACAGGCTGTTGCGGGCTGCCATGAGCAGCCGGTGGCTAGCGTGAGTGGCCCACAGGCAGGCAGCCGGTGGAGAGCTGCCATGAGCGGCTGTGAGTGGCCGATCCATGACTGGCGACCGACTACCTCAGCCAGGGGGGAGCGCAAGGCTCATAACACCACCATGGGTCAGGGAGCTGTGTCCTACACAACTAGTCCGAGAAACAATGGCTTGAACCAGAGGGGTGAAGGGAGGCAGAACAGTGGGGGGAATAGTAGATCAAATAGTAGAATGAAGTGTTAGGAGAGAGACTATGTCATGCTGCATCGAGCTTTAAGTAAATGTTGAATTGTATAGTGGAGAATATACTGTTTTAATAGTCAAGAGATCTAGATTCTAGTCCTGCTTCCGCCACTTAGTAGCTCTCTAATTTTGGTTAAGTTAATACATATCTCTGTACCTTATTTTTTAATATGCTAAATGAGAGGACGGATTAAATGATATTAATAGCTGACTTTTATTGATCAATTAATTTATGCTACGTACTATTCTAAGCACCTTATTCACTGTATTAACTCATTCCATTTCATGACAGCCTAGAGGTAGGTATGGTTATTATGCCTGCTATATAGATGAGGAAACTGAATTACAGAGAAGTTAAGTAACTTGCCTAAGGTTACACAGCCAGAAGTTGCAGAGCCAGGATTTGAACCCAGGTAGTCTGGCTCCACTCTTAATTTATAAACCCTATACTATACCAACTATCATGTGTCATCTCTAAGGTTTCTTCAAGGTGTAAATATCTGGGATGACATGATCTGCTACTCTTAGAAGGATAATGACAGTGAAAGATTGCTATGTAACAATTTACCAAATTCTGTTAGCGCTGCTTCCTCTTTTGTCTTGCTAAGCTCTGCTCCTCTGCTTCCAATAATAAAGAAAGGAGGCATGAGACTCAGCTAAGAGGAATTAGGGAAGAGTTTCTTTTTTTGATTTTGCTTCCGTGAACTAACATGATAATTTTCTTGTGGTAGGCCATGGAACAGATCAATAGCTGCACGGCTCTACAGCACCTCGATTTATCAGACAATAACATACCCCAGATAGGTGATCTATCCAAATTGGTATCACTGAAGGTAAGCGTGTTTTCTGACTATATCATTTCTGAAATTTTATACTAAAATACCAAGAGAAAATGATCTGTTTGGCTTAAACTCAGCGTGCTGTATATGAAGAACAGATTGTGTTCATTATGATAAAAATTTTAGTAGAGTACTAGAAATTAAATATGGAACCTTTTGTTTCTGGTGTCTGTAACTGATTTATTTTAACTAAAACTGGTCATTGTAGTTAAGGTTAATTCTCATTAATCATCCTTCAACCTTGAAAGTTCCTTCATGCCCAACCAGCAATGCTAGCAGCTTTAGTTATAACGTACATAACATGTTAGTGAGGTGGAAAGGAATCATTCTCGAACTTGAGCCTTTTTCCTTTGCTACTCAGGGTTGCTATATTTTTAGTAATAAGTATTACTAAATTATCAACATTAACTTCACTTTAATTTAAATAAAAATAAACCTGTAGCACATAGCGTGTTTTATGGAGGGGAATGTATCATGCAATCAAATAAACTACAGTTGGAATCACAGCTTCAAATAAACATGTAAGCTTTTTCCATATTTTTACTTCATTGGATATTATTAACATCAGATGAACTCATTAAGCTAATTAAGTATTACTAACTCAACTGTCCCCACACCTTTAGCAGGAAATGTAACAGTTATTCTGAACAATTTGATTTAGCCAGAAACTAAGAGAATTAAAATAAACTAAAGATGATTGAACCTTTTTTCCTGGGTGTTCAGAATTTTTGGTTTATATTTCATTGTTGCTGACTTAATTTGAGTCAGCTTCATCTACAAGTAGCACATTCTACCTTCCTCAAGCTTTTAGTTTCCAAAAGAATACAGTTGCAAATTATAGGTTGTTTGTTCTCTCTCTCTTTCTCTCTCTCTCTAAAATTTGCTTTATACATGATTGTTTTAACGAATAGTTTCTTTCACTTTTCTCACCCTCTAGTTTGATGTTTTATGTATGTGTGTATGTATGTATGTATGTATTTGAGAATTTTTATGAGAGTTTATTTGAGCCAAACTGACAACATATGCTGGGAGCATAATCTCAAATACTCCCTCTATTTTGATGTTTTAAAAGGAAATGAACAAGTATGTTGGAAATTGCTCAAGTTTCAATAAACTAAATCTCACAAAGTGCTAGTTACTACAACAGCGTGTGTTCTTAGACAAGTCTTGAAACATTCTTGGGCTTAGAATGTGGACATGAAAAGAGAGAGTTGTATCAGAAGACCACGTAAGACCCTTCTAGCATCAATCGTCTTTGATTCGTGTGCTATGAGAAATATAATAAAATAGATCCCCTTATTTTCATACATATCATTTTGCTTTTTTCAAAATAGACCAATTTATTTGTAACTTTTTCATTTGTAATTCATTCTGTTTTTACTTTTAAGACCCTGCTTTTACATGGAAACATCATCACCTCTCTTAGAATGGCACCTGCTTACCTACCCAGAAAGCTTGCTATACTTTCTTTGGCAGAAAATGAAATTCGGGATTTAAATGAGGTAAAATATGAGGGCATTCTGTGGGATCCAGGAAGTTGAAAAGCTGTGAAAAAGGAGGAGAAACACAAGAGAAAGTTGTGAGCTCATGTTTAGACAGTGAGCATCTTGGAAGAAACTGCCATCCAGATGAAACACTTGGCTTTAGATCACTATTTTTCTTTCCACTTTTTTTTATGTCACTGGGTCATTAATGCTTGATTTCATATATAATGCTGTAATTATTCCATTTGGAAGTGATTGGGGGTAGAGGGACATCTATATTAAAGGGGTTAATAAAGCATACCGTGCACTTTTCTCTTGCTGCTATTATGTTTTCAAAATAGGGTTCTCTCTGCTAGGAAACAGTGCTGATACTTTCTAAGGGATTTTGTGCAAGAAGGACAGATGGCCATGTTGTTGGGATTTTAGAAGTCAGTGGATAATATAAGAGTGTTGCTGGTCACTTCAGAACAAGAGGGAAATTGTTACATTCTCAAATTGCCCAAGATATGTAATCAGCGGAAGCCCTGTGCTTGACACTGAATAGTCCATTTTGTTCAACAAAGATATCCTTTGTTTCAGATTTCTTTTTTGGCATCCTTAACTGAATTGGAACAATTGTCGATCATGAACAATCCTTGTGTGATGGCGACACCCTCCATTCCAGGGTTTGACTATCGTCCGTACATCGTCAGCTGGTGCTTAAACCTCAGAGTCCTAGATGGATACGTGATTTCTCAGAAGGAAAGGTGAACATGACCTCTTTAACATCACATTTATCATGGAAGTTACTGCAAAGACCATTTCTAGCTTACTACAGATTAATAAACTGAATATTTCTTAAAATATGCCTTTAGAAATTAAGATCATTAGTGCAGTCATATAACAGACTATGTGCTGATCATTTAAGATTTTCTACCGTTTCTTAAAAAAGGATAAGAAATAAATATCAGCCCCAGAGGTTGGGGCTAGTGAATTTATCTTAGTGTCCAACATACAATAATTTGATTTCTAAAAGTTCTTAGTTAACTGCTTGTTTGGGTTTGGAGCACTTCTATATAGAAACCATGTTATGGATGCTGTGTAGGGTCTCAGATCAATCCCACAAAAGCTTGTAATTCATCATATGTATGAAGGCAGAACCCAGCTATGCTTTATGACAATGACTCTGGGAAAATGCGAACAGAGTTTCAGTTTGGAACCGGTAGTAGACATGCTGATTGGTCCTCTTTTCCTACCTGTGAATCAGAAGTGGGGACACCCCATCTCTAGATCATTGATGGTTTCTGTGGCTCAGAGTTGGGACCCCTGCATGATGAGGTCTTCTGGCTGCTGGGGCATGATCAGTGGCATCAAAGCTGTAGGGTTAGGAGGTTAGGAACTAGGATGCGGACAAGAGGGGGTGGAGTGAGGGGATAGTGAACGTTGAGATGAGTTTATTCTCATCACTATGCCTCATTTTACTTCTTCCTCTCAGTTCATACATACATGCATTTATGACCTCAACATACACATTCTTCCTCACCGTTTTTGTCTTTCTGTATTAGAGATTGGTAGTAGTAGTTTGAGGAGTTTCCTGATGAGAGGATGAGTAGTAGATAACTGGCAGGGTTTTCCTTTTCCTTCTCCCTGTGTTTCATCTAGTTGCTGAATAGGGCATGGGGCAGTGAGGACTGGCACCAGCTATCTAGTGGTGGTGCTGGTGTAGGGTGGGGGACATGTCAAGTTAGTTTGTCTACAAAGAAGTGCCGCTTTCCCTTTTTCCTGCAGTAAGTGTTGCTGTGTATTCAGAAACCTTTTTTTGTTTGTTTGTTTCAAACTGTGGATAATTCTAAAACTGGAATATGGATTTACTTGGATTTTCTTCTCCGTATCTTTCTTCAAGAGAAAGAAATAACGTTTTTGGATTTTTCTATGGGAGTAGGACTGGCAACATTTTCATATGTGGGAGGCAGCATTGCGAGATGGGCAGAGATAAGGGTATGGTGTAAAGAAAGACCAGGGAAGAGAGATGAGACTTGGTCAGGAGAGACAAGAGAGGGCTTCACATCTTTCCTTGCCACCCATTTGCTGTGTTGCCTGGGCAAGTTCCTTGACTTTTCTGAGCCTTAGTTTTCTCATCTGTAAAACGTGGGTAATACTACCTACCTTTCAAGGACTCTATGAGGATTAAGGATAATGGGTATAGCATAATACTGGTCATACATTGGGTGCTTAATACATGATAATTGCCATTATTGCTTGAGGATAGGGACTAGGGATTGAACTAAAGCAAGTGTTAAAAAATAAAGTATTTGTTGACTAGATGAATAATAATGCAAAGGCTATGTTTCTATGCTGTGGGAATGGTTTTAATCCAAGTGACGTAAGGTGAATTTGTATTTTCTTTGCACTTTTCCCATGTTTTATAAGTGTTTAATGTCAGAGATGTCAGGAGGCAGGGAACAGTGGGCTTTCATTTGGGGTCGCCTCCCTTTCTGTGGGGTGCCCTACAGTAAAGAAGTCTGGGAGGAAGGAAGAGGTGGAAGGGTGGCACAGTATAACCCTTTTTCAGACAGATTCTTTCCTCCATAAATTAAAAAAAATTGCACAGTATCACATAGTTCGGATGTAGTGTGATAATATTTTAAAATACGCACGTAATCACCACTGAGAAAAAGAATAGAACATAGAACATAACCGGCGTCCAGAGATCTCCTGTACCCCACTCCCATCACAACTCCCCTCCCCACTAGAGATAGCCAGTGTATTGACTTTTTGATCAATCAGAATGATTATTTTTTTTCCTGGTTATTATGGAGTCTTTACATCAACCAGCTCCCAATGGAGTAGCTAAAATTTAAAGGACGAACAATACCAAATGTTGGTGAGTATGTGGAACAATTAGAACTCTCATACACTGTTTAGCAGTGTAAATGGTTCAATCGCTTTGAAAAACTGGCAGTATTTACCAACGCTAAACATACAAATAAATACTATATGACCTAACTTTTGACTTCCGGCATATAGCGTACAGAAATGAGTGCTTATATCTACTAAAAGACACGTTTCATAGCAGCCTTATTCATAATAGCTCCAAACATTTGGGAGCTATTTGGGAAACAACCCAAATAGAAGAACGGGTAAATAGTTATAGTCAAACTAAGGGACTTAGATCGTTTTGATGCCATGACTAGCGAGAAAAATGCTGCTGCAGTTGATGTCTGGGACAACTGTAGTCTAAACAGTGCTACCAGGTTTTAAAACAACTCCGGAAGTAATCTGTTCAGGAGGGAGGAATAATTCTAAGGGAGAGCTTTTGTCTTGAAAATCAATGGGTAGCCTGAGCAGCATTCAAAACATTTTCCTGGTCAACTCTGGGAATTACCCTGAAGGACAGGAAAGGATTTCCAGTTTTTGTATCTACCCAGCCTCACTGTTGTTTGCTAAGAGCACCCAGATTAAAATTTTTCTCCCTTATGAAAAGTATCTCAGTTTATTTGATGACGTCAGATATCCAGATCTTGAGTGTGTGTATCACAGAAAAGAGTAACTTGAGCCATCACCTACCCCTGTGGTGCTTTGGCTGAGTGCTTTCTCAGAGAGAAGCAAACTTGTAGAAAGACCACCTTTGTGTAGCACCTCAGTATCTGGAGTTCCTTCTGAACTTGTTTTGACCTGTGTTTTACTATTTATAGGACCAAACTACACCTCTGTTGCTTAGATAGAGATCAGAACTTAGGGAGCTTTGGAGATGTTTCTTTTTTAAAATATATTTAAAATATATGCAGAAGTAGAACGAGTAACATGTGTATGAACACCTAAATACCCCCTGTGCAGCTTCAGCAATTATCAACCTTTTGCCAATCTTGTTTTATCTGTCCCCCACTTTTTCGTTAGAGTATTTAAAAAGGAAATACCAGATATCATTTCACCCAATATGCTTTCTTTCTTTCTTTTCTTTCTTTTCTTTCTTTTCTTTCTTTCCTTTCTTCCTTTCTTTTAGGAGAAAGAGCAGATTGTTTTATATTCTTTCTTAGTAGTTGTTGCTTCTGTTATATTACGTAAACTGTTCCTTCAATTTCAAAAGAAGGATCATATTCCAATGATTTGAAATTAATGTTAGAGCCGAATGAATTTGAAGGTTGTTTTTCTTTGAATTGGCAATGGTATTTTAATTAGCAGGGAGATTTTTTTACCTAGGAGAATATTTTATGGATTAATAAACTTGTGTAATGGTATGTTTTTGAATATAAAGCAAAGGCAGAAAATCAGATCTTACAGTAGTTGATGCTTCACAGTTTGTGGTTTTCCTCACACATTTAAACTGTGGAGTATTCAAGTCTGACCCTTCTCTGACCTCTTTCACTTCTCCTTCTTCCCAAACTATAAACCATGTATAACCTTGAAATGTTGCTTGCTGGGTCTATTAAAGTTGGTTGGTGATTGTCCTTTTCTATGTACCTTTTTTAGGGGAGAGCTTTTGAACAAGCCATTTGCTTCATGGGAAAACTTATGGAAACTTAAAGGAGATGTCATAGAGATTCTGAATGATCTTTATTTAATTCACAGAATATGCCCATGGAAAAATACTTCTAGTTATTTTTATTAAATAGAATAAAATTTTTTATTGTTAGACTAAGATTGGGATTACATGACTTCAGTTAATCAGCTTGACGTACCTCATCTCATATCTCATTGTTAGAAAACAGTTTTTTTCTTGTGACATTGGCAAATCACAAACTAAACTTGTTATATTTTATCCTACCACGACTCGTTAATCAGTTATCAAAAGGACCAGTTTCTTTTCAGTCTATAATACACTTTGGGTGGCTTGACAGTTTTGGACTGGACAGTTTGTATGATTTGGATACCTTAATATGAAAGCCCAAGAAATTGATTGTGGATTGGAAGTGATTTTCAAACTATTTGCAATGCTTCATAGCATCATACCAATGTTAATGGTATAAAAACAGAGAAAAAAAGTATACTTATATGATCCAACCTCAACTTTAAGTTGAGGGGCAGATTTAAGAATGGTATAATTGAGGCAATGCCATGTTAAATTGAAAAAAATTGAACCATATATGCAAAAGTAAACAGTATAATGACCTCCCGTGAATCCATCATCCAACTTCAGCAGTTTTTAACTCTTGTTCCTCTTTAATTTCACCCACTTACCCCTTCTCCTGTATTATTTTGAAGCAAATCTCAGATTTCATGTAATTTCATCTGTGAATATTTCAGGATATATCTCTAAAAGATAAGGGCTTCTAAAGGAAATAACTACAGTACTGTTATCAAATCTCACATGTGATGTATTAAAGTACTTCAGTTTGACAGCAAATGGAGGGAATACTCATTGCTTTTTTGAAAATAATTTAAAACTATTTGGAACCATTAGTGCAACTCCATGGAAGTGCCCTTAAACAAGAAAAACAAAACAAAAAAACATTTAAAACATTATAAGAGTAAGGGGAGTGAATTAGAAGGATAGATTTTTTAAAACTTGACTGAATTTTATTTGTGAGAAACATTAATGATGCTATAATGGTAAATTAAGAAGGGAAATTGTTGCTTGGAAATGTATCTTGTCTACCCGGTGCCATCTCCTCTTCTTTGTGTCCCCCAATTCCAGTTTGAAAGCTGAATGGCTCTATAGTCAAGGCAAGGGGAGGACGTACCGGCCTGGCCAGCACATCCAGCTTGTCCAGTATCTGGCTACAGTCTGTCCTCTCACTTCCACACTGGGTCTTCAAACTGCAGAAGATGCCAAACTGGAGAAGATTCTGAGCAAGCAGAGGTAAGCCTGTTTATTTCTAGCAGTTGATGAATTCATAGTGGAAACACCTCTGAGTCTTGCCTTTGGGGTTAGTAGGCTGAAGCAAGTGCTGCAGCCTACTTTTCTGTGCATTTGGGTCCCTTGTCACTGCAGCAGGCCTGCAGGGGAACTTAACCACCATGCAGTGCAGCCCCGTTTGCTCCACAGCAGCGGCATTGCCAATTATTTCTTTTTTTTTTTTTTTTGAAAGGGGAACGGGACTTTATTGTGGAACAGTGTGTACTTCCAGAACTTTTTTCCACGTCAAGTTGTTGTCTTTTCAATCTTAGTTGTGGAGGGCACAGCTCAGCTCCAGGTCCAGTTGCCATTGTTAGTTGCAGGGGGCACAGCCCACTATCCTTTGTGGGAGTCAAACCGGCAACCTTGTGGTTGAGAGGACGCGCTCCAACCAACTGAGCCATCCAGGAGCTCAGCGGCATCTCAGCTCAAGGTGCCGTGTTCAATCTTAGTTGCAGGGGACAGAGCCCACCATCCCTTGCGGGACTCGAGGAATCAAACTGGCAACCTTGTGGTTGAGAGCCCACTGGCCCATGTGGGAATCGAACCTGCAGCCTTCGGAGTTGGGAGCACGAAGCTCCAACCGCCTGAGCCACCAGGCCGGCCCTCTAATCATTTCTTGAGTGGGGAGAGCCAAGCAGTATGGGAGAATGGGATAAAAAAAAAATGTATTTGTCCTTCTAATGCAGGTGTTTGTTAGGGGTTTTTAAACACTAATATTATGAAGTAGAGTTAAAAAAAAAAGTATAGCTAGAAGCATTTAGTAGTTACTTCTTTTATCAGAGACCCTGCCTTTGAATATTTGTGCAAGCGTATACATATGAGGTGTCTACATGACTTAAAAATAAGTTTCTTAACCCCCTTTTCTATCCAGTGCATTCAAATGAGACTTTGTAATTTGGTGGTGATTAAAGGTGTCTACTTTGAAAACTTGTATACTTCTACCTTTCTGACAGTGTAACCTAGGAAGCAGAAAAGCTTTTCTTTTTTTTGGTTTGTGTTAAATCATATCAGATGTTACTGATTTTAGGTTTCACCAGAGGCAGTTGATGAACCAAAGCCCAAATGAAGAGTTGCCTTCTCTTCCTCCTGCTGAAGCAAGGACACCCCTGGTACCTGAGCATTCAAGCCCTGCTCAGGATTGCCAGATAGTCCAGGAAAGCAGTAAGAAATTGTTTTTCTCCAAGTTGTTTGATCTTTTGGATATCATAAAACAGAAAAAGTGCATATTTTTATAATTTTTTATTAGTTAACTTAAGTGATCATTTGGATCTTATATTTTATGTATGTACATATACACATACATGTATGTATGTGTCTATAACTATTTCTAATTTTTAAAAATTCAGAGGACTGCTACTTTACTGATCTGATACTTTAATTATTCTTGTGATTATTGGAAGAACTTTTCTTTTGTTTTTTTGTTTTAAGGAGGCTGCAGTTCACAGTGGCCCATGCGGGGATTGAACTGGCAACCTTGGTGTTACTAGCACCACACTCTAACTGACATAACCGGTCACCCCTAGGACTTGTTATTTTTCAAATAATTTGGTTTGATGTTTTAGGTATATGGGAGGTGTCACTGAAGGCATTTTATTGCATTTTCCTATATTTGAAGGAGTAGATTTCATTAAAAAGATGTAACTGAAAAATATCTCTTTACTCACTAAAAATAAACATGTGAGGTGATGGATTGTTAATTTACTAGATAGTGGGAACCCTTTCACAATGTGTACATATATTAAATCACAGCAATGTACACTTTAAATATCTTACAATCTTACGTGTCAATTACACCTTGATAAAGCTGAAATTAAAAACAAAAAAACCTCTTTAGATATTTAGTGCTTTAAATGATACTCTGTTGATTCTTCTAGAACCAGTCATCCAAGTCAATTCTTGGGTTGGGATAAGCAGGAATGATGACCAGTTATGTACTGTTAAGAATAACTTCCCAGCCTCTGTACATACTACAAGATATTCTCGAAATGACCTTCATCTGGAAGACATACAGACCGATGAGGACAAGTTAAACTGTAGTCTTCTCTCTTCAGAGTCTACGTTTATGCCAGTTGCGTCAGGACTCTCTCCAGTGTCACCTACAATTGAGTTGAGGCTACAGGGTATTAACTTGGGCCTGGAAGATGACAATGGTGCACATGAATCTGTGAAAGGGCAGGAAAACCAGGACTTGGGTAAGGAAGAGGAAAAAGCTTTCTGGGCTGCCAATGAGAATTCTGATCAAATGACAAAAAGTGCAGTCAGAACAGAGGTAAATGAGAAAGATGGGCTATGCCCTTGTCCTGAGCCAACAGTAACCAGTGCTGTCTTGAAAAGTGACACCCACAGTCTTACATCTTTTCCTGAGTCAGTTGGACACACCGTCTTCCATACACCACCAGACAGTGAAGAATCCGTGTCTCAAGCGGCTTCAGAGAAATTTCCCTGCAGGGTTTTAAGCCAGAAATCTGTTGCTTTGGGACAAGATAACGTTGCCCTTCAGAAATTGAATGAAGCAGCCACCAAGCTTCAGGCCTGTTGGCGAGGCTTCTATGCCAGGAACTACAACCCTCAAGCTAAAGACGTTCGTTCTGAGATACGGCTGCGCAGAATGCAGGAGCACGTTGTCTGCCTGACTGAGGAAATAAGGAGGTGGGTCACAGGTCCTGTGTAGGTGCTGTTTCGTTGCTTTGGGGGTGTCAGCTTCCGAGAGTTTATTCAGAACACTGAATCATTGCTGTTGTGGCCCGGACACTTTTCATACCATGTTGCCACTCTTGGCTAACTTGTTTCTTACAGTATACTGACAGCATCTTGAGGACAGACTGTCATATGCACTTCCAGCTGTAGCACAACAGTTGGTACATAGATACAGTATAGCAATAAATATTGAATGAATGCATGTCTTATAGGGATCTATAAACCTAAACACAGAAAAGTACAGAAAATGTAGGAAAACTGAATAAGTTTAAAAGTGAGAAGATGAGAAAGTCTACGTAGAGCGCAGTAGGTGACATAAGAATTAAAGAAAATAGGGATTTAAAAGGAGCTAAAATTCTGGGGCAATGGTAGGAATTAGTCCTTAATTCCATGGCTCACATGTTTCACTGACTGCGAACCCAGGAAAATTTAGGATTTAAAAATTTATTTCAAGTATTAGTACTGCAACTAGAAATATTTATTAATATTATCAAGTGGAAGAGGAGGAGGCAATAAAAGAGACTGAGAAGTGACAACCAGAATGGTAGGAAAACTGGGAGGGTGTGTTGTCTCCCAGCTCCAACAGGGACATGTTGCAGGAAAGAAGAGGTGTTATAGGGAGAACAGAGAACTATACATTAGATTTAGAAGCTGGAGATTATTGGTGGCTACGCTGGCGGCCCCAAGATTATCAGGTTTTGTGATTTGCTAAAAGGACTCAGAGAACTCAGGAAAGCTGTTCTGTTTATGATGACGTTTTAATGTAGTGAAAGGATACACATTAAAATCAGTGTAGAAAAAGGTGCATCAGGCAGAGTCCAGGAGAGACCAGGCACAAGCTTCCAGTTGTCCTCTCCTGGTGGAGAGATCCAGGCGTGTTATGTCAACCACCATGTGTGACAACACGTGAAGTATTGCCAGCTGGGGACGCTCACTCGAGCCTTGACATCCAGGTATTTATTGGGGGTCAGTCACATGGGCATTGAGTGCCTGTATGACTGACCATCACCATTCAGACCTCAGCCCCCACCTGAGGTCAGACTGGTACAGTGTGGCCCAGGGTCTCCGGTGAACAAAACAGTCATTCACCAGAAATCACATTGGTTAAACTGTGGTTCCGCCCCAGGCCCCACGTGTACAGGCAGGATATTCCAAGGATTATCTCCCAGGAGCTGATCAAGGCCAATTCTGGCTTTGGAACACATAGGGTTTGAACACCCCAACCCACCGAGTTAACCCTTTCCTGCCCAGTGAGCTTCCTGAGAGCAGCTTCAGTGGCGGAGTGGGACGAAGGCAGTTTGGAATGGGTTGAGCAGTGAATGAAGATGGAACGTAGCCAGCTCTTTTGGGACATGTTGCTGTGAGGAAGGGAAGAGAGGAGGTGGTTGCTGGAGGAGAATCTGGAGTTACGGAAAATTCTTTTTTAAAGATGGGAGATGTAGAGCATGTTTATATGTTGATGGAAATGATTTAGTAAAGAGGGAAAAACTGATGGTGGAGAGGAAACAAAGAGGTGCAGGTTGAAGTTCTTGAGAAGGTAAGAGAACAAAGAATCCAGGGCACAAGTAGAGGGAGTGGCCTGAGGTTGGAGCAGGAGCAGGTTAGGTGATGGGTGTGGTGGTGGGGGATAGAGAAGTTCTGTCTGATGGATGCTTCCCCTTTTTCAATAATATATAAGGTGTAATCAGCGTTTGAAAATGCGGAGAGGGGTGAGGGTGAAGGAGGTTTAAGGAGAGATGTGAGGTGAGAGGTATTCATCTTAAAAGTGAATGTCTGAGTATAAGGAAATGGAGGAGGATTGCTGCACAGTGTGAGGAAAACTTAAAGTGCAAAACAACAGCTCAGGTTGTATGATTTTCATCAGCATTTCTCAGCTGTTCTTTTCTGATTTGGGCTTGGTTCATTTGGTTCAGCCAGGAATGGGTTTTTTTTTCCAGGTGAATATTCCAGCAGGGGATAGAGGGGGCAAGGGAGCCAAAGATATTTGGGAGGCAGTGATTATAATGATGGATATTACAATTTAAATCAGGTAAAAGGAAAGACAGGAGGAAGGGATCATTAGTTTGGAGGTCTAGATGAAAACTAGATTGCAAAGTTATTGCAAGAGCAGGTGAACTGGGAGGATAGGTAGTGGTTTGTGTGGGTGCTGGAAATCATTTTTGAAAGTGGTATGACTGGGTCAAAATGACTGGGTCTAGAGTGAGACAATGATACTGAGTGATGTGGGTGGATTATTATTAGATAAAGCATCCATGTGAATGCTGAGGTCTCCAGAAATGACGACAGGAATGGGGCAGCAAGAAAGACTGGTGCTGAGACTTCAGTGAATGGGGCTGGATAATGGGAGGTCAGTACTTGAAAAGAGTTTGGGGAAATTTAGCAGGATAGCAGGAGTTCTTCAAGGAGGAAGGTAAAGAATAGTTTGTTCATAGCAGTGAGAGGCAATCTTTTGACCCTAATGGATAAATAAAAAAACAAAACAAAAAGAAATAGCTTCCACTTGAGGGCAATAGTACCCTCAGAAATAGGTCTGAGTTGGTCAAGGAAAAGTTCACATAAGAGGCTGAATACATAAGGGAGTTTGCTTATTACAAGTCAGGAGTCCCAGATGGCACAGGAGAAAGGCTTGGGGGGCGAGAGAAAGTAGTGAATTGAGTCTGAGGTTCCGAACAAAATGGTGGTGATAGTTTGGGAGATAATGATCAACTAAAGGGAACCTGAGGTTTGTGCTAAGTATGGAGAGAGTGGCAGTGAGCCCAGAGCAGGACTTTAGTGAATGAAGGGAAGTGATGGATTGGTTGGGGTGTGTGTCTGTTGATGACAGGGAGGAGTAAGTCAGGGAGTTGGGCAAACAGGGATAAAGTTTGATGGGATTAGTTCTACTAATGTCTTAGAAGAGGGTGTTTCTAGCTGTGATCCTATTCCTTAACTGTTTTGGAGGCTCTCAATCATCACCTTTTTCTTCAGCTCCTGCCCCTTTAGTGTGTTTGGCTGGGAAACTGAGGCTAGATAAAGAGTCCTTTAGTATTTTATTTTTCATTATTACTGGCAATACTTTGTAGAACCAATATAATCTGAATTTCAGTAACACGTCATTTGGCTTCTTCTTTGTTGAGTGATAGTCTAAAACTAAAGTTTCAGTTTAGATATTCTAAAAGTAGAAAGGACTGTTACTAGTTTATTAATCTTTTTATAGTGCATGTGTTTATTAGTTGTAACAAGAAGTGCAAGTCAAAGCACTCTTCCTTGTGTCAGTAATGGATTCTGAATTATTGTAGGTTAAGAAAAGAAAGAGATGATGAACGTATTAAAAATGTTGTACAAGAAGAGGCTGTCAGATTCCTCTGGAACCAGGTAAACCCCCTGTTGCTGATTTATCTAATGTGTAAACAAAGAGCAATTTCAGATTTATTGAGAGTATCATACAGGACTCAGGCATGTTAAGTGCCCTTTCTCAAGGTTAGAGGTGTAGTTTGTGCTCTTTGCCACTAACTCTGAACTAGGCCAATGAACTTTATTACATTTTATGTAATCTGAAGAAAAATAGTTTCATAATTTTGATCAGAAAGATAAAGAAGTATAAAGAAGTAGGAAGGAAAGTGACTAAGTTGAAGGATGTTATTACTTTCCCATATGTAGACATAAAAAAAAAAAACAGTTTATCTTGTTTCATCTTTTGGGGATATTTGAATGAAGGGTGACTAAAATGGTATATGATGACTATAATATGTACATCCTAAAAAGTACGTATGGCTTCTGAGAGAGAGAGTTTGAATCTTATAATAACATACTTTAGGGACAGTTCAGACAATTGGTTTTACTGTTGTATCCCATGAAATATTTCTTGATAATTCTTGGAAATATTTTTATAAAAGAATTTGTTCTACTAGGATTTTCCTACAAAATTTAAAAATAAGTATTGATTTTTAAGGTTTTAAAATTACTAATAGTGGGGGAGTATTTAAATAAATTATAGATTATCAGTACTATGGAATATTATGGAACAGTTAAAAAGAATAAGGGAATAGTAAATATAGATTGACATGGAAAGATCTCCACAATAACACTGTTCAGTGAAAAACAGCAAATTGCGGAACTTAGGGTTGCACTTGATTTTAAAAACTCCCTGTGTATTTGAAGCTACAGAGTAAAAGGTCTGGAAGGATACATAGAAAACTTCTGTCAGTGATTACTTTGGAGGGTTGTCAAAGGGAAACTGAAAAATTCTCTATATTGCTTTCTTGTTGCAGATTTTACAGTAACATTTTAAGATTTTAATTGTACTTTAAAAATGTAAAGATCATGTTACTAAGAACTCAGGATTATTTTCAGGTATTTTAGAGTTGTATATACTATATTGTTAGATAATATTTAAAACTCTTATCCCAAATGGATATCTAAGATGAGACTTTTATTTTAGAGAATCTACTTGTATGAGTAGGCTCTAATCTGTCTTATACACTCATGGATGTCAGTATATATCGAGAACATATTGACGCCTTGGTCAGCTAGACGGGTACCGTTGTGCTCCTGGTTGTTTTTCCAGTAGAAGCAGGAGAATTGCTTTGGCCCTTCCCTATTCTTCTGGTGAGGGCCTTTTGTTACCAAGGATGTGTACCACTTGTGCCAGCCTGGTTTAGGCTGAGGGTGCTATGGAAAGGGTAAGGGAAGTCAGGCTATTTCTAACTCCAGTTCTGCCGTCTGCCATTTATCCACTTGATGTGTGTTGGAGGAAAAGCTCAAAGGACAATAGTAAAACAGGCATGATTTTTATTTTATAATAAAACTCTATCCTTTGGTTTATAGGTAAGATCTCTCCAAGCTTGGCAACAGACAGTGGACCAGTGTCTAAGTTCCTGGCACTCTGATGTTCCTCCTGTATCAAGCACGCTGGTGCCACCTGAGCCGCCATTATTCACCCAAAGTCAGGAGCCCTGTTCTGATCAAGATTCTGATTGGTTCATTGCTCCTGATGAAGCTCCTCAGGAAAAATCCTTACCAGAATTTCCAGACTCTGGTTTTCATTCCTCCCTAACAGAACAGGTTCACTGTTTGCAGGACTCTCTGGATTTTGGAAAAAGTTCCACAGAAGGCAGTGAGAGTTCCTTAATGGGGAATTCCATTGACACAGTCAAATGTGGCCAAAAGTCAGCTGCAGGGGATATTAGCAAAGAACATGATGAATGGAATAAGGAAACCTCAAACAATGAGCAGGATAATAGTCTGCTTGAACAGTATTTAACTTCAGTTCAACAGCTAGAAGATGCAGATGAGATGACAAATTTTGCTGAAGGGACAGAAGATAGTATGCTTCCCATAGCTTGTTCCCCTGAAAAGTTAGATGCCTTGTCTGACAGTGCTTCCGTAGATGATGCTCATGGCATAGCTTCTAGTTTGCAAGATGAAATCTGCCAGACACCAGAGAATTGTAACTTAAATGTAGAAGTTCAAGGGCAGCAGTCAGAATGTGATTCTACATTTCAGGTATTACATGTTGGTATTACTGTGTAGCGTGTCTGGTTGCTTGGGAAGCAGAAAGCTACTTAACTTTTCATAAGACTATGTTCAGTTGCCTTTTTTTTTTTTGAAGGGGAATGGGACTATTTTCCCCAGTTTTGTTACTATTTATATAGAATTTGTATTCCTGTCTCATATTTTCCATATTCTAGGTAGTGAGCCGAATCTTCCTTTTGATTTTGTTAGCTTTTTTCTTAGCTGTAATGTATCAAATGATAATTTATTTTGAAACCTATATGCACTTTATTTCTTAACAACTGAATTGCTTGAACAGTATTCCTATTTTTTATGTATTCATTACTTTTCAAAAATAAACTAGAATATCTTAAAGAAGATAGAAAAATTTACCTTAAAGATATAAATACGAGAATTTTGACTCTTCTCTGTGTAAGGAAATTAATTGTGTAGTGAGGAATGCAATTTGTTTAAGTGAATATAAATGGCAAATATGAGGAATTGAAATTTGCTGGCCTCTTTGGAGGAAGGACATGCAATTTTAAGCCTTTTTTCCTCCCTTATAGAGTAAAGGAAAACCTTCTTATAAGCAAATCGGGAGAGAAAGTGAGATTATAGGATTTTTCAGTAAGGCTGATTAAATTGTCTTATGGAAAGCTGTAGTTTATATTAGGTATCAGTTTTAACAAAAGAAGCAAAGTGTTGCACGCATAATTAAAATCAAACTTATTTAGCGACAACACAAGAATATTATTGTGTTGTCATAGCAAACATTTATTATCTTTTCATTTAGTTCTGTTTTACCACACAGATAAGCATTTTGTGTGCCAATATATTGCCAGAAATTAATGTATGTTCATATTCTCTGTTTTTGCTTTATATTTGTTTATGTATTTCAGCAGAAGGTCCATGGTCATTTACTTCACTTTTGACCTCATAATGAAGAACATTTAAAATAATACTAGTGGTAGAATATGAATGATTTTTTTTTTTGAAAGAACTATTTTCTGTCTAAATCTCTGAAAAAAATGCCACATTTGGAAGACAATTCAATGGTGGTTAAGAAAAAATAAACCTCACTTATCTTGTTAAAAAGAATATATATCTGTAACTCCAGGAAGAAATGATAATACTGTGTTTGAATGTTATAGATAGACGTATTTGCAAATGAAGGATAATTTTTGGAAGCTTGATATTTTCATCTTTGAAAATGTTCTGACATCATTGAACAACACATATCTGATTTCCCCAAATTTATGGACGTACAACTATTTAAAACTATGGCAATACTTAAGTATTCTCTAAATGTTGGTGCTAAATGCCCATTATTATTCAGTTACAGCCAGTAGGTCCCCTTCTTTGTAGTTGTAAAACTTCTGATCCTTTAAGAATAAAGTCAGGGGTCACATGTTAATACTTTGTTGATAATTAGAGACATTTCTCTCCAGTATGGGTAAGGTATATCTTTCTTGGTTTATAAATGTGTAGTATTCAGGTTGAGAAGAGTTGGATTTCATTCTCAGAAATCTGGAACCTCTTAAAAGGAAATATTTTTTGTCTCTTATAAACTGAGTAAATCTTTTGTTCAAAAGTATTTTCCCTAGTGAAGCATGTGTAATGTTGAATGCATGTTAAATAAAAATAGAATTTTTAACTTTTTGAATAATACTGATTATCTTTTATGAATGGTTTTGAATTTCTTCTTAAATATGCCCTATTTTTCTATTTTACAGTTAAGTGCCTCATTTGCTACCATAGTTAAATAAAGAAAAACCAACTTGCACAGCACTATTACCAAAAGTGGTGCTTCATGGTACATTAATTTCTCATAAAAGCTCCAGAAATGTCATGGTTCAGTATTTCCTAACTAGGTTTCTGCTGACTTCCTTCCTCTCTTTTTTTTTCAGAAATATAAAAACACAGCTAAATTCATTTGAACATAAGTATTTGTCAGTAAGATTTCCTCTTTTACTTTTGATTTGTTTTTCTAGCCTATAAGTAGTATCCAGAGAACTTTTATTTTAAAATTGGCCGAATATGATAATGATTACTATTCTACTCTTCATTCTATTTAACTTGACTAGTATTTTGAAGTACAAGAATATTAAGTAGATCCTTACCTTAACTGTATAGATTATCTTGAATGTAGATAGAATGAAAATAATGTAAATTAGAATGCAGGAAAGCTGTCATAGACTTAATATATTTTAATAGGTTTACAACGTAATTCAAAATAATTTATGTAACTGAGACACTTGGTTTTAACTCTATGGGCTATTCATTGGTGTGGCTAAAGACGGAATGGGTCTAGTAAGGTTTGGGAAGTTGAGCTTTAACAAGGTCTTTGTGTTTTGTCTAACAGGAGAGATTTAGTTCAGCTGTGCTGTTTTAATTCCTATCAGTTCTCTTTATTTATGGATCATTCAGTGTATTAATTAGAATTCCTGCAGAAGCACAGAATCGTACCATGTGAGAATTAGAAGGAACCTTAGAGATTCTAGTATCTTTGTTTTGAAGATGAAAGTAAGGCACAGAGAAGTTAAATATCTTGTCTGCTGTTTTAGATAGTAGTAAATAAACTATGAAAACTTAAGTTATTATTCTTTACATTTATTGTGTCAATAAGAAAATCTCGCAGATTTTTCATTGTTTTTGAAAGAGAAGAGAAACTTCAAAAAGAGCTAGAACTCTACCACTCAAGGCAAAAGTGCTTGTAAAAAACAACTAATTCATTCAGAACTCTGAGTGAATGTTCTCTAAGAAATGTGATTTGATTACGTAAAATGGTTTTAAAGAGCAATAGTAGAAACTAAACATTTAAAAGCATAACTGCATCTTAGAGTCCATTTATTTGATAACAAGTATAACAAGTTACTGAGATATAAATTTTTCTAGTGAAATGCTGAATTTGATTTTATTTCATCTTCAGTTTTACAGAACACCACATGTTATAGTTTTAACTCCTGGTGTGCAAAAGGCTGCAATCATGACAGTTGATACATGTACTTGGTTTTATAAGTTTAATTATAGAAGGCCTCAGAATATGCGTGTTTTAAGAAAACGTCTGTTTAGCCACAGCAAGTGTTTGTATATATGCGAATAATTTTATTATTGAATAATATGAGCACCATTCTTGAGTGTGGATTTTTCTCTTGATTTGGGTTATTTTAAATATACAAATACCATAATAGTGCATTTTTCTGTTATCTGCTTAAGACAAGTCTAGTTCCACTTTTTAATAAGTATTTTCAAAAACAATATTGGCTTAAGAAATTATACTATCTGCCTTGGTACTTTTTTTATGCAATTCTTAGAATTGGATTTATAACAAAAATTTAAAATCTTTTTTTTCTGGAGAATTAAGACATAGTGAAAAAGGGAAAAATATAAAATGAGTCTGATCGAGTTTCTATTCATAAAACAAATTTAAAAAGAGACTTAATTGCTTAATGTATATTTTTTACTTTGCCATGTACCTTATTAAGGGATATTTTTTACACTGTAATGTTTTAACTTTTAAATACATGACCCCCCCTTATTCATGAAGTAAAGCAGAAGGGGTCTGTAAGGAATATTCTAAACATTTTTAGTGATACTGCTTTTGTTGATCAAACGTGTTAAGATTAAAATTAAGATTTAATTTTAATTTAATCTTAAAATTAAAAGTCAAGTAAATGAAGTAGTCCTCACAGCTTAGAGAGAAACAAACAGTTGTCGTTTTAAAATGAGGTGCTTTTTATTTGTGAATGAATAGAAATCATACTAAATTTTAATTCCTTAATTGATTTTAGTGACTAGCTAGCAGGGATCATTCTGCAGTAGTTTTGTTCATTTTCTAATTAAATTTGAAAATGAGTGTTTTGTAATAATTTTAATGTTGAGAACAACAGTTTAAAATAATTTGATTTTGAGCTATTTTTAGATTTTTTTCTTTAATTTTATTGTAGAAATAGTAGATGATTCAATCAACTGGTGATGGTCTGTTTTATGAAGGCTTCATATTTTATATTCTACTTATTTAATTTGTATTTGAGTCTCTAATTCTAAATAAAAAGTTTGTACCTTTCTTTGAGTGATTATCTGTTTATTATAATGATTGGTAGTAATGGTTGTTATTCATTGTAATTAAAGGCTGATTAAAATTCAGAACAAACTGCCAATGGAAGTCTACCAGAGAAGGTCCTGAGTATTGTTGTTATATAAATGAATTTACAATGAAACAGTCCTAGCCTTATGAAAATGGATATGAAGTGGAAGGAATGCTAATTTAGTTTTATTTGGTATGGATTTAATTACTTTTAAGATACTCACTGGAATTCTCTGGGTAGAGAAGAGCAGATACTGTGTTTCCCTGAAAATAAGACCTAACTGAAAAATAAGCCGTAGAATACTTTTTCAGGATGCTCGTAATATAAAATAAGCCCTAATGTGTCTTTTGGAGCAAAAATTAATATAAGACCCGGTCTTATTTTCGGGGAAACATGGTAGGGCTTGTTTTCTATTATGATCATCCTGAAAAATCATGCTAGGGCTTATTTTCCTGTTTGGTCTTATTTTCGAGGAAACATGGTACTAGCCCACAAAAAGAGCACAGGTGACACTATTGGATGCTGTTGAAACAGTGGGTGATGAAAGTGTTAGGGGTGGGTAAGTAGAGTAAAAGCCCTAGGATTTGGCACAATTAGGACCTGTAGTTGGTTGGTGTTATGGACGGAATTGTATTCCCTGTCAAATTCATATGTTGAAGTCCTAACCCCCAATGTGACTGTATTTGGAGATAAGGGCTTTAAGGAGATAATTAAGGTTAAATGAGGTCATAAGGCCCTAAACCAATATGTCTGGTGTTCCTATATGAGGAAGAGATATGAGAGATTTTTTTCTCCATGCACATCCAGAGAACAGGCCATTTGAGGACACAGTGAGAAGGCAACCATCTGCAAGCCAGGAAGAGTTCTCACGGAAACCATGCTGGCACTTTGATATTGCACTTCCAGCTTCCAGAAATACGAGAAAATAAATTTCTGTTTTTTAAGCTACTCAACCTGGTATTTTGTTATGGCAGCCTGAGCAGACTAATATAGTTGGTTAAAAAAAAAAAAAATTGAGTAGGGAATCACAAAAAGTCTATCTATCTGTCTGTCTGTCTGTCTATCTATATCTTAAACTTAAAAAGAACTATTGAGAGATAATTGACATACTGTGAACTGCACTTATTTAAAGTGGACAATTTGATAAATTCTGACACAGTGATGTGCTGCATAATGACATTTCAGTCAGCGATAGACTGCATATACAACAGGGGTCCCATAAGGTTATAACAGAGTTGAAAACTTATTGCCTGGTGACATAACTGTTGTAAAGGCATTATTCATGTGTTTGTGGTGATGCTTGTGTAAACCTACTACGTTACCAGTCATATATAAGCATAGCATATACAGTATGTACAGTTCATGTTATTTGATAATAAACGACTATGTTACTGGTTTATGTGTTTACTTTTTATTGTTATTTTAGAGTATACTCTTTTACTTACAAAAAATGTTTGCTGTAAAATAGGATGCTGTTACGCTGGTAGCAGCCTCATACATGTCGTGTTTACAGTGTCTCTTGATTGCATCATTTTCTCTTGTGTTTGATTTAATCTTGTGTTGTTTTATAAATTTAGTGCCGCCTAAGTGTACAGTGTTTATAAGTAAGTAATGCACTGCAAGTCCTAGGCCTTCACGTTCACTCACCACTTACTGACTCACCCAGAGCAACTTCCAGGCCTGCAAGCTCATTTATGGTAAGTGCTCTATAGAGCTGTACCATTTTTTATCTTTTATGCCATATTTTTTACTGTACCTTTTCTATGTTTTGGTTTGTTTAGATACACAAATCATTACCATTGTGTTATAATTGCCTACAGTATTCAGTACAGTAACATGCTGTACAGGCTAGTAAACTAGGAGCTATAGTATATAGTCTAAGTGTGTAGTAGGCTGTACCATCGAGGTTTGTGTAAGTGTTCTCTGTTTGCACAATGACACAATTGCCTAACACATTTCTCAACATGTATCCTCATCATTAAGCAGTGCATGACTGTACTTGTCCATAAAACTATCACAACAATAAAGATAATGAATATATTTATCGTCCCCAAAAGATTCCTCATCTCCTTCATAACCCTCCTTCTATTTTGTCTGGTTTCTTTTACTTAGCATGATTATTTAGAAATTCATCTGATAGTTCATTATTTTTTACTGCTGAGTAGTATTTCCTTGTATGTATTTGCTAAAATATATTTTTGTTTTTCTCAATTTAATTAATTTTTTTCCAGCTTTATTGAGAAGTAATTGACATAAAACATTTTGTAAATTTAAGGTATACAATGTGATGGTTTGATACATTGTATTGTAAAATGTTTACCACAATATAGTTAAAAATTATTTATCACCTCACATAGTTAAAAATTTGTGTGTGTGTTAAAAACTCATAAGACCTATTTTCTTAGCAACTCTCAAGGAGTTTTATGGTATCAGGTCTTATGTTGAAGTCTCTAATCCATTTTAAGTTAATTTTTGTGAGTGGTGTAATTTAGGGGTCCATGTTCATTCTTTGCCATGTGAATTTCTCAACACCATTCATTGAAGAGACTATTCTTTCCCTATTGAGTATTCTTGGCTTTTATCAAATGTTAGTTGACCATATATGTATTAATTCATTTCTGGGCTCTTGATTCTGTTTCATTAGTATATGTGTCTGTATGTCAGTACCACACTGTTCTGATTACTATAGCTTTGTAATACAGTCTGAAATCAGGAAGTGTGATGTCTCCCACTTTTTTCTTCTTTCTTAGTTTTGGATATTCAGATTCTTTTGTGGTTCCATGTGAATTTTAGGATTTTTTTTTCTGTTTCTATAAAAAATTTCATTGGAATCTTGCTGATACTGGAAGCTGGGCTCCACAGCTGCATGGGTTCTCTGATCAGGCCTCCTGAATTGTTGGGACCTGAGGCTGAGCTTAGCAGTTGGGCAGGGCTGTGAATTTGCTTCCCTGCTCTGGTCGGGTGGTAAAATGGGCTCCAAAGTCAGTACTGTAGACTGGGTACTCAAATCAGACAGAACTGCCAACTGAGCTCCCTGTCCAGATGGGGCCACTGGCTCAGATCTGCAAATGGGCAGATCTACGGGCTGGGATCTCTCCTTGGGTGCCACTACAGGCAGGAATGTAGTCTACCAACATTTGAGAGCTACTTATTTTAAGCTCTGCTCCTCTCCTTCATCTCCATCTGATTCCCAGTGGCCAAGCTCTGAAGATTCTCCGGGTGATCCCCATGAAGCGAGACCTGAGTTGGCCTCCCAGAAAGCGTCCTGCATTCCAGGGAGAGCTGGATATGCACCTTGGGCTCTCTTTTCCCATTGGAGAAATGTAGGCTAGGGGGCCCCTCCCAGTGGAGTGCTATGTGGGCCTGGGGTTGGGATAATGTCATCAGAGTGTATCTGCTGCCCTTACCTTTCTAATGTGGTTCTTCTTGATCTTTGTGGTCCAGGAGGTTGCTTCAGCCTCATAACCCCCAGGTTCTGGGATTTTACAATAGTATCTTGTCTATAGATAGTTGTTAGTATTCTTTTGAGGCAGATTGAGGTTGGGAATGACCTCTGATGCTATCTTGATATTACCCTACAAATTTTATGTTGTTGGATATTATGTGTTGTTTCCAGTTTTTGGCTATTAGAAATTAACTGTTATGAATATTTGTGTGTAAGTTTATATAAACATATACTTAATTTCTCTTTGGTAAATACCCTGGAGTAGAATGACTGGGTCATAGAGTAGGTGTATGTCTAACTTTTTAAGAATATACCAAAACAATTTTATTTTCCAAATTGGTAGTACCATTTTGCATTCCAACCAGCAGTGTAGGATGGTTCCATTTTTTTTCCTACAGCGTAACCAAATATTTGGTATGGTCAATCTTTTTACTTTCAGCCATTCAGCTGGGTGTGCAGTAGTATCTCATTGTGGTTTTAATCTACATTTCCCTAATGACTAATTATTTTGAGCATTTTTACTTTATTTGCCATCTATATATCTTCTTTGAATGAGTGTCTCAAAGTTTGGTGAGGTTTTCCAAAAACTTGCCCATTTAAAAAATTGGGCTATTTGTCTCATTTTGAGCTCTAAGAGTTCTTTACATTGTCTAGATAAAATCCTTTAACCAGTATCAAATATTTTTTCCAGTCTATGGGTTGCCTTTTCATGTTCATAATTATGTTTTTTGAAAAGGAACAGTTTTAAATTTTGATGAAGTCCAATGTATTGATATTTTTTTAATAGTTCATGCTTTTTCATGTTGTACTTAAGCAATCTTTGCCATACCCAAGGCCACTAAGATTTTCTCCTGTGTTTTCTTCTACAAGTTTTATAGTTTTAGCTCTTACATTGAAGGTTACGATCCATTTTGAGTTAATTTTTTGCATATGGTTTGAGGTATATTTTTGCATATGACTATACAGTTGTCCATTACCAGTTGTTGAAAAGATTGGCCTTTCCCCACTTAACTGTTCTGGCACTTTGGTCAAAAATCAGTTGACCAAATATGTATATGTCCATTTCTGGATTCTCTTCTGTTCTATTGATTTATTTGTTCATATCTCAGGACGACACTATCTTGATTACTATAGCTTTACACTCAGTCTTGAAATTAGGTAATGTAAGTCCTAAAAAGCTGTGTTTTTTTCTTCAATGTTTTCTTTGAGTATAGATGCTCTAGAGTTCTGTGGTTTTTGTGTATAAATTTTACCTAAAAACGCACCATTTCAATTTTTAGTTTCTCTAAAATGGAGTGAGAACTTAAAGGCCCTGTAAAACCATTTGAATGAAGAATACTTCTAGATTTTTATAATTTCTCTCTATGGTCTTCATAATTTTCTTGTCTATACCTAACTCAAAAGCAGTTTTTTGTTTTACTCTTTTAAGCAGTTCACTTTTGAGTCTTTCCAAAGCACCCAACTTTGTTTTCTAAGAATATTTTCTCTTTCTATACTTGATTTCAAAGGTTCATATAATAAATAGATTATATAATTACAATAACATAAGTGTCATAAACTGGTTTGGAAACAAACAGAACTCAAACTAGTGGGAGTAGAAGTGCATGCTCCGGAGAGGGAATAAAAGCAAGTCAGCAGAATAAAAAAACTTTTCTTTTACTCTTTTATTTGTCTTTGAAGGTAAAGAAAATCTCTTTGTGCCTCAAATAAGATTCTTCTAAACTTAGATAATCTAACATACAGTGCTGAGAGGATATATTCTTTTAAAATGTACTAAATTGTAGCTGAGTCCCAATTTGGTGATCAAATAGATGTTGGTGCTTGTTTCACTTAGTATCTGAATTAGCAAGAGTAATGGTTTCCAAACTTTCTGATAATCAAAATCTTGGGGGTATACATTGTATGATTACATTTATATGACATTCTGGAGAAGGTCACACCATAGGGAGAGAAAACAGATTAGCGGTTGCCTGGAGTTGAGGAATGGACTGTATGTGGGAATTTTTAGGGCACTGAAACTGTACTGTGTGGTACTGTGGTTGTGGATACACAATCCTATGTATTTGTCAAAACCCACACAACAGTACACAAAGACTGAAGCTTTACTTTACGCAAATTTAACCTTTAGAATCTCAACTAGGATGTCAGGGGATCTAAGGATGGAATGTAGACTGTGATGCATGAATCTAACTGTATTACACATGTAGGGCATAGACTCTCTGAAGGGTCCGAAAAGAGAGATGACGTAAAGTAACTTTGGAAAACTGTTCTAACTCTATAGTGTGTCTTAGTCCATTTGCGCTGCTGTAACAGAATACCATAGACTAGGTGGCTTATACACAACAGAAATGTATTTCTCACAGTTCTGGAAGCTGGGAAATCCAAGATCAAGACACCAGCAGATTCAGTAGTCTGGTGAGGGTTAGCTTCCTGATTTACTGATGGCTGTCTTCTTACTGTGTACTCACATGGTGGAAGTGGTGAGAGAGCTCTCTGGTGTCTCTTAAGCAGAGAAAGGAATACAGGGAAAGATTTTCCTGTCTGAAACAGGGAAAGATTTTCCCACCCAAGGCAGTAAGCCCAGGACCAGCTGTGAGGACTCTTTAATCTCTTGGTAGGGAAGTGCTCCAGGCCAAGACTGCATTTGGGAGACTGTCTTTCCCAGCAAGAGGCAAAGTTAAATGAGGTCATAAGGTCTGATTGGGATTGGTGTCCTTTTAAGAGGAGGAAGAGACACCAGAGAGTTATTCTCTCTTGTCATGTGAGAACACAGTGAGAAGGTGTTTGTCTACAAGCCAGGAAGAGAGCTCTCACCAGGAACCAAATCAGCTGGCACCTTTATCAGTGGTTTCCAGCCCCCAGAACTGTGAGGAAAATAAATTCCTGTTGTTTAAGCCACCTGGTCTACTGTATTTTATTATGGCAGCGTAAGCAGACTAATACAGGCACCAAATATTTCTTCTTTTTAGTCTCCTACCCTAGGGAAGAATCCTCTCTTGTTTCATTGTGTTTTGGGAATAGGGTGGTACCTAATGTGACAGCAGTCACTTATTTTGACCCATGGTTTGATGGCTCTTGGGGCCCAAATTTTAGTCACTTGTTTCAACAGAGGAAGCAAAGAAATAAATTGGGAACCTACATGGGCTTAGGAGTGCTAGTGCCCTAAGCTTCTGCCACCAGAGATGCAGCTAGATTTGCTGGTGAATATCCCCCAATTAGCTGCATCAGAAATAGGTTTAATTTTTTTTGCTTATCTAACCTTAAGATCCATGTTTTGTTTTGCTTAGAGAAATAAAGTTTAGTAACATTATCCTCTAAATCATTTTTTTCAGACAGGTCAGAAATGACCAGTTCCTTTGGTTTCATATCATAACATACAAACATTATGTTCTCATTTTTTCCCCAGCTCTCAAAGTTAGATTGTCATATATGCAGTGTTTAGAAATTTGTTATGCTGTGTCATAACCTGAGATAGGAAATTGAAGAGAAAGAGATCTGGAACACCTTGCTAGGCACTTTTCATTTGTTGTCTCATTTATTCCTAAGGGTAGGCAGTGTTGCCCCTAATTTACAGTTGAGGAAATGAACTCAGAGAAATAATTTGCCTAAGATGGCACTGCTAGTAAGAGGCAAAGATATGGATCATATCTAGGCAGGCTAGGAACCAAAAGTGCATATTCTTTGTACTGTAGTAATTCTGCATTGGGAGTGTGGTGACTTTTAGTCAGAGATCTTTTAAGAATCTAGGAGTGATGGACAGGCCTCTCTGGTCCCAGACTCTCTTGTTTGTGGCTATAATGACTGCAAAATATATGTAAGAGCACCTAAATTCCTCAGTATTCTGACTGCCTGTGTAAATGGGGATTAATAGTGATAACTAACACAGTCCAACACCATGACCTAGAAGTCAGCATATCCTGTTTAAGTATTTGCCACTTGCCAGACAGACAAACTGTGAAAGGTAGGTGGCTGGGAGTCCACCTTCTGGGAGCTAGGACTTAATCAAAGCATTAGGTCTATCATGGGGCTCTTCATCATTAGGTGCGGAGGCAATGGAAGCCACTTCTTATGATTACAAAAGGCCCTGAAGGCTGAATTTCCTCGAGGAACAGGGAGAATGAAATGGTTTCTTCAGAAGAGACTGCCCTGTGTAGAACCCCCTTTTATTTCATTCACGAGTCGGGTCACCCATGCATGTAGTCCTGCTATGAAAAGATCAAAATAGCATGCAGAGTCCATTGTGTTCAATAAATGTAAAAATAATTAATGTTAGTTGTAATTTATATTAATTATTCTTATTCAACCTTGAAATAACAGTGTGGGGTCAAGTCTACTTTTAGAGCCTGCGTTTTGCTTGGATAAATTCGGTTCACCCCACTGTGCTCGGAGCGCTGAGCGGTCCCTTCCCACTTCCTGAGCAAGGGTTTGTCTGTCTCCTAAGGACTCCTCTCAGTTCCTGAATTTCATCCAGCTGCTGTGGACATTTTACTGGTTAGAACAAATGTCCACAACAGGATAATCCAGAATTGGGTAAAATATGTTTAGGCGTTTTTGCCAGAAAACCCACGTCGTGTACATGGAGAGTAAAAGGAACAGGGACGTTTCAAGGGTGAATAGAGGAATTAAATCGACTAATTGCAAGCAAGGAAGGATTCAAGGACCAGTCGTCTCCGCGCTTGGCAAATCATGTTTCTCTGGTACAGGGAACAATAAATTTCGCCACTGAGAGGAAAGATGGCCCAAGCAGGAGCATCTCCAGTTTGGTCACGTCGCTAACAAGAAAAAAGCCTTAAAACGGATGCTCCCGGGGGAAACGCTAACGTCCAAGGGCGACAAGAAGCGGGGCCCCAAGAAGGCCTAGAGTTCAGGCCACAGGGCGACAGCTGCGGGACGTCCTTGCGCTCGGGGTCCGGCCGGCGCGGAGCCTGAGGAGCATCGAATGCTGGTGCTCCGCTCTCAGCTCTGAGCTTGGGGCCTGCAGCTGTCAGTCAGCGTCTTTCCCCCGCCCTCCCCGGAGCTCGGCCAATCGTAGCGGAGGATGGGGGTTAGTAGAAGTAGCGGGGCCAGGAAGCATCGAGTAGGCGGCCTTGACCAGCGGCGGCTGACCGTGGCGTCCCAGTTCCCAGTCGCCGGAGAACGCAAAGCGGGAGGTGGGACGTGGAGGTGAGTGCGGACCTGCGGGTTGGGTGTAGGCGCGGAACCGGGCTTCTGCCCCCCGAGCTACCCCTTGCCCGGCTCTTCGCGCGCTCCTCTTGGCTTCCAAGCCTTTGCCTCAGCGCGCGGCGGCTCCCGCGTCGTCGTCCCGGTCCTGGTGCGGAGGTGGTGCAGCCGCGGAGGACACGGTTGCGGGCCTCGGACCCTGGAAGGAGAGGCTCCGGCCCAAGGCGGGGCGGAGTTGGAGCCTCCGGCTGCCGCAGCCTCGGATCCGAGTCGCCCCAGCCGCGGCAGGTCCCGGCGGGAGGGGGCGGGGCGGGGCGCGTGCCTCTCCATCCTCGGTGTTGTTGGCTGGCTGCGACGCCGACTGGTGCAGCGGCAGTGTGGCAGTGCCAGACCTCGGGCTGCCGCTACACACCCCTCCCCTGACCCCTGCCCTAAACCCTGGGAGGCACTTCGCGGCTCCTGCCCCTCAGCACCGCCTCCCGTCTCCCGCTGCGGTGGGCCCCAGCTACCTCGGGGCTGCCGTGCTCACACGTTGGTCTCCTCTGGCCTTACTGATACCACATTCAGGTCGTATGAGGAGAAACGAGTGTGACTTTACCAGGTGCGCTGTGGAGACGCTGGCCTGTTGCCCATCTCCGTTTGATCCAAGGCCACGAGGGTGGTGGTAAGAGGGATTCTCAGGCAGGATTTATTTAAAAAATTTGTGTAATTGCCTGTCTGTAAATTTTTCCTTGCTTTTATTACTGACTCCAAAGGAGGACTGTTGTCACATTTCCTAAAGATAAAGAATCACACTGCTCTCATGGCTCTTCCCCCCTTCTCACTGTGGTTAATTATCCTTTGGAACATCAGGGTGTGCTTGAAGTTGGCGGGACTCCCAGCCCCTGATTAATTGTCTAATTCCACAGTGGAGGCGGTAACACGCTATTCCTCCTCAGTATTTGGGTTCCGCTTCCCTTGGACTGTTAAGTATTTTCTCTCCGTGGCTGTTATCCTCACAATTTCTCTGGGCCTGGTAAAGTGCTGTTATTACTGAGAAAGGAAACAAAAGGATAGATCACTAAAGTGGGGTTGGCTGTCCTCTTTGCCCTGGAATTGGGTTGTCCTGAGTGAGGGGACAATGGAAGTTGCAATTCGAACATCATTTCGGAAGGGCCATCCCTGACCAACTGATATAAATAACACTCTGTCCACCCTGTACTAATGGTTCTCCTACATGTCTGTACATTATAACCATCTGGAGACCTTTTTAAAAAGCTGTTTTTTGGGCCCTACTCTCACAGGTTCTGTCTTATTGAACTGGTAGGGTGTAGTCCAGGCAGTGGTATTTTTTTCCCTTAGTGTCAGGTGCACAAAACAACATAATCAGACATTTACACCACCCACCAAGTCTGCTACTCATCTGATACAGTACCATTGACTATATTTCCCATGCTGTACTTTACATTCCATGACCATATATATATATGTGTGTATATATGTATATAAATTATAATTGACATTCAATATTATTCTACTTCAGCTTCAGGTGTACAGCGCAGTGCTTAGGCATTTATGTAATCTATGAAGTGATCCTCCTGTTAAATCCAGTACCCATCTGACACCCTACATAGTCTTTACAACATTGTTGATGATATTCCCCGTACTGTATCTGACATTCCTGTGACTATTTTGTGACTACCAATTTGTAATTCCTAATCCCTTCACCTTTCTCACCCATCCCACAACCCCCTCCCATCTAGCAACCATCAGCTTGCTCTCTGTATCTATGAGTCTATTTCTGTTTTGTTTGTTCATTTATTCTGTTATTTAGATTCTACATGTAAGTCAGATCATATGGTATTTGTCTTTCTCAGTCTGATCTATTTCACTTAGCATATTATTCTCTACCGTGTTTCCCCCAAAATAAGACCTACCTTGAAAATAAGCCCCAGTTAAGATCTTCACCCAGACGGCCGCATTTAGTACATTATGACGATGTTTCCGAAGAAGATGACATAACTGTATTTGAATAAATGTAGATTGTTGTACATTAAAAAAATAAGACATCCCCTGAAAATACACCCTAATGTGTCTTTTGAAGCAAAAGTTAATATAAGACCCAGTCTTATTTTCAGGGAAACGGGGTAGGTCCATTCATGTTATTGCAAATGGCAAGGTTTCATTCTTTTTTATGGCAGTGTAATACTCCATTGTATAAATGTACCACAATTTCTTTATCCAGTCGTCTGTTGATGGGCATTTTGGTTGTTTCCATATCTTGGCTATTTTAAGTAGTACTGCAGTAAACATAGGGGTGCATATATTTTTTCAAATTAGTATTTTGGATTTCTTTGGATAAAAACCCAGAAGTGGAATTGCTGGGTCGTAAGGTAATTTTATTTTTAATTTTTTTAAGGAGCCTCCATACTGTTTTCGATAGTGGCTGCACCAACTTGCAGTCCCACCAACAGTGCATGAAATTTCCCTTTTCTCCATATTCTCACCAGCACTTGTTTGTTGATTTATTGATGATTGCCATTCTGACAGAAGTGAGGTGGTATCTCATTGTGGTTTTAATTTGTATTTCTCTGATGATTAGTGATGTGAGCATCTTTTCATGTCTGTTGGCCATTTATATGTCCTCTTTGAAGAAATATCTATTCAGGTCCTCTGCCCATTTTAAAATTGGATTGTTTGATTTTTTTGGTGTTAAGTTTTCTGTTCTTCTTGACTCAGCCTTGGAAGATTGTATGCTTCTAGGAATTTATCCATTTCTTTCAGATTGTTCAATTTGTTGGCATATAGTTGGTCGTAGTATTTTCTTAAAATATTTTGTATTTCTGTGGTGTCTGTTTCACTTCTCCTCTTTCATTTCTGATTTTATTTATTTGAGTCCTCTCTTTTTCTCTTGATGAGTCTGGTTAAAGGTTTGTCAATTTTGTTTATCTTTTCAAAAAACCAGCTCTTGGTTTCATTGATCTTTTGTATTGTTTTTTTAGTCTCTATTTCATTTATTTCCACTCTGATCTTTATTATTTCCTTCCTTGTACTCCTTTCAGGCTTATTTTGCTATACTTTTTCCAGTTCCCTTATGTGTAAAGATAGACTGTTGATATGAGATTTTCTTGTTTCTTTAAGTAGGCCTGCATTGCAATGAATTTCCCTCTTAGGACTACTTTCACTGTGTCCCATAGATTTGGGGTCATTGTGGTTTCATTTTCATTTGTCTCAAGGTATCTTGATTTCTTCCTTGATCTCACTGTTGGCCCATCGTTATTTAGTAGCACGTCATTTAGTCTCCATGTGTTTGTGTGTTTTCAGTTTTTTTCTTGTAATTGATTTCTAGTGTTATACCACTATGGTCAGAGAAGACACTTGGTATGATTTCAGTCTTAAATTTATTGAGACTTGTTTTGTGGCCTAATGTGTGGTCTATCTTGGAAAATGTTCCATGTGCACTTGAAAAGAATGTCTGTTCTGCTGCTTTGGGGTGAAATGCTCTAAAAATATCAGTTAAATCTATCTAGTCTAGTATGTTATTTAAGGCCACTGTTTCTGTGTTGATTTTCTGTCTGGAGGATCTGTCCATTGGTGTCATAGGGGTGTTAGAGTCCTCTACCATGATTGTGTTACTGTTGATCTATGCCCTTATGTAAGTCATTATTTGTTTTATATATTTAGATACATAGATGTTTACTAGGGTGATGTCCTCCTGTTGGATTCCTTTGTTATTATGTAATGTCCTTCTTTGTCTCTTATAGTCTTCATTTTAAAGTCTATTTAGTCAGATATAAGTATTATTACTCCAGCTTTTTTCTCATTTTCATTTGCATGAAATATCTTTTTCCATCCCTTTGCTTTCAGACTGTGTGTGTCTTTTGATCTGTGGGTCTCTTGTAGACAGCGTATGTATAGGTCTTGTTTTTTAATCCACTCAACTACCCTATGTCTTTTGATTGGAGCATTTAATCCATTTATATTTAAAGTGATTATTGATAGGTACATAGTTATTGCCGTTTTATTATTCATATTTTTGATCTTCATTTGTTTGTTTGTTTTCTCCTTTCTTCTGCTGAAAGAAGTCCTTTCAACATTTCTTGTAATACTGGCTTGGTGATAATGAATTCCCTTAGCTTTATCTTGTCTGGGAAGCTCTTTATCTCTCCTTCAATTTTAAATGATAGCCTTGCTGGGTAGAGTAGTTTTGGTCATAGGCCCTTAATTTTCGTCACTTTGAGTATTTCCTGCCACTCCTTTCTGGCCTGCAAAGTTTCTGTTGAGAAATCAGCTGGTAGTTTTATGGGAGCTCCCTTGTAATTAACTAGTTGTAATACTTTTGCTACTTTTAGGATTCTCTCTTTGTCTTTAAGCTTTCCCATTTTAATTATGGTGTGTCTTGGTGTGGGCCTGTTTAGGTTCGTCTTATTTGGGACTCTTTGCACTTCTTGGGCTCGTATGTCTATTTTCTTTGCCAGGTTAGGGAAGTTTTCAGTCATTATTTCTTCAAATAGGTTCTCAATCCCTTGCTCCCTCTTTTCTCCTTCTGATACTCCTATGATGTGAATGTTGTTACGCTTGATGTTGTTCCATAGGTCCCTTAAACTGTTCATTTTTTAACATTCTTTTTTCTTTTTGTTGTTCCAATTTGGTGTTTTCTGCTACCTTGCATTCTAAATCACTTATTCGATCCTGTGCTTCATGTAATCTGCTGTTGATTCCTTCTAGTGTATTTTTCATTTCAGGTATTGTATTCATTTCTGACCTGTTCTTTTGTACGGTTTCTTTGTCCTTCTTTATGCTTGCTACCTCTTTGTTGAAATTCTCACTAAGTTCCTTAAGCATTCTTATACTTAGTGTTTTAAACTCTGTCTCTGGTAGGTTGGTTGTCGCCATTTCATTTAGTCCAATTTCTGGAGGTTTCTCGTTCTTTTATTTGGGACATGTTTCTTTGTTTCCTCATCCTGGCAGCCTCTGTGTGTTTACTTCTATCTATTAGGTAGATCTCCTATGTCTCTCAGTCTTTGCAGGGTGGCCTTATGTGGTATGTATCCTGTGTGACCCAATGGCATAGGCTCCCTGATCTCCTGTGCATGTGTTCCAGGAGTGTCCCTTGAGTGTGTTGTGTGTGTTCTGTTGTAGTTGAGCCTTGATTGCTTTTGGCATGTCAGTGGGTGGGATTGACTCCGAGGCTGACTGGCTGTGAGGATTGGCTATGCCCACAGTGGATGAGCTGCTTTTGGGGGCTGACCCCTCAGAAGAGGATTTGCCTCCATGGACTCTTGTGCCTGTTGAGACTCCCCCTTTGGGTGTGCTGCTTCTGGGGCTATCCAGGTAGTGTTCTGGTACGGTCTGAAGCTGGCCTCTGGGTGTGTCTTTTCTCGTGTCTCTTGGGAGGAGCTCCCATCCAGGCCAATTTCAGCCTTGTCTATGACCAGCCTGCGACTACCTGGTGGGAATCATAAAACTATATGGGGTTGGCTGCTGCCTGTGTTGGACCTGGAGCCATGTGGGTATTGTTTCGCTGTGAACCAAGGCTGGCTGCCACTAGTAGTGGGCCTGAGGCAGCTTAGCAAAAGGCCCAGGGCCCCCTAGGCCTGTTGCCACCTACCAGCTAGCTGCCCATAAGAACCAGCCATTGAAAGAGCCTCCTTAGGTGCACAGGCTTGGCTAATTGGCCTGGTGTTGAGAGTGCCCTCGGCGATGTTGTACTAGCTGGGTGGTGTGGAGTCCGTGGGAGTCACGAGACGCAACCAGTGGTTTCTACAAAGTTAAAGCAGATTCAGTTCTTATGCTGGTGCCTGGCCTGTGACCACTTTGCACAGCACCCTGAGAACACTGAAGCCAGCCAACACTCACCTTGGGGCAGTACCCTGCCTGAGACCACTCTGGGAAATGCCGTTAGAGCACTATAGCCTGCCACCCCTTGCCTTAGGCTTGCAAATCCCTGAGAGCTGCCCAAGAATGGCTGCAGCTCAGGTTTAGTACTCTTGATTTCACATGTGTTTTTCTTTACTTGATTTTCAGTATCTTTTTTTTTAAAAAAGGTTTTATTGGGGAAGGGGAATAGGACTTTATTGCGGAACAGTGTGTACTTCCAGGACTTTTTTCCAAGTCAAGTTGTTGTCATTTCTCTCTTAGTTGTGGAGGGCGCAGCTCAGCTCCAGGTCCAGTTGCGGTTGTTAGTTGCAGGGGGCGCAGCCCACCATCCCTTGCGGGATTTGAACAGGCGGCATTATGATTGAGAGGCTACTGGCCCCTTTGGGAATCGAACCAGCAGCATTCGGAGTTGGGAGCACGAAGCTCCTGAGCCACTGGGCCGATCCCATTTTCAGTATCTTTAATTTGGGTCACTGTCTACCACCAAAGTCAGTGGCTTGTAGGGAGGGGCTGGCCACCCAGGTACCCAGAATGCTCCTGGCAGTTCAGCTCTAGGTGGGCGGGGCTTGCTTCCAGGGAGCTAAGAGGTGTGGTCCAAGCTTTCTATAAATTTCAATGCAGACCCGCCTCCAGCACCAGTGCTGGGTCTGGGACCACCCTGCAAAATCACCCTGAGAACACCGCAGTCAGCCACTGCCTGTCTCAGGCCTGCAGGTGAACGAGAGCTGCCCAAGAGACGTTGGGGTGCAGGTCTTGGGTTACTGCCCTCCAGCAAACGTTTCCAGGGCCGCCGCCGGCAGTCCGCCTGCTGCAGAAAGGCTTTCACAACATGGAGGGTGGGGCCAGCAGCCCAGCAGTCAAGAGTTTACCTGACAATGTAGCACCAGCTCTGTGGGGGCGTGGGGACCCAGGATGTCACCAAGGCGGTGTGCGTGCATGCATTGGTATTTTTAAAGCTCCCAAGATGGTATTAATATGCATGCAAGTTTAAAGACCATCATTTATCAACATGCCTTTTTTCTTATAGTGCTTACTACTCTGTGACTTGTTGAACTGATTTGTTTACTCCCTCCCCATCCGCCAGTGAAAGCATGGGCCCCTGCTTTGGAAGAAGAGCAAGAGTCAGCCCAGGTGAGTCAGCACTTGCGGCGTGGTGGTACATGGAGGAAAATGGGATCTGGGGAAACAAGTCCTGCAGACTTCTGTCTCTGCTTCATTTTTGTCCAAGGATTGACCTTATTGGTTGACCCATCATTGCCATGGTCTTGGATGAGTCTCTATTTCTCTCTTTAGACCCTGCCGTATTAAGTTTCAAGGTCTTACTCAGCATCCTATGAAAAATACAGCTACTGTTTGGAAAGTTTAGATGTAAATATTTAAGTTCGGGTATATTCCATGTACATCTGTGCTTTTGTCTTTTACATAGGGGTCCATATATTCTGAATTAAAATTTTAGACACTTGTTCTGACAAGTACAGTTACATTAATATGTATAGCAGGTCAGAGTATTTAGGATGGGACTGTCCCAGAAACTGGCTATGTGGTTATCCTCTAAAATATTCTTTGTGGAATGCTTGTCTAAGGACATTAGCTCCCCAGACGATGGAGTTGCTGTCTAATTTTCTGTTTAGTACTCAACTCACGTATTTAATTTGTGTTATTGATAATTGTAATTCCAAATGATGTGAGCAATCACTTTGTAATTCTCTTGTGAGATAATGGATAGGAAGTCTGGTACCTAATGGCCATCTAGGATTGTTGCCACAGGCCATAAAGAAGTTAGATTGGCTGGTAAATAGTCTTAATCAAAATTTGGCAAAAAAGGACCATGCATTTTACCTTTTGCTTGTCCTTTGAACATAAATATGAAGCCTTAGTAAGTGGTGGACTGACACTTCAGAAAGATTTGTGAACAAGACTGCTCAAGTTCAGGTTCCTCATGGAATAATCATAACTTTTAGATCTGCGTAGAGGCCTCTTGTTCTCTGCAGTGGTATGATGAATTGTTGTACTACGCGATTATTCTAGTCTTTAAGAAAAATAGCATGTGGTTTATATTTTTTCCAGTTATACTGCTATTTATAAAGTTTTGACCTTCAGCTCAGATCTGGGAGTGATTTGCCACATTTAAGTTTATGTATATGAATAGCCAGTTACCATTTTTTACTGGTAGGAAAGGAAATGTTCCTATCCCTACTCCTCCCACTGTGATGTACTGAAGTCTATGTACATCTCTTTGCTATAAAATTGTACTCTTGATTTCACGTGTTTTTATTTACTTCATTTTCAGTATCTTTAACCTGTATATCATGTGCTTATCTCTGTTGCAGCAAGAAGAATGGTATAAAAGTGAAAAAACATTAATATGTGCTTCAGATGTGGCAAGAAAAGAATAAAGGCTGCTGTCATGATTGCTTGAGTTCAAGACTTTATACTGGAAGGAAATTTAGATGTAAACTCTAATTTCTTAGTTCTCATAACCATTTCTTCTAGGGAACTGGAAATTTCCAAAAAAGGTAAATTACATTCAATTATATATTTTTATATTTTGGTTGATCTAGGAAACTTTTTTCTAGAGTCATTCCCATCTAGCACTATTTTCTTCTTCAATTCTAACACAATGTGAGATACTAAAGAATACTTTCTTTCTCTCTCTGCAAACAGCTTCCTTGTTATAATGTCTAGGTTTAATATTAGTAGGAAAATAACAGAAACCTACTACATATACGAGGTCTAACAATTAAGTTAATGAACTCAGAGAAAGTGCTACATACCTCATTGCTGAATATCACTACAGTCACCATCGAAGTACTCCCCTTGGGAAGCTATGCACCGACGCCAGCGCCTAGTCCATCCTTCAAAGCACTTTTGGAACTCTTTTTCTGGAATGGCCATCAGAGCTGTCGTCCATTACCCTTGATGTGCTGGATGTCATCAAAATGTCTTCCTTTCAGTATTTCCTTTATCTTCAGGTAAAGAAAGAAGTCATTGGGGGGCAGATCAGGTGAGTAGGGAGGGTGTTCCAATACAGTTATTTGTTTACTGGCTTAAAAACTCTCTCACAGACAATGCCGTGTGAGCTGATGCATTGTCGTGATGCAAGAGCCATGAATTGTTGGCTAAAGTTCAGGTCATCTTAACTTTTTCACGGAACCTTTTCAGCACTTCCAAATAGTAAACTTGGTTAACTGTTTGTCCAGTTAGTACAAATTCATAATGAATAATCCCTCTGATATCAATAAAGGTTAGTGACATCATTGCAACAAGTTTACAAACTTAATTGTCAGACCTCTTTTAATTTGAAATATTTCATTTTAAATTGGTTTTCCCACATCTGATTTAATGTCTTGTTTCTCCTTATGTCTCATCTTTAATCATTACTTTCAGAAACCAGCTTTATTCTGTATATTTGTGATTCTTATTTCCTGGTGAAAAATTAGGATATAAAGATAAAGATGAAGGAAGAAAATGAAAACTGCCCAAGGGTGACAACTATCAACATTTTAGTATATGTCTTTTCAAAGAGAGGTCAGTCTGGTACTCCTCAGGCTACGTATTTTTAGATATACAAATGATCTGTCAAGTCTTAATGCTCTACTTGCCCATAGTAGGAAAGCAGGCATAAGTTTTCCTCGCATGACCCACCATAATGATTCTCAGTAGAAGTCCCTGGCCATGAGGGGCTTCTTGCATACGTATATTGCTTCCCAGAACTGTACAGTTCCCTTAGTTCTGGGGTCTGCTGCTGTAGCCTGACTTCTGCACCACTGACCGCTGCTGTGCTGCTACTGACTGGCTCTGAACAACTGACGTCCTCTAAACTGATGGTGTTCACGTAGTAAATAGGCCATGCAGACCATGGTGCAGCTGAATTCCCGTGGAGTCTCATCTCTGGTCTTTTCCCTCTCTGGCCATCAGGGAAACCTGCTTCTTATGGCCAGCTCCCGAGAAGGAGCAGTTGGGGCCCTGGTGATACTGTTATTTCCTCTATTTCATAGTGGTTTCATTCCCAGAATTTACAGGCACTTCAGGGTGGGTGGGTGCCCGGGTGTTGGAGAGGGGCAGTGCTGGGGGGCATGAAATGGTAAAGTACTGTTTTCACAGTTCCTGGCATTCCTGCGGAGGTGGCCAGCCGAGGTGGATCTTTTCCTCTTTAATTTAGGAGGGTAACTACCTCTCGCCTAATATAAGTGTAAGCTTTGCCAGGGAACTTTCTGGCACTTAGTACAATGTATAATACAGAGAAGGCCTCCATAATTATTTGTTGTGTGGAATCAATCAATGTATATCATGTAAAGAGCTAAGTGCTGTGATGGAATCAAAAAAGTATGATACATTGTTATCATTAAGTTTTTTATTCTCTGACATATGTTCTTTTTTAAAAAAAGTCATCATTGGTATAGTCTAGCTGAGAAGACGAGAATTACTGAGATCAGCTGAGAAGGGAAAATAGTAAGTGCTGTGGGAATTTTGAGGACAGAGCGTATGTTGGAATAGCTTAGCCTTGTCTCCTTTATGAAGCTGGAGTGAGGAAGGGTCATTGTGATCCTTGTGGTATGGGAATAGATTAGACGGGTAGTAGGTGAATGAGGGAGTAGGGGGCTTGCCAGGTCCAACACAGCTGCAGGGAGTGTTGTGCAGCCGAGGTATTCTGAGACCCTCTGCACCGCACTGTGCCTCCTTCCCACTGTTACCTCTCCGCCTGTCCTCTGGAATAAGCCTTGCTGGGAGTACAATACTAGCCCTTTCTTTGTTTACCTCTATCAAAATGGCAACTGGGGAGCGCATTTTAAATTCATTATGTGGGAGAGCAGTTAGGAGAGATACACTCTGAAGTCCTCTGCCTCTAGCAGATGTGACGAAAGATTGGGTGTCCTGTTATTCACTCCTCCAGCTTAGCTTTTCTCTCCCAAGTCTTCAGGGCAGGTGTCTTTGCTCCTGTGTCTTGTTACTCAGCTGAGGGAGCCTCAGGACCACATATGTGGTGGGGGAGCTGGACACCCAAAGGATGTTTCCTGCCTCCTGCCGTACAGAAGGACAGCACTCTGTTTTCAAAGAATGTCGGGATGGTTTGCACACGATCCCAGAATGCTTCATAAAATCACAAGCTTTCCTCTTACTGCGCTTTAAATTATTACTCTAGTAATGTTATATAATTTGAACTATTAGGTGAGTGATTTTATTTACTTAGACGTCTGTAGAAATTTAACAGTTGCTTTAATTTTGCACTTTCTAAGAGTTTGAAGACACTCTTTGCTGTACTGAAAGTTAACACCTAAATAAGTAGTAGGTCCCGTATCACTGTGTGTACACAAAAGTCTGGGGTTGGGTTTGAGTAAGTTGCCTGGATATGGACTAGATGTTACTGTGCTCTGGCTCTTCGCTTTCTCCCCATGACTTTGAGCCTTCGATAAGGGTTAAAGAAGAAGAAATGGGATGTCTTCCCTCTTACCCCATCCTAGGCTGCTACAATGTGATCTGTTTTCTCATCTTCCCTTCTTTGAAGGAGTCCTTTGAAGAAAAATGTGCTTCTTCCTTAAGTCAGCCAGCCTCTCCTTTATACTAAGAACTTTTAAGGATACTAGCAGAAAAGAAGCAAATTAAACTGAAAGCTCATCAGCAGCTCAGAAAAACAAAGGCATGGCGTTTTGAGGAGTGATGGTAGCATGGCATCAGCCATGGGCGATCAAGACCCAGCCAGATAATGTGGATCAGTCTCTTCAGACCACGGCTTTTCTGCTGTCTGCTTGCACTGCTGATGGTGGTGGTGCTGGTCATCAATGTCACTCAGGTAGAGGTGAGTGCTCAGCATGCTCCTTCACAACCAGCGGAACCACGTCTTCGGGTTTGGGGCTCACTCTTCTGGAAAATGTTGATAAACAGGAAACTTACCCTGGTCACACTGCTTGTTTTCATGAATTCAGTAAGTATGTGAGTGGTTATATACGGTGCTAGTCACTAAGGGTACAGGGGCGAAGCCGACGGGCATGACTTCTTCCCTTATGGAGCCCACGTTCTAAATGTGCATGGGAGCAAGTAATAGTAATAAGTAGTCATAATCGTGTACTATACTAATAATAAATGATCGTTAGAAATTGTGAAAAATACTATGAAGAAAGGAAAACACGCTTTTCTAGAGTGATGAGGGAAAGCCTTTACAAGGAGGGGAACTTTCATCTGACTCACGGCAAAAAGCTGAAGGAGGGGTGTGGGGGTGGGGGAGAAGGTGAAAGGATTAGAATGTGCAAATTAGGAGCCACAATATAGTCACAGGGATGTGAAATACAGTATGGGGAATATAATGAATAATGTTGTAAAGATCATGTAGGGTGTCAGAGGGGCACTGGACATACCAGGGGACCACTTCATAGACTGTGTAGATGCCTGACCACTGTGCTGTACGCCTGAAGCTGAAGTAGCATAATATTAAATATATATATTGGTAGTCACAGGCTGTACAGCGCAGCATAAGGAATAGAGTCAATGGAATTGTAGCAGCTGTATACGATGTCAGAGGGGTAGTAGGTAGGGGGTGGTTATCACTTTGTGAGGGGGGTAAATGTCTAACTATTATGTTGCTTTGTACACCTAAAACTAATACCAAAAAAAAAAAAAGGCTGAAGGAGTATTTCAGGGAGGGAGTAAAGGCCAGTGTGTGACGCTCAAGGGCAGGAATCCTGTCTTCCTGAACCCCCACTCGTGCCTGGCACCAAGGAGGTACTTAGTATTCCCTTCCCCCCCCCTCTGCCACCCCCTGCATGGACTCCTGTATCACCAAAATTTATGGAGTAGTTTCTGTATAAAATGGTGCTGTCCTCTTAGTTTTGTTGGCTTGTGGTACTTCTGAGGTTACAGGTCCAACTTAATTATGGTATTTCCTTGTGTATTGGGTTTTGCTATGGACTGAACGTTTGTAACGTTTGTATTCCTCAAACATCCCGGCCCCGTGGGAGGGAACTCAGGTTTCTGCAGTCTTTCATGCTTTCAGGTGGTTCTTTCCCCAGCCTCCAGTGGTTTCATTACACACATGTGCTCTTAAGTATTCTGCTGGCTACTCGAGTGGGACCCTCCGTAGAGGCCCCAAGTTCTCTCTCTGTGCAACTCTCTCCTCCTGTTCCTCTGTCCTGTGGATTCTGATCAGCTTGGTCTTCTAAGACTCTCAGCTCCATCGCTTCAGCTTACGGAGTTCTCCAGGCTCCACCTGGGTCCCCATCCCTGTGCTGCAGCTTGGATACGCTCTCGAGGCTGTAAGCAAAAGGCAATTACAGGTCCATCTTCTTTATTTCCTGTCTTTCAAGCATCATTGTTCTTTATGGTCTGATGTCCAGTGTCTGGAAAACCATTGGTTTATGTATTTTGGCTTTTTTATAAAAGTGTTTCAGGTAGAAGGGATCTAGATCTCACTGTTTCTATCTTGGCTGGAAGTGGAAGTCTGAGGGACTTGATTTTGAGGGGAAGAAGGTAATAGAGAAGCTGGACAGGAAAGGGGTTAATGGACCAAGGGAAGGAGGAGAGGATGGGATCTAGAGCACAAATGGAGCATACGAGCATAACTTTATGTCAGATGAGGCACACGGTCTATTGTGAGTGTTCTTCTTACCGTGTTATTATTAATTACGTAGGAGGAGTCATGCTCCCTCCTTTGACCTAAGAAGGAAAAATGTCATGATGATTGGCAATGTAGATACATTTTTTGCTGGAGGGAGGTCTTGCCTGGAGAGGAGGTGGAAGGTGGACCTAGGAGGGTGGAGCCCAGGAGGTTTGCAGGCGTCTTCTGCTGTCTTGAATAATTAGTGTGGCTACTATTGTGACCCAAGGAACGAGAGTGGGAGTGGCAGTGGCAGAGGGAGAGAGGAACTGGACAGGAAACAGAAGGAGAATGTTGTGCGCACATTAGGCTTGGTTTGGTTCCTAATGGTTTGTTATATAGTTAACAACTAAAAAGGAGAGGGAGACTGTTTGTTTTTAATCCGATTACCTTTTAGGAACATTTCCTAAAAGGTAATCGATAGGTAAGGGAAAATCTACTTTTTTAAATTGAAATATAATGGACATATAATGCGTAAGTTTAAGGTGTACAGTGTGTTGATTTGAATCACTTATATATTACAGTATGATTACCACCATGGTGTTAGCTAACAACTCTATCATGTCTCATAATTACTATTTTTTTATAGTGAGAACAATTAAGATCTTTTAGCAAACAGTACTCTTGACTTATAATCACTATGGTGTACATTAGATCTCCGGGACTTATGTATCTACTAGTTGCAAATGTGTACTCTTAAACAACATTTCCCCAATTCCCCCACCATCTAGCCCCTGTTTATATGAGTTCAGCTTTTTTAGATTCCATGTGTACGTGATATATATTATTTATCTTTCTCTGTCTGACTCATCTCACTTATAATGTCCTCAAGGTTCATCTATATTGTCACAAACACCAGGATTTCCTTCTTTGTCATGGCCCCAAAATATTCCATTGTATGTATATATACCACATTTTCTTTATTAATTCATCCATCAGTGGACACTTATAGTGTTTCCATATCTTGGCCATTGTGAATAATACTACAATAAACATGGGTGTGCAGATATCTTTTGGATACCTTTTTCATTTCCTCTGAATATATATATATCCAGAAGTGGGATTGCTGGATCATATGGTAGTTCTATTTTTAATTTTTATGGGGAAGCTCCATACTGTTTTTCATAGTGGCTGAACCTATTTACATCCCACCAACAGTGTACAAAGGTTCCCTTTTCTCCATATCCTCGCCAATACTTTTATCTTCTTGATGATGGCTACTCTAAGAGGTCTGAGATGATATCTCATTATGGTATTGATTTACATTTCTCTGATAATTAGTGATGTTGAGCATTTTTTTTATGAATCTGTTGGCCATCTATATGTCCTCTTTGGAAAAATGTCTATTTAGTTCCCCTGCATTTGTTTGATTCGGTTGTTTTTGTTATTGAGTGGTATGAATTCTTTATATATTTTGGTTAACTCTTTATCTGATATATGGTTTGCAGATATTTTCTCCCATTCATTCAGTAGGTGGCTTTTTCATTTTGTTGATGGTTTCTTTTGCAGTGTAGAAGCTTTGTAATTTGATATAGTCCTAAGTGCTGAGTTTGCTTTTGTTGCTTGTGCTTTTGGCATCATATCTAAAAAATCATGGCCATGACCAATGACAAGGAGCTGCTGCTTCTGGGATTTTGTGATATTAAATCTTATGTTTGTTTTTAATCCATTTCAAGTTCATTTTTGTGAGTGGTGTAGATAGGAGTCCACTTTTATTTGTCGGCACGAATATATACAGTTTTCCTAACACCATTTGTTGAAGAGACTGTGCTTTCCCTGTTGAGTATTTGTGGCTCTCCTGTGAAATATTAGTTGACTGTGTATGTGGGGGTTTATTTCTGGGCTTTCAATTCTATTCCGCTGGTCTGTGTATCTGTATTTATGCCAGTATCATACTGTTTTGATTACTATAGCTTTGTAGTGTAGTTTGAAGTCAGGACTTATGATGCCTTCAGTTGTGTTCTTCTCAGGATTGCTTTGTCTACTTGGGGTCTTTTATGGTACCATACAAATTTTAGGACTGTTTTTATTATCCAGTTGTAATGTTCCACTTGCATTTCTGATTTTATTTGAGTCTTCTAAAAGTGCCATTGGAATTTTGATAGGGATTCCATTGAGTCTATACATGGCTTTGGGTAATATAGATATTTTAACAATATTAATTTTTCCAGGTCATGAACATGGGATATCTTTACATTTGTTTGTGTTCTCAGTAGATTTCATCGGTCTTGTAGTTTTCATTGTACAGATCTTTCACTTCCTCAGTTAAATTTATTCCTAATTATTTTAATGTTTTTGATGATATTGTGAATGGTGTAGTTTTCTTTATTTCTTTTGCAGATCCCCCCCCTTTTCTTTTGCTTCCCCCCACTCGGTTCAAGCCGTTGTTTCTCAATCTAGTTGTGTAGGACTCAGCTCCCTGGCCCATGCTGGTATTATGAGCCTTGTGCTCCCCCCCCCCCGCCCCAGTCAGTCGGTCGCCAGCCATTGGTTGGCTGCTCACGTTGGCTGCCAGCCACTGGCGGCAGCACATGGTAGCCCACAGCAGCACACAGAAGCCCATGGTAGCTCACACCAACCTCTGGATGCTCATGGCAGCCCAGCTCCAGGAAGACCTGTTGTTCACAATCTTAGCTGTAGAGGGCGCAGCTCACTGGCCCATGTGGGAATCCAACTGGCGACCTCAGCGTTAGGAGCATGGTGCTCCAAACACCGGGCTGGTCCAGATGTATAGTTCTTAATGTATAGAAATGCAGCTGATTTCTGTATATTAATTTTATATCCTGCAACTTTACTAAATTTGTTGATTAGTTTCAACTGTTCTTTGATTGAGTCTTTAAGATTTTCTATATATAAGATCATATCATCTGCAAATAATGACACTATTACTTCTTTTTTTCTTATCTAGATGCCTTTTATTTCTTTGTCTTGCCTAATTGCTCTAGCTAACACTTCTAGTACAGTGCTGAATAAAAGTGGTAAAAGTGGGCACCCTTGTCTTGTTCCTGATCATAGAATAAAAGCTTTCAGTCTTTCATCATTATGATGAAATGATTATAAGTATGATGTTAGCTGTGAATTTGTTTATATGGCCTTTATTATGTTGAGGTATGTTCCTTCTATGCCTAATTTGTTGATTGGTTTTATCATGAAAGGATATCATATTTTGTCGTTTTCTTCTGCATCTATTGAGAGGATCGTATTTTTAAAAATCATCCCATAGATCACATAGGGTTTCTATGCTCTTTTTCATTCTGTTTTCTTTGTTCTCTTCTGATTATTTCAAAATTTCTGTCCTGTAACTCACTTATTCTTTCTTTCATTTGATCTACTCTGCTGTAGATGCTCTCTATTAATTCTTTCATTTTATTAATTGAATTTGACAACTCCAAAATTTCTGTTTGCTTTTTTTATATTTTTGAGAATTTTTATGAGTTTATTTGAGCCAAATTGACAATATATACCAGGGAACAAGATCTCAAATGCTCTCTCTGTTTGCTGCTTTTAGTGATTTCTATCTCTGTAAATTACTCATTTTGTTCATGTGTTTTGTTGAATTGTCTGTATTTTCTTGCAGCTATTTGAATTTCCTCAACCAGCTATTTTGAATTCTTTATTGGCTAGATCAGTAAATTCCATTCCTTTAAGCTTGGTTGTTGGAGGATTATTGTTGTTTTTTGGTGATGACATGTTTCATTATTTCTTCACATTCCTTGTAGATTTGTATTGCTGCTTTTACATTTGAAGTAGGAGACACCGCCTCAAATCTTTACTAGTAGCCTTCAGATGTGGTAAACTATTTGTTGGCACTGATATATCTGGGGTTTTCTCTGTCCTTGTCTGGATACACCTGCTCCACTCTTCTTGCTTCTTCTCGTGGCAGAATTCTTAAGCTTTTAGGTCCTCTTTCTTATAACCCACCAGGTTAGCTGCTGTTAACTTCTTTTGTTTTCCAGAAAGTGGCACTATAGGTCAAGTTTGTGGTTTCTCCCTTGCCCACAGATACTGATCTGTTTTTCCGGTAGTACTGTATTTACCGGACTCACATTTGCCCCCTCACGTGGGAGCGCATGCAAGGAGCTAGTGTCAGTGTGCGGAGGGCAGGTATGCGTTTAGCACTCAGGGGGTTGGGGCCTTATTTCGGTGGTTTGTAATGGTAATATTAGCTATTAAGGAGAGTAAGTTTTGGGTTTGCTTTGTTAATGTTATTGTTTATTTTCTCCTTGCAGTTTAACCCATGGCATAATGTAAGATGTAGTTTCCTGGGTTAGGTACTAAAATTACCTAACCTGTTAGTCACTCAATTTCCAGTGTGTGTGGGGGATTTGTCCCATAGCTCTTGAACATTCTGTTCCCATTTTTTCATTCTTTTTTCTTTTTTCCTTTTTAGTTTGGAAGTTTCTATTGACAGAACCTCAAGCTCAGAGATTCTTTCCTCAGCTATGTCTAGTCTACTAATGAGCCCTTCAAAGACATTGTTCATTTCTTTTACAGTGTTTCTGATGTTTGGAATTTCTTTTAATTTTTCAATTTTTATTTTAAATACTTTATTTTTTTAAAATAAGTTTTATGTTTACAACAAAATTGAGAGGAAATGTTTTGTGCCAGTCTCATTCTATTGATAATCAATGTTGTGTCTGGACTGACTCTTGTGGTTCATGTTATGATTGCAAGATGCACTGAGCAATAACCATCAGGAAACTTTGAAAAAAAAAAAAAGGGTTTGTTACTCATAGGTTCTAGAGGGTACACTGCATGCTTGGGGCCGCACAGTGAGTTCACAGGTAGAGAAAGAAAGAGAGCGCAGGCCTGGGGTTCTGCTTTGATTTGGATCAAGGGTGGGGGGCAGGGGTTTCATGAATTCACTCTTTATTGGTGAATTTAAAACATAAGAGTGAGAATTTAAAGCACGGGAAAAGAAAAGCAAGTGGCTCAGGTGGTCAGTTATCTAAATGAAAGATTCCTAAAACAAAGGAGCCTGAGGAGAAGGGAAGCGGACTGGCTCTTAATATAGTTGTGTGGCTGGCAGTGTGGTTTCTTGCCATAGCTGTCTCTGATGGGGATGCCTCTTTGAAATGGATGCCTGGGCAATCAAAATTGAAGTCAGGCATTTGCATTGCAAAAAGAACAACCGTCAGGGTTTACACTACACAAAGATTATAGAGATTTCCCATATACTCCCTGCCCCCACACATGTATACCCTCCCCCATTATTACATCACTCACCTGAATGGTACATTTTTTTACCAAGGATGAATCTGCATTGACACATTATAATTACCTAAAGTCCATAGTTTACCTTAGAGTTTACTCGTGGTGTTGTACAATCTGTGGGTTTGGACAAATGATAATGACATCTACTTATCATTATAATATCATGCAGAGTATTTTTCCTACCCTAAAAATCTTCTTTGAAAGATTGAAAGAAATGTTTGGAATTTCTTTTTGATTCTTTCTTGGAATTTCCATCTCTCCTGACATTGCCTATCTGGTTTTGCATAGTGTTAGCTTTTTTCATCAGTGCCTTCAGCATATTAATTATAGTTTTTAAAAATTTCCTGATCTGGTTATTCCAACATCCCTGCTATAGCTGAATGTTGTTCTCAGGTTTGATGTGTGTTTTCAAACTCTGGTTTTTGGCTTTTAGTGTGTCTTGTAATTTTTTGTTGAAAGGTGGACATGATATATTCACTGGGTAAAAGGAACTCCAATAAATAGGCTTTTAGTGGTGTGGTAGTAAGGTGTGGGGCTGATGAAGTGTCTTATATTCCAATGGTTAAGGTCTCGGTCCATTAGTGAGCTTGTGCTTCTGGGCTGTGAATGCAAGTGCTTCTTAGTCCTCCCCCCATCCTTCAGTTGGACAGACGGTTAGAATGGGCCGGAGTTGGGTATGTCCCTTACCCCCGTTTGGTTAGGCTCTGATAAAACCCCAATAGGTTAGCCTCTGGTAAAATAGTTTCTCTCGAGGGCAAGCCTTGTTAAGAACAGAATGCTCTGTACATTTCAGAATGATTCCTTTACCCTTCTCCTGCTGGAAGCATGAGAGGGTTTTTCTCCAATATTTACTGTGGGAATCTGATCGAGCTCCTGGAGGTAAAACTCACAAAAGTGTGGGGATCCCGCTATGTCTCTTCCTCATCTTAATTTAACTGTGTTGCCATAAGGTAGCCCTGTATAAGGAGTGAGCTCTGTTTTCTGAAACAGTGTCATCCCAAGTAGTTTTATTAAAATTTAAATTGAAGCAAAGGTTTATTTGGTTGACTATAAGGACATTTATTGTATTTTTGGTTTGTTTTTGTGTCTTTCTCTTCAGTACTTGGACCATGAGACTGTTTCAGCCACATTCGTCGACAGTAGTGGACAGTTTGTCTCCTCCCAGGTGACAGGAATTAGCCGGAACGCTTACTGTGGCTATGAACACCAGAGTCTGTCCAGCCGGGAGCGCATGGAGGAGGACTCCTTGCTGGCTGCCTTGCAGTGGCAGGTGCCGGACGTGGGCTCAGTTCCCTTTTTGAAGAGCAGTGACCCTTCTTCCAGCTACTTTGTCATCTTGAACTCTGCAGCCTTCTTCAGGGTGGGAAGCCAGCTAGAGGTGCTTGTTCATGTACATGATTTTCAAGGCAAGCCTAAGAAGTATGGTGGAGACTATCTGCAGGCCAGAATCCACTCCCCTAAGCTGCAGGCAGGGGCTGTGGGCAGAGTGGTGGATTACCAGAATGGGTTTTACAAGGTATTTTTTACTTTGCTCTGGCCAGGCAAAGTTAAAGTGTCCATATCTCTGGTCCACCCCAGTGAAGGGATCCGGGTTCTTCAGCACCTACAGGAAGAGAAACCAGACAGAGTCTATTTCAAGAGTCTCTTTCGTTCAGGAAGAATTTCTGAAACTACTGAGTGCAACATGTGTCTTCCTGGGAGTCTGCCCTTGTGTAACTTTACAGATCTCTACACCGGAGAACCCTGGTTCTGCTTCAAACCAAAGAAGCTCCCTTGCAGCAGCAGAATTAATCATTTCAAAGGCGGATACCTGAAGGGCCTCCTAACTGCTGCAGAGAGTGCTTTCTTCCAGAGGTACATGCTCCTTGTTCTAGGGGATAATTTAAGAACGCTTTTCCACTGTCTTTGTCCCATTTAGACTTTTCTTGTTTTGATTATGTGCTGCTTATATCTCTCTGCACTTGGCCCAGTTCAGAAGAGGTGGTGAATAAGAAAATAAATGCAGATTTATATTTTGTGATTAGTTTTTTTAAAAATAAAGCTTAGTGCTTATTCCAGTTCAAATTAAAGACACTTTACCCTTGAATTTATGTTTGTTTACCCTCATATCTGTGTTTTACTTTAGAACTATGTAGCACCTCTATAGCTATATTAGCAAGATCACTTATTTACGGAACAGATTAAAAAAAAAAGATCATCTAAGAACAGAGATGCCAGAGGTCCTGTAATCAGTACAATGTGTTAACTTCATCCAATAAACTAAAAAAGTTTTAAGTGACATTTCAGTTGTTAAAAATCATATAAACATTTATTGATAGTACTAGAATATGGCAACATTGCTCGGTTGATTTAATGATATGCATGGAAGCCAGGAATACCACAGTAAACTATACATATATGTATACAGTAAAAGCCAGGAATACCACAGTACATACATGTATGTATACAGTAAAGCCAGGAATACCACAGTAAACTATACATATATGTATACAGTAAAAGCCAGGAATACCACAGTATATACATGTATGTATACAGTAAAGCCAGGAATACCACAGTAAACTATACATATATGTATACAGTAAAAGGCAGGAATACCACAGTATATACATATATGTATACAGTAAAGCCAGGAATACCACAGTAAACTATACATATATATATATATGTATATATATATATTTTTCCCCCCTTATTTCACCTCCCACCCCACCTCCCCATCCGGTACAAGCCGTTGTTTCTCAGTCTAGTTGTGTAGGACACAGCTCCCTGGCCCATGCTGGTGTTACGAGCCTTGCGCTCCCCACCCCCGGCTGAGGCAGTCGGTTGGCTGACCACTCACAGCAGCTCATGGCAACTCTCGCCGGCTGCCGGCTGCTCATGCTGGCTGTTCGCCACTCACTCTGGCCACTGGCCACTCATGGCAGCACACGGTAACCCACAGCAGCCCACGGCTGCTCACGCTGGCTGCTGGCCACTCACGCTGGCTGCCAGCCGCTCATGGTAGCACAGCAGCCTGGGGCAGCCTACAGCAGCTCACGCCAACCGGCATTAGGAGCATGGTGCTCCAACCACCTGAGCCACTGGGCTGGCCCAGCAAACTATATTTTTAAGTTAAGTTTTATACTTTTACACTGAAAAAGTATACAACTTTTTCAGTGTAGTGATCAATATATATACTAATGTGGAGAACGGAATACATAAAATCAGTATGAATTAAAATTTCTGTTTTCTTCAACATTCCATATAGTTCTGAAGTAAAATAATATTTCTAAGAAATAAAACCTTTTAAAAGCTAGATTATCAGGGTGGCTGGTTAGCTCAGTTGGTTAGAGCGTGGTGCTAATAACACCAAGGTTGTCTGTTCAATCCCCACATGTGCCGCTGTGAGCTGCGTCCTCCTTTAAATACATACATACATACATACATACATACATACTACATGACCAAAAGTACAATTACTTGAAAAAATGTAAATGTTTTTAAAAATTTTTTAAACGAAATATACTTTTAAAACATTCCTTTGTAGATGTTTTGTTGTGTACATCTTGGCACTCTGAAGAATTTTATGTTTTATGTCCAGTTATTACTCAATGGGGGAAAGCTTCCTACCTTAAGGTCTATAGGAGCTTCTAAAATAGTACCCTCCAATTCTCCACTCTGGAGTCAGTTTTTGGTCATAACAGTTTAAGTTACACATTTGATGGCCTCATGTCATGCTTTCAGAAGGCCAGCAGAGGGAGCACTACTCAATGTATTTACTGTACTGTTTTTGATAAGATGGCCTAGTTTTCATATGGCTCAGTGCAAAAGGACTTTAGCTTTAGTTTTAATCCTGAGTCTGATCTTAGATATGCTATTTATTAATGACTATGAGCAGGTTATTTCATTCTGTGCTTTTTTTAGCCCATGTATGAAGACTGCTCAGTTACCCCCGCTTATTTTTGTTTATTTATTTATTTTTATTAGTTTCAGGTGTACAAAATAATGTACTAGTTAGACATTTATCATTTAGACCCCTACAAACTGATAACACCCCTCCCCCAATCTACTACCCCTCTGATATTGCATACAGCTGTTATATTTCCACTGTCTCTATTCCTTATGCTGTACTCCACTTCTTGTATGTGTGTGTGTGTGTGTATATATATATATATGTATATATATATATATGTATATATATATATATAAAATTGTAGTTGACATTCATTATTATTCAGCTTCAGGTGTACAATGCAGTTATCAGGCATCTACACCGTCTCTGAAGTGGTCTCTCTAATAAGACAAGTGTCCATTGGATACTCTACAAAATCTTTACAACATAATTGATTATATTCCCCAAACTGTCTTTCGTATCCCCATGGTAATCTTGTAATTACTGATTGTGCTTTCTAATCCCCTCACCTTCTCCCTCATCCTCACCCGCCCACCCCCCATCTAGCAATCCTCAGTTTTTCCTCTATGTCTCTGAGACTGTTTCTGATTAGTTTGTTCATTTATTGTATTCTTTAAATTCCACGTATAAGTGAGATCATGTGGTATTTGTCTTTCTCCATCTGACTTATTTCAGTTAGCATAATGTTCTTTCAGCAATTCCACTCCTAGGTATCTTTCCAGAGAAATCCAGAACACTAATTTGAAAAAATTTGTGCACTCCTATGTTTATTGCAGCACTATTCACAATAGCCAAGACAGGGAAACAACTGAAATGCCCATCGGTAGATGACTGGATTAAGAAACTGTGGTACATTATATGGAGTATTACTCAGCCATAAAGAAGAATGAAATCAGTTACCTCCTTTTAGAGTTGTATTGTCAGTCCACTTCATGGCCTAGCAAAAAGGAGGAAGTGTAGCCTGTAATTAACTCAGATTCCAAGTGGAAAAAAGTGGGAGAAAGGTTACAGAAATAAATTAGTGTAAAATTTAAAAATGTATCTGACATCAAATCCTACCACTTAAACCCCAAAACACCTGTGAATCCAGAAGGATAAAATAATGTCTTCCCCTCCTCTTACTTGCATATCCTGAATGAGGTTGGCTGATGGCACTTTTTAGTAGAATCATTAAGAAATTCTGCTTATCTGGAAATTGGCTGGGAAAACAGTGTTTGAGATGGCATAAATTTTTGAAAACCAAACATTTGACAGAGTCCTGATGCTGATTTTATTTTTTGCATTGTTTATTAAAATTCTGAAATTTTGTACCAGGCTAACTGAAAAGAAAAAGAGATTGAAATTGATCATTTGAAGGACCTTTGGGTTTACTCTCTTAAGCTCATGGCCTGAATATGTTAAGCTGATACTCTTACCTCTTGGTGGCTTATCATGTTGCTTAATTTAGAAAGGATTAAGAAGCTTAGCCACAGTCTTTGGGTCCCTAAATGACAGATAAATAAGGTGATCTAATGTTTGTTTTTTACTCTTAAGGAAAAAAAGTGTTGGTTTTTGAAAGAACAACTGTACTTTGATTCAAAGATCCTGTTAATATAAGGGAAGACCTTTTGAAAGAATGAGCTTATCACATAAAAAACTTCTTTTTATTTTAGCATGATTTATGCTTTTTTCTTTCTAAGTTTGTATTTAAAAAAACTTCAAATCACTAGAAACACTGCAAGAATACTAGCAATGAGCACCCATATATCTTTGACTTAGATTCTCTATTGTTAATGTTTTGCCACATTTGCTTTCTCTCTCTCTCTGTAGGTGTGTTTATATGTGTGTTTGTGTGTAATTTTCCCCCCAGAGTATTTGAAAGTAAGTTGCAGACATCATGGCACTGAACCTCATGAGTATGCGTCTCCTAGGAATGTGGACTTTCTCCAACATATAATCGTAACACAATTACCACACTTGGGATATTTATCATTGACGTTATAATTATTTAATATGTAGTCCATATTCAAGTTTCTCCAGTTATCCCAATAATGTCTTTTATAGCAACCTTTTTTATTTTAATTCATTTAATCTTTGATCACACACATTGTGTTTAGTTATGTCGTTAATCTCCTTTAATCCAGAAGAGGTCTCTAGCTTATTATTTTTTCTTTTACGATGTTGAGGATTTTGATGTCACTCTTTTGTAGAATGTACCTTAATTTGGATTTGCCACTTTATTATGTCTGCATGACTAGACTGAGGTTAAACATTTTTTAGACTGAGGTTAAACATTTTTTACAGGAAAATTGCAGACGTGAAGTTTTCTTTGTTTCCTTACCTTAAGACTCTAAACTCATGAAAACAGTTTATATGTGCTTTTAAAAGTTATGTCCTCTCTTAAATGTCACTTATTTAAGCAATGAAATTCTGTTATTCTCTAATGTAGCCCCTATGCTTCCTTAATTGCTTTTTGTCTCTGTTCTCCGTTATAATGTCAGTTCATAAAGGAGGAGACACTGCATTTTGTTTACTGTTGTATCCCTGGTATCTAGGAGTGCCTGGCAAACAGTAAAGTTTAAGTATCATTTAAGGACAAATCTCTTTTGAATTGACTTTTGATGAAACAAAAAACCCTGACTACAAGTTCCCATATCAAGAGTTTGGAAAGTTAGCATTTCTTTTTGTTTGTTTATTTATTTTCAGTCTAAGTGCAAGAGGCCTAATTATTGTGACCCAGTTTCTGGAATAGTTACACTGAATTTTCAGTACTCTTCTCCTGGACTCCACTCACCCCTACTTTTTAACGTAGTCTTCCATCAGATATTTTTCAAGCATGGACTCTAGTCCAAGGTCTGTGCTAAGTACTGAAGACAAAAGGTGAAGGAGACAAAATCCATGTCTTTGAAGAGTATCTATAGGTTTTAGTAAGGGGAACAGACACTGAAGAGTCATAGCAGTGATGAACACAGTATTGCATGAGCACATATCTGGGGACAGGCTTGCCTAGTAGGACTCATGTCAGTTCTGGGCAAGGCCTAAATAATCTGACATGTGACTTAATAGCACATAGACTTGCAGTGTGAAAAGTAGGTAGTGACAAAATAGACGTCCTCATCTGTGTGCGTCATCTCTCAGTCTAAAGAGAGTAAGTGATTCAAACCAGAATGTCATTTTGGAGTTTGGGTTAAGGGCTAAGAAGTGAAAAACTAAGAACCTATTTAATTCTTATTCAGTTTATATATTCATATAACCTGTTTATTATTAATTGTATTAATTAACATCTCTAAGAATATTTCATTTTAATCAGGCTCCGTGAAATGATATCTTTTTTAAATTTGCAAATAAAGATATATATTGGAAAATAAATGTTCCTGAATCTGAGCTTGTACTCTTTTTATTCCTCTTAAAGTGGTGTCAATATCAAAATGCCGATCAACTCCAGTGGACCTGATTGGGTGACGGTGATACCCAGGAGAATAAAAGGTAAAAAAGAATGAGCTCGAAAATTTGTTCTTTTTCTTGCTTACTGGGTTGAGGCCCTGTTGTTTCACTGATGTTACAAAACACCCTTTTACCCCCTATAATAGGCCATGGTTACTTCTGGCCACAAGTGAAAATACTGAAAGAGCTTTTAGATTAAACTAAATTAGACCTTATGTCCGTAGCCTGGGTTTTGCTATTTATACTCATATAAAAGTTGTCTTCTTCCCCTACTCCCCGATCTGGTTAGCTCAAGAGCCTACAGAGCTATGCCGTCCATTATGGTAGCTATTAGCTACATGTGGCTATTTAAATAAACTAAAATGAAATAATATTAAAAATGTAATTCTTTAGTCACACATGCTCAACAGTCAGTCACAGCGTTCAGGGGCTACCATGCTAGAGAGCATTTTATGAAGAATGTGTCTATCATTGCAGAAAGTTCTGGATATCACTGCTCTAGAGGTACTTAAGAGATGAGTGTAAAATTGTCATGGAAATTTTTAAATCAAGAACACTGGGTTAGTGGGCTGGCCCAGTGGCTCAGGCGGTTGGAGCGCCTAACTCCAAAGGCTGCGGGTTCAATTCCCACATGGGCCAGTGGGCTCTCAACCACAAGGTTGCCAGTTTGATTCTTTGACTCCTGGAAGGGATGGTGGGCTGCGTCCTCTGCAACTAACAACAGCAACTGGACCTGGAGCTGAGCTGAGCCCTCCACAACTAAAACTGAAAGGACAACAACTTGACTTGGAAAAAGACCTGGAAATACACACTGTTCCCCAATAAAGTACTATTCCCCTTTCCCAATAAAATCTAAAAAAACACACAAACAAAATAAAAACCTGAATTAAAAAAAAAAAAAGAACATTGGGTTAGTGAAAGGCTGTCTGGACTGACAGCATCAGCATTACCAGGGTCCTTGTTAGAGCTGCAGATTCTCGGGTCCGTCCTCAGACTACTGAATCAAAAACTCTGGGGAGTGGGCCCAGGAATCTGTGTTTTAACAAACCTTTCAGGTAGTTCTGATTCATTGGTATAGGATATTATTAAAAGTAAAAGAATGAAATTCAGAAGAGTAAATGTATGTGTTATGGTTTTGCTGAATAGATAACATTAGCTATAGTGACTTTTAGAAAGAAAGGATGAACATTGTTACAGAGGCTCATGCCCATGGCAGGCAATTGCTTCTTGACCTTTTTTGGCTAAATGCAGATGGAAGCAAGGTCGTGTTAGCTGTTGAAAGCATATGAGATGTGATCAGACAATACGGTGAATGTTTAAAAAGAAATTTATTACAGCAAAAGACACGTTGCCATTAATCCCCCTCAAAATGTTCTCTTTCACTTCAAACACACTTATCTCATCGTTCTTTCCACTTTTCTGAAGCAGTTCTGGAAGTCCTCTTTCTTGAATGTCTTTAATTGTGCTGTTGTGGCTGTCTTGATGTCCTGAATCATTTTGACTTTGGGGAAGAGCCAGAAGTCACTCGGTGCCAGATTCAGTAAATAAGGTGGATGAGGACACACCGTAATGTTCTTATTTGACAGAAATTGCCGTATACTAGAAATGATGTGTGACACAGAGTTTTGTCATGATGGAGGATGATTTATGGCACACTTTAAGACACCCCTTCTCTCAACCGTAGCTCACACCCGACTGACTGCACCAAACAAGTTGAAACTTATCACACATTGTTACTAAGGTTTGACGCGCCACTTCCCGTGTTGAAGACCCCTGCCTTTCCATTGGATGGCATGCAGCAGCAGCATTCACCATGTTTATTGATCACAATGGAAAGGCTCTGTGTCACATATTGCTTCTGGTATGTCAGTTTCTGTCAAATAAAAACATTATGGTGTATCCTTATCCACTTTATTCACCGGATCTGGGACCATGCAACTTCTGGCTCTTCCTCAAAGTCAATGATCATGAAAGGAAAATGTTTGGAATCGATTCAGGACATCAATCGATTCAGGCAGCCATGACAGCGCAAATCAAGTCCTCATGAAAGAGGACTTCCAGAACTGCTTCAGAAAGTGGAAAGAATGATGTGATAAGTGTTCAAAGTGAAGGGGAGTATTGTGAGGGGGATTTATGGCAATGTATCTTTTACTGTAATAAATTTTTTAATTTAAATACTGTGTTTTTTTGATCAACCCTTGTATATATAGTCCGCACGTAGCAGGTGTTGCAAACACTAATGCCCCAGGGACTGGGTATATAACACACGTGGGTCCAGCAGGGTGGGTAGTAGCCATGTACATGTCTTGTGTGAGTGGTGGGGCAGGAACCAAAGAGCAAGTACCGTCTAACGGGGGCAGCCTTTGCTTACTTCATTCTGCATTGTTGCCATGCAGAAATGTAGACCCAATTCGGCAAGATGTATAGATTTTGTTTTCCCATGAAAACCCAGAAATCTTACATTTTAAATGTGAAATCTCCAGATTTCAAAAAATTGACATCTAATTCAAAACTTTTAAAGTATTGTGTGGGCTAAATAAAATGTATTCATGGCCTAGATGCAGGCAGAGCACTGCCAGTCTGTGTCTCTGGTCTCCATTATCAGATGCCACAAGAAATCCCAATCTTTTCCTAAAGAAGAGCTGTATTTGATTTACTTGAACCCAGTGAGTTACTAATTTTAGAGGGTATTCGTATGGAAAAAAATTAATGGAAATTACTTATCTTTTATCTGCTTGGCCCTCAACCCCACGGCCAAGGTGTTAGTAGACGTGGTATCCCCCAGTAGTACTGCATTCCTCACACTTTCTCGTGTCTGATACCTCAGGAAGCCCTGTCCCACTACCACATCTAGCTTTCTCTCCCACCGCCCCAGTTGTCTGGCTTGCCCTCCTTGTGATGTCTATCGGTGTTTAGTGGGATGGTCAATGAGAGGAGCTTTAGATGGTTTACTTGCACCGGGCAGGTCTTGGGTTTCATCCAGGAAGTGGTTGAGGGTTTGTGATGCATGATTGTATTTAGAGAGAAGGCAGATTCAGTAACTAGTGAGGTTTTTGATGGCGCTTTAGAGGAAGAAAGCAACCATGAGTCAGTAGGAGAAGAATAGCCTGGCTTAGAGAAAACCATCTTGGAGCAGGCACTGTACATAACTGGAAAGAAAAGGACAATTGCTGTATATAATATCAAAGAAGTCCAGCTTGGCAGAACTTCTCTGAAGTTCACCCTAGTGACCAGCAGGGGGCACTCAAAGATCCTAAACGAAGGACTCATATCCTCCTTCCCCTTTGTTACTTCCTTCTCTAAAAAAATTCTTTTTGTTCTCTGATAATTTTAGACTTTAAAGAAGAGTTGCAGAAATAGTACAGAGTTCCCGTATAGCCTTCATCCAGCTTCCCTTTATGCTAACATCTTAATTACAGAACACTTATCAAAACTAGGAATTTAACATCAGTACAATATTAACTAAACTATAGAATTTATTTGGATTTCATCAGTTTCTCCACTCATATCCTATTTCTGTTTCAGAATCCAGTGCAGGACCCCACATTGTATTTAGTCACCATATTTCCTTAGTCTTCCTTTTGTGACAATTCCTCAGTCTTTCATTAATCTTCCATGACCTTGACACTTTTGAAGAGCATTGGTTAGATGTTTTTTAGAATGTCTCTAAATTTGGGTTTGTCTAATGTTTTCTTGTGATTAGAATGAAGTTATGCATTTTTGGAAAGAAATGTTGTGCCCTTTTAGTAGGTACATGGTGTCAATATGCATTTCTAATAATGTTAACCTTGATCGCTTCGTTAAAGTGATGTCTGCCAGGGTTCTCCACTATAAACTTATTTTATCTCTGTATTTACTCAGTATTCTGGGGAGATACTCTGAGACTGTGGTAGGCACCAATCTTCCCAAGATACCCAGATCCTAATTCCTCAAATTTGTGAATGTTACCTTACATGGCAAAATAACCTTTGCATATGTGATTAAGTTAAGGGTTTTGAGATGAGAGATTGTCTGGGTTCTCTGAGTCGGCCTTAAATGCAATCACAAGTGTCCTCTTAAGAGGGAGGCAGACAGAGATTTCATACAGAGACAGACAGCAACATGAAGATGGAAGCAGAGAGATATGCCGTGCTGCTGGCTTTAAAAATGGAGAAAGGGGCCGTGAGCTAAAGAATACAGCTTTAGAAACGGCAAGGAAACCAGTTTTTTCCCTAAATCCTACAGAGAGAGCATGGGTCTGCTGACACCTTTGTTTTGGCCCAGGGATACTGGTTTTGAACTTCTGGCCTCCAGAGCTGTAAGAGAATAAATTTATGTTGTTTTAAGCCACTATCTTTGTGGCACTTTGTTATAGAAGATACAGGAAACTAATAGACACTACGTAAACATTCTGTTTCTGCTTAAATTTTCACCTGCTAATTTTAGCATTCATCAGTAGATCTTGCCTACAGCAGTTATTTCTGTGGTGTTCTAATAGTGATTTGCTGTATGTCTCATTCTTAAGACATATGTTAATTGGAATTTTTCTGTAAGGAAGAATTGTCCCTTTTTTCCCCATTTTATTAGGTTGGTGCAAAAGTAATTGCAGGTTTTTTTTTTTAATTTATTGGGGTGACAATTGTTAATGAAATTACATAATTTCAGGTGTACAATTCTGTATTACATCATCTATAAATCCCATTGTGTGTTCACCACCCAGAGTCAGTTCTCCTTCCGTCACCATATATTTGATCCCCCTTACCCTCATCTCCCACCCCCCAACCCCCTTACCCTCTGGTAACCACTAAACTATTGTCTATGAGTTTTTGTTTCTCATTTGTTTGTCTTGTTCTTTTGTTTTTGGTTGATATGTGTATCAGTGAAATCATAGGGTTCTCTGCTTTTTCTGTCTGACTTATTTCGCTTAGCATTATACTCTCAAGATCCATCCATGTTGTCACAAATGTTCCTATATCATCTTTCCTTAACGCCGAATAGTATTCCATTGTGTATATATACCACAACTTCTTTATCGATTCATCTATTGAAGGACATTTTGGTTGTTTCCATGTCTTGGCCACCGTAAACAAAGCTGCAATGAACATTGGAGCACATGTGTCTTTATGTATAAATGATTTCAAATTTTTTGGTTAGATACCCAGGAGAAATAATTGCAGTTTTTGCAGTTATTTTTAACCTTTTAAACCGTAATTACTTTTGCGCCAACCTAATATTTTATTATCAGTATGGACTAAAGATTATTTATTTCATTCTTTAGGTTATCATCCAATTCAATCTTTTTGTTGTTGTTGTTCAAATTATTCCAGTTTTGGCAGTTGGGAACTTTTCCAATTTGGCTTCTTTGCCCATTGACATGCTCTCATCATTTTTTGTTTTGTTTTTTGTTTTTTGAGTACTTTCTTTCCGACACCGCAAGATATTTCAGGCCCATCTTGTGCTTAGAAGGGTTCATAGTCTTTCCACTTTTATTATTTCACTTATGAATCCTATATTTTGGAGGATTTTTAAAAATCTCCTATGAAATTGTGTTATTTATGAGTTATATGATTTTCCTACAAGGTAAATTTATTCTAAGGTGAACATTTAGAGTCTGGTGGATTGCTTGAGATTGCCAGTTCCACCCCCTTGTGTGGGTATAATTCCAGTCAAAAGCAAAGCAACACAGCTTTAAAAGTATTTTATTTTTAATTTTTTTAATTATTATGTTTTTAGTTACAGTTGACATGCAATGTTATATTAGTTCGAGGTATAGAGTATAGTGGTTAGACATTTATATAATTTACGAAGCCCCTGGTAAGTCTCGTACCCACCGGGCACTATACATTATTACAATATTATTAACTATACTCCCTATGCTGTACTTTACATCCCTGAAAAGCAACACAGCTTTTATGTAGACTAGACTACCTTATCAAGGGCAAGTGTCTGGTTTCTGACAGGCTTTCCTAGTAGCACAATTATTGCTGAATTTTCCTAAGCACCTGTGCTGTGGTCCCCAGACTATCATAGCCTCATGGTTTAGGGACCTTGATCGCTTCTAATTTCATCAACAGCTAAACTGGAGCTCGTATCTTTTTAAAGCTTACTGAGAGTTTAGGATAGGACTAGATCTAATGGCAACAGAGTAATTATTAACAAATTTATAGTTCTTTACTGTTTTTCTTTATGTTTTGAAATATATCTAATGGAGCATACAGATCATAAGCATATAGTACAATGGCGTTTTACATTTGTACATCTCTTTGTAACTGTGGTAGGCCAAATTCTGAGATGACTCCTACTGATCCATGCCCTTATTAATCCCTTCCCTTCAGTTACATTATATGACAAAGTCGACTTTAAAAAAAGAACAATTATCCTGGGTAGGTCTGACCTAATCAGATAGGCCCTGAACAAGGACCAGGTTCTTCCTAAAGAAAGAAATTGAAAGTGTGAGAAGGATTCCACGTGAGGATTTCATGTGAGGGAGATTCTTGTTGCTGGCTTGAAAGATGAAGGAGGACATGTAGCAAGGATTGTAGGCAGCTTGTAGGAGCTGAGGGCATCCCCTGGCTGACAACCAGTGAGGAAATGAGAAACTCAGTCACAAGGAAAGTGAAGGAAATAAAGTTGCTTATAACTATGAGGAACTCAATTTAGCCCACTTGAATGAGCTTGGAAGCAGATTCTTCTCCAGGGCCTTCAAAAAAGAGCATAGCCCTGCTGACATCAGGATTTCAACCTGAGACCTGAGCAGAGAGCTGGTCTGTGCCACGCCCCAGATTCAACCTACAGAACTGTGGGTAATAAATGCCCCTTATTTTTAAGCCACTAAATCGGTGGTGATGTGTTACACAGCAATAGAAAACTAATAAATTACCACCCGGGTCAAGATATAGAATGTTTAGAAAATAGAGAATATTTCCAGCATTCCATCACTGCCCTCTACTATTAAAAACATACTTTCACACTATTACAGTATTACATTTTTACAATAACCCTTTAAAATAACTAGAAATTTACCCACTTATAGATAATGAAATCAAGGTGCAGGTCCAATTAACTTAGAAAATCAAAGGGCCCCTATCTTACATATAAAATCCAACTAACTCACACCATTTGGGGGAAGGAAGCACACGCCCACAACTATATCAGTGATATAATGTATGTCTTTGTAAAGAGTGCTTCTACCACAACCTGTCGCTACAACTCTTGGAGAAACTTTGGCAAGTTACGAAGTAACTGGTTTTCTTCACCTTTAAAATATATTTGGACTGAGGTCCCTTTCAACATTCTCTGAATGTATTTCTCCTTATATAACGTGACCGGCTGTGCCTAAACAGCTTGACATACACCTATCCTCATTCCTCATCTTTCTGAGATGTCACCCAAGCATTCATCGTGTTTCCTGGTCAAGGAATTGTTTGACTTTGTTTCTTCTCTCTTGTCTTTCTTTCCCTTCATGAACTATGCTTTCCCTTTGGCCTGCCTTTTACTGTTCTATGGATAATTCCATGCCATAAAATTAAGGACATTGTGTCAGCACATGTGCACCAACATATACCCCCCACCCTGAATTTTCGGTGTATCCCTCTCTAGCTGTTTCTAGAATAACCTAGGGAAATTTCTCTCTCTGCTTTTCTCTCTCATTTTGTGCCATTTGTGGCCCAGATGATCCTCATTATGACTAATGAATGACATGGGATGATGCCTTTTGGAGGGAAATTTAAGCCACGGGCTTTAACGACAAACCAAGACATTTTAGAGAAGCAGGGACCTACTTGCAAATAATCAGAACTGTCTCTTCTGAGTTTGTATAAAGATATTTATATCTGCCTTTATAACCACCTCTGCGTAAACTTCTTTCTTCACCATCTACATTCAAGATAACCATAAAATTGAGTAGTAACTCATTTTTTAAAAATTATTTTTATTCCGCATGTATAGTATATTACGCGTTATATTATTATTTGAAGAGGCTTTTATATCTCAGTTATCTTACATGAAAATGCATTTTGAGTTCCAAGAAACACTGACTTTTTAAACAACTTCAGACTGCTTAAAATTCTATTCTATATTCTATATTCTACATAGGAAATGTTTTTGTCCCAGCTGACCATAAGAGGGCAATGTAGGTACATGCATTTCACTTTAAAAATATGTTGTGTTATTTAGTGCTACAGGTTGAAAGAATTAATGTCAGGTTCAGTAATTGATTTGCTTTGCTTGACTTAACTCTGGTAGTAAATGTAATTAACATTTGAATAGAAATGGTAATTGGTTCCCGTGTGATACACACTTTTCTTTATAGCATGTATTTGACACAGAATAGTCAGTTCTACTGAATTAACCCTGGTAAAAATTGTAACTTCAAAATCACTTGTAATACCCATCACAGTAAATATTTTCTTTGGGCCCCCTGTGTCTGCTCTGGAACTCTCTGGCCTGTGCAGCCACATGCTGATATAATTGAGGGAGCTTTGGGCAACATGTGGTAACAATGGGAAAGCCACACTTACTACCTGTTGAGAAATTGTTTTTGAATAAGCCAAATACACAATTGAATGAAGACAGTGAAGGGGCATTTCTTCTTTAGCCAGCAGCCTGATTAATCTTTTTCTCTTCATTCTCATTGATTCATCCATCCAATAAATATTTAAGTACCTACCGAGGTGTGGCAATTGTCATGCTTCATCTTTCATTCAGAATCCCACAGTTTGAAGAATGTTAGGGCAACGAATGGGTCAGGAAATAAATGATAGATATCAGGGTGTAGTCCAGTCCAAGGTGTATCTGGTCACGCTCCCCTAGCCACCCCTTCTATCAATGTCTGTGTTGAAATGAATTGTTCTGAATGAGAACTCAACTCTGATACAAAAACTTCCACAGCACATGATTCACAAACATCTCCAGCACATTAGCAGTTTTGATCCTCTCAATTCTGGTAACAAAAAATATTTACCCGACCTATTTTTTCTTTCATGATCACATTTGCCAAATAAACTTTTGTAAATGCTGTTTACTTTTCAACTGAGGCCCTGAACCAGCAAAAATTTAGCAGATATGTAAGAAAAAAGATTAAATATACACTATCTGTCAAATAAGGCACTTTTTTTTTTAGGACTTTATTGGGGAACAGTGTGTTTTTCCCCAGGACCTATCAGCTTCAAGTCCAGTTGCTGTTTTCAATCTAGTTGTGGCGGGGTGTCACGCAGGAGACCCTGCTCGCTGCACCATTTGTCGTGCGGGGTGTCTGGCGGGGTCCCAGCTCTCGCTCCCTACATAAGAACGCAGGACACGGTGAGGCCAAAAAGGAACACCCATGGAGCCATAGATAAGGGAGTCAAACCAATATATTCTCGCTGGCAGCTGGGCTGGAGACACAGGAAGCAGGATCTACATAATCTGCAACTCGCCGTCCTAACAGCAGTCCGCGCTTGCCAGCCACCATCTTCTTGCTAGCCCCCATTTCTTCTGCTAGCGTAGCCACAGCAGTTATATTAGTGGCCAATGGCTCACTGGTTACAGCTGACGGCCAACTAGCCACAGCTGATGGTCATCCAATCACAGTTGATGGCCATTTACTACCTGAGCCAGCACCTTTCTATGTGAGGCTGAGAGCCTGGAAACTGCTTTTTTGGGGCTTTGTCCCCACAGCGGGGAGGGGGGCGGTGATGGGAGGGCGGTGGCTTCCCACAGCCCACCATCCCATGCTGGAGTAGAACCGGCAACCTTGTTGTTGAAGGGCACCTTTCTTAAAGAGAATAAAACCAAAATAATTCTAAGTAATACGGGCAATATCAAGAAATCAAATTAAGGTGAAAATAGTCACAAATAGGGGACTCAAATTTAAATTTCTGAGTCATAAGCGTTTGGATTTTGAATTGTGGCTTAACAGGTGAGACTATAGAATCACTGGATTATGATCAAGTTTGAACCTTGGGGAGTGTGAGGAAGTGATATAAAATAATTGGTGGTTTTCTGAAGATTGTGGATTTGAATAAGTGTTAGAAACGAATAAGTGTATACCATCAGGAAAAAAGCCAAAAAGAAAATGGTTGATATCTACAAACATCTGTTTCTGAGAGGCAGTATAGCATCGTGGTTAAGAGCATGGGCTTTGGGGCTCACCTGCTTGGATCAGGTCCTGGCTTTGCTGCTTACCAGCTCTGGGGCCTAGGTCATATTGCTTAACTGTGCTGAAAGGTAAGGATAATAATAGGACGTACCTTAAAGGATTACCCTGAGCACCACATGAGATAATGTTTAAGTGCTCACAACGGTGTCTGGTGCAAAGTATACCTGTAAGAAACATTAAGCATCCCTGTCTGTCTGTTTTGAAGCATGTAAAGTGTGTTGTTTCCATAGTGGCATTTTCTTAGGGCAGAGGATGTTGATTCTTCCTCTGAAAGGGGTCCTGGCACTGTTATCATGTGTAGCTAGACTATAACCATGAATACACATGGCGGTGTATTTTTAATATTATTCACTGTTCACAAAGACCTTTGAACCTTTTGTATAGTAAGGAATCATTCTTTAGACTGTGTGTCATAGTTTGGTCTCTGAATTGGTGGTTTTCTGAATTAATAGTTGATTAATGGGTTAAAACTTTCCTCTTAATGGGCTGAGAAACAGTGGATTGTTACTATGTATATGTAAAATGTGAATTTAAGTTGTTACTTGCCTAACAGGCATTTGGATGAGAAACTTCTATTCTGGGATAGCACTGGACAATGCTTATATTTACACGTTTCCTTGGTTTTTGCCTGCCTTTATTTTTGGCTTTGATTAAAAACATGCATAATCAGGGGGAATGCTCAAAGTCCCTTTTTCCCCTTCTGTCCACCAACACACTTACACCCGTTTCAGACCTTCCCATTTTTGTGCAAAGGAGAACCTTTGGTAACAAGGGGGAAGTTTGGGATTTCTTTGAGATGTGACAGCAGGAAATGTTACCCTTATGCCATCAGGCTAACACTATAGGGGCATAATAATTGTGTTTCTAGAAACCTTTTTTCATGTGTGGTTTGTTGGAGAAGAATTTCAGAATATCTCATATTTTTCCTTTTTCTTTTCAGAAACTAACCACCTAGAACTATCTCAAGACTCAGGAACTTTTCCTTCTGGGTATTATTACAAAGATCAGTGGAGGCCTAGAAAGCTTAAGATGCGCCAGTTTAACGATCCTGACAACATTACAGAATGCTTACAAAGAAAACTAGTGTATTTATTTGGTGACTCAACCATCAGGCAATGGTTTGAATACCTAACTACATTTGTCCCAGGTTGGTGCTTTGCGTTTTGTTTCAGAACTCTTTCCCACATGCACGGAATCATCTTTGAAATAAGCAGACTCACTCAGGTGCCTGAAGAAAGGCATCAAGTGAAAAAACAGTTATTTCTCTGTAGGACTAAAGAGGTTTCTTAACCCTGGAGAGATGTGTGATAGTTTTTGCTCAATGGTGGGGTTTTGATGTATTGATGGAAGCACTGGTTTCTTATTGTATGAAGTTCATCCCACTGATTAGCTATGTGACCTTGGACAAATCATTTGCTTCTCAAAGGGGCTTCATTTCTCCATGTGAGACGAGGCAGCTGGACAATATCACATCACTTCTAATATTCTAGAGGTGGACATTTCCAGTTGTTTCTCTCTTAGTTCTCTTCAGTCCAAATCCAAGCTGAAGGAAGGAAGCAGCCCAACTGGCTAGTCTATTTTAACGTGTCCATGCAGGAAAGCCGTCCTGATGTCATCCATTGGGCATTCCATTGGGTGACTCAGAGATGGAGCTGCTCCGACTGAGGGAGTCTGGGTAAGTCCCAGCAGTCTTAGCTTCCTGGTTTCACTGCTGGGCTCCAGGGCTACTCTCTAGACTCAGAATAAACCCCACTCAGTGGAAGACCATCCCTCATTCACAATGGGCCTTTCCCTCTTCCTGGAAGGGGTGAGGAAGGATGGATCCCAGGCAAGAGGACTAGAGGACTAACAACTCTGCTTGCAATTTAGAGAGCCGATAAATGATTCTGTGGGAGCTGTTTTTAAGGGCGGTTTATGGGCAGGGATTTTTATAAAGCAAATTCCCATGGTTTCTTGTGAGTTGTTGTTTGTGATGTTTTTCTTTTTTCTCTTTTATTTATTATATCAACTTTCACACTTAAGTGTTAGGAAGAGAGAAGTAGACGTGACCTCAAAAAGTGAAAAGTTAATTCCAGTTTTTGTTTTGCTTGTTTTTTATTGAAATAGACATAGCTGAGTTCTAGTCGGTAAAGCATAAATTATAAATCAAGAGAAAGGAAATAATTTGTATGGCATGATGCTAAGCATGGTTTGATGCCGACCAGGCAGGGCCCTCCAGGAGTTGCTTGATTCTTAAGTTCTAATGACGTAGCTTGGTATTTCCTTTCATAGCAGTGATCACGTTGTCTTGATCATTTTCCACCATACCCTTCGTAGAGATTTTTACCTGATAAAGCTTTGTGTCTGTACTTGATCTTAATCAAAAGAAAGAGTAGTAGGTTGAGCTTTTATTCAATTAAGTGGGGCTAAATGGTAAGTATTATAGTAATGAATTAGATAGGCACATCTAGAAGAGGAGCCTGGGACTGCATGGGGAAAAAAACAAACCTTTACGTTAACCCTCAAGAGAAATATAGGACATATAGTTTGATGTTACTTCTTTAGAAGTGACTGGAAACGCCTTGGGGGCAAGGACTAAATTCTCCATCTGAGCACTGCTGACTTATAGCACTGTAGTAGCTGGCACTGAGTAGGTGCTTAGAGAATGTTATCTGAATTGGGTTGCCAAAATTAGTCTGTTTTCTGTAAGGCACTTACAGGAATATTTAGGGATATGAGACAGGCCTCTCCTCATGGGGCATATATTAAATGATGAATTATACAAAGTTTTTTTTTTTTTATGAGTAACAAGGAATCAGTGATTCCTGGTATCTTCAGAAGATCTCAGAGAAGCTGGACTTTGAAACACAGCAGATAAAGTGGGGGGAAGAAGAGAATTCTAACTGTGCTGCTATCTTTGTTATTCTTATGACAGAGATGGAAGTTCTCTAAGATATTAACATGATTTTCCATCCATTGGGTGAAACTGAAAGTCAGAAGAAACAGAGTCGCTCATTTCTTTCCCTTATAGCAAAAAGAGGTATTTAGTGACTATTATGTGTTCATAAAAAAGCAGAAGTTACTGCCTTTGTCCTGGAAGAAAGAATATTTATTAGAGCAATAACGTGTAAATGCCACGTTGTTTTTTTAGATTTTCAACCATCAGGGCAAACAGGAAGATTTCTTGACTTAATAGTGGTAAACAGGTTATTTTATTTCTGAGGTATGGACATAGGTGTAGAATCTATCACTGATGTTATTACTTGTAATGTCATGTTTATGGAGTGATTTAAATAATAACTGTTAGACTCAAGACCATGAGGTGAGGGAGGCCAAGGTGCAGTGACCTAGGCATTGCCTTTACATTTGTGTTGTACCTGTTTCTTGTACTTTCATTTTAAAACCTGTTTTTTGAAGCCACTAAGTAAAGAATAAAGAAAGTGTATTTGCTTGGTTAGAACATTTCTATGAATTTGGGTTTTCCTTGTTTCAGATTTAGTGGAGTTTAACTTGGGCAGTCCCAAGAATGTGGGTCCCTTCCTTGCGGTGGACCAGAAGCACAACATCCTGCTCAAATACCGCTGCCACGGCCCTCCTATCCGCTTCACCACCGTCTTTAGCAGTGAGCTCCATTATGTGGCGAATGAGCTGAATGGCATCGTGGGAGGGAAGAACACGGTGGTAGCCATAGCTGTGTGGTCTCACTTCAGCACCTTCCCCTTGGAGGTGTATATCCGGCGGCTCAGGAACATCCGGCGAGCAGTGGTCCAGCTCCTGGATCGAAGCCCTAAGACCGTGATAGTTATCCGGACAGCGAACGCCCAAGAGCTGGGGCCGGAGGTGAGCCTTTTCAACAGTGACTGGTACAACTTTCAGCTGGACTCCATCCTTCGGAGGATGTTCTCAGGGATTGGAGTCTATCTCGTTGATGCCTGGGAGATGACTCTGGCCCATTATCTACCCCACAAGCTACATCCAGATGAAGTTATTGTGAAGAACCAACTAGACATGTTCTTGTCCTTTGTGTGCCCCTTGGAGACCTAGCCTGCCCTGGAGGGGACTGGAGGAATCACTTTCAGCGACTTTCTCCATCACCTGCATTACAGAGATTACGGGTGGCCCAGTGGAGAGACGGCTCCCATTGACATGTAAAAAAAATTCAAGAAGAGCTGGACTTTATATAAAGATTTGTAAGGAGCATAGAAAATGCAGATTACATTATAGATTACCTATAGAATATTCTCTGATCTTGACTTGGCCATGGGAGAACAATTATTAACAGCATCCACACACTGTATTGCCCTTGTAACCAAAGATGCTAATGAGTGTGTTTTAACTAGCTTCTCCTGGGAGAGGAGATTACTGTACTAAAAAGTGTGAAAAATGATCCGACCTAAATGGAAGGGACGAGTTTGGCTAGCAGTGGAGTGTCTGTAGCTTATGTGGCAAAGGAAATTGAGCACTGTCTGCACAAATAGCACAGTTGGTCCATATGCAGCGGGGTGAACTAGGGAGGCATATATTGTCCATGGCTCCTGTAACGCACTGAAGCCTGCCATGTTTCAGGAGTTTCTCTTGATGATCCACTTTTTGTGAATTACCTAGAAAGACCAGTGACCTTGGTCACAATTTCTAGTGAGAATATTTGCAGTGTTCTGCTTTTATCTAGAAAAGAAGCAAAAGGTAGATATGCAAAGCAGTATGTATACAATCTCCATGTTCAGTTGCTATTTGCATTGGGTGGTTGTTTCTTGATTCAGCTAAATTTTACATGATGAATACTTATTTTAAAATAAACACTTTTGAAACTAGAAGGGTGAAATCTGTAAATGGAAATTTATTTTTGTGTTCTGAAGTTTGAGGGTTTTAAGAATTGATTGTTATGTAAAAAATGCTATTTATTATAAAGTTGTGGAAATTATTTCCATCTATTTCACGTATTTCTTTTTTGGTTGTTATTTTGAATTCCTACCAAAATTAGAAATTAAAATCTAATTAGAAATTAAAGTTAGATATTGAAATCTGTAACAGGTATTTCTTGATTTGGACATAAGGTACACACTCTTAGAATAGTGGGTCAAGTAATTTGTATTTTAACTTAAAATAGAGAGTGTAAGATCTTCCTTTCCTAGCCATGAGGGCCACCTTCAAGTTTACAAAATATATATCGATTGGGAAAGAAGATTGATTGATTGATTGACTTTATTAGTTTCAGGTGTACAAAGCAACATAATAGTTAGACATTTACACCCCTCACAAAGTGATACCCTCCGCCCCCAAGCTACTACCCCTCTGACATCTTATACAACTGTTACAATACTACTGACTATCTTCCTTTGCTATGCTCCACCTCCTGTGACTGAGAAAGACAGATACCTTAAGAAGATTTTTAATTATTTTCTGAGTCTGAACAGGACCAAAGTAGTTAAATATATTAAGATAGCTTAATTTTAATGGTCTTTAAGCTTTAGAATGTCTAAGGATCACTTGGAATACTTGATAAAAATGCAGAATTGGGGCTGTACCTCCTGGGAATTGTGGAATCAACCTTTGTGACAAGTGCCCAGTGATTCTGATGCAGTGGTGGTATGCTACACTTTGAGAAACACTAAGGGAAGAGGGAAGATAGAACTAAGGAAATAATATTTTTTTTGTCTATTATTTCAGGGGCTTTGTCCATAACAATGAATTCTGATCATAATAGTGTAGATGATAATAGCTTCATTTTATAGATGAGGAACTTGAGTTTGAATTTGAACTAAGGTAAATGAGAGTCCATAGCTCTTTTCAACTACAACTTGTTGGACTTTTGTAAAAAGAAGTATTCTTTTTCCTGAAAAAAAGTTTTGAGCGTTTTCCCAAGGATTGATGGAGAAGGCTGAGTCATTATCTTCCCAGGAGAATTTCAAGAAGAGAGAGGACACTGCCTCTCCAGGGCTTTGGAGAGATGCTACTTGTTTGTGCAAATGGTTTCTTGTGATCTTGTCCAGTTTCTGTTATTTTTTGATTTAGTGACATAAGATCCTAAGCATTTGATGACACAGTTTCTTGAAGTATTCTCAATCACTCCTGTCCCTCTTGTAATTTGCTTTTCTACTCCAGTATGGAAGTTTTAAAAAAATGTATAGTGTAGAATTTGAAATACTATCTAAATCCTTTTTAGAACGATTAGATACAATATTTTAATTTTTTCTGAAAAGCTTATTTTAGGCCAGTACCACATTAGCATGCCAGCCAAATAGCGTAGTTTGTTTTAAATACATATTTTCCATTATAAAGGGCATCATGATTCTCCCCCACATTTAAAATATGTTTTAAATACATATTTTCCCCCACATTTAAAATATGTTTTAAATATATATTTTCCATTATAAAGGGCATCATAATTTTAAAAATAATTTTTTAATTTTTCAGTTACAGTTGACATACAATATTAATATTAGTTTCACCTGAAACTACATAGTGATTAGACATTTATATAACTCATGAAGTGATCACCCGTTAAATCTAGCTGTACCCGTCTGACACCATACATAGTTATTACAATATTATTGACTATATTCCCCATGCTGTAGTTTACATCCCCATGACTTTTCATCATAATTTTTAAAAACTGTAAAATCTAGAAGAAAACCTATGGATAGAATCCAGAATTCTATCATCTGAATGCAAACACCATTACCATTTTGGTATATTTTCTTCCAGGTTTTTTAAACCACATAGCTGTAATCACAGAATATGTAATTTGTATCTGTGGTCTTTTTAACATACAAATGTTTTTCTGTGTTAAATAGTCTTTACAACTTAATTATAAACGTAATTATAATTTACAACTTAATTAGCCTCAGAGTTCCACTAATGATGTTACCATTATTTACATAAGTTGGCCGTTATAGTTGTACATATAGATTTATAATAAAATATTAAAACAGTGGCTTATATACAATTTCATTGGGTTAAAATATGGATTTTTATTTTGGAATTGGACAGCATTCATTTCATTTAATGGATCTCCTCATAGTCTAGAACTCAAATGATTGATTTGATGCTACTTGTGAAAGGGAGAATCCATAATGAGGTCCTTCCATATTTTATATAAGTCAAATTATATTTTATAGAAGTCATCCTATTAAGAGTAATTTTTCTTTAAAAAATACAAAACAGACCTTTGGTGTTTCAGTATGATCCATTTTACCATTCTGAACAACCATCATTTTATTAAATACCAATTGCCTGACACTTTCTGGCTTCAGATATTAAGTTTCAGATTGATACATCCAGCTGCTTGACAAGAATATACATGGTAAGCCTTTACACACCCAATGTGTTACATGCCAGAGGTGAGTCTGTTTCAGGACTCTATTAAAGGAAATAGCTGTGGTACAGGGAAATAAACATCCAAGAGAAACAACAAAAACAAGACCGCTCCGTCCAAACTTCTCAACATTATCTTTCTGGGTCTGGGTAAATTCAGCCTTTTAATATTAGCTAGTCACATATGCCAGAAATGCCACTTGAAGTGTATTTATTCTCTTGTGTTACAGTGCACTTAGAATGCCTACTCCTCAGTGTACAAAAATGAGATCTCCAAGGTGCTTCTTTCTCTTTGAAAGTGAGACCACAGTCCCTGAGTGCTAGGGGCATCTTAGGAATCCTGGGGCAGTGGGGCAGGGGGTGGAAGATATGAGGGTTGTTGAGGGCAGAAGTTTATAGGATACAGAAGGTAGAAAGGCACAAAATGCACCTCATCAACTTGTCTAACCTGTCTCTTGGAAGTGCTCTTACATTTTAACTTTTTTTAAAAAGGGTGAACTTAAGTATTATATTTTGCTTTTTAATATCCTGTATTAAATGAGAGGAAGTTAGGTTTCTTTTTAAGAAGGCTCTTGTGTTGTTTTAAAGTTTTAAGGACCTGCTTGTGTTTAGTTCTAGATACCCATTCCTACTGGAGGACGAGACATTTCTTGTCTAATTATAAATCTGGATTGTAATACTGTGTGTGTGTGTGTAGGGAAGCAGTACACAGATTACAGTAATAAGTGTCCCGGAAGGAAAAGAAGCCACAGTGAAACCAAATGTCACCGGAGAAATCCTTTTAGTATTGTGCAGAGTGGTTCATTCTCTTTAAATTCACCCCATCTACCACCCACCCCATGAAAATAGTGATCTTCATGTTACAGGACCACTGCTTTATTTGCCGTATGTTCCTTGCCCTTTAATTTGTCAATGAAGGCACATGCTAGCGATACTACTTTTGTGATTGCCTTATTTAAAAAGCTGTGTTACAGAAAAGTTATACGCCCCGCCCCAACAAACACACATTCGGTGGCCGTATAGACAAAAAAAACGAAATAAGAGAAGGGGAATCTAAGGAGGAGGCAACGCTGATGGCTGGCGGTGCGTTCAATGAGACGTTTTCAAAAGGCATCCCTAAGAAAACCGTTTTGTTTATAGATTTGTTTCTGATTCCTCTGCGCCGCTCCAGTCCAGGTCTTGGAGCCCGCCCTCGAGGGGAATGTCCGGGACTCGGGTCGGTACCTTTTTCGCCTGGGAATTTCCAGTGTGCAGAAAAAAAATCCACGAATCTAGCCCTCTCTGCGTCTCCCCCCCGCCCCTCCGCTGTGCCCACGCAACCCCTTTCGAACGAGAATTTGACCGTATTCTGTGCTTCAGAGAACAGTTCCTTAGCTTCCCCCGCCCCCACCTCTCTGGAGGGGTGACCAGAAAGCGAGCGCTATAAAGGGGGCCAGGAGTGGGGCTGGCCGCCTCTTGCCACGAGGTCAGATTCCGAGTTCTTAGAGAAAAAGGCTGCTTCACTGCTGCTGCTTATCATGTAACCTCAAAAGGAAACTGATCATCTTTCTCATGCTCTCACGTACTTGGGTCATTATCGCTGATTACAGCTGGAAACAATTGATTTGCCTTTACGTATTTGTATGACTTGACTCTTCAAACACAAAGGTATATTTTTTATTATTTGATATTTAGTATGAAAAAGTATCTTAAGTGCTAAGCTTTTTTTTTTTTTTTTTTCCTTTTCCCATATTCAGAGTCTTTCCTTTGGAGTCACTTTCTGATAATTGAGTAGTCATATACTTGTTTGGGGGCAATATATAGGGGGGAGCAGTTTTTTGGGAGTCAGAAAATCTGGGAAGCTTTTATAGTTTGATAGTGGCTATGAATCGGTTGTTTTCCTTGAAGATGCTGATGGAAGAGGTGGGTGGAATGAGTGATGAAAGGAGCATAAATTTAATGTAACAATTTATCTTTAGTCAGTGAGAAAGAACAGTGATGCTCCAAGGCAGAAATCTCCCAGGAGACTTCAGTGTGGGTTTAGAGGTATACTTTCTCATGAGCCAAGGGTAGGCATAAAATTATTTCTTTATGTAAAAATATATCTGAGAAAATGGAAATGTTTTATAGTATGCCCTCATTAATTCTTATATTACCTCTGTAATATTAAAGACAAATATTATACAGCTATTTCGTGAATGAGAGAAACCTGAAATTTGATGGCTCGGCGGGACACCCAGATTTATAACAACCTATATAAAGTATTTTAAGGGATGTTGTGCAAATAAAAGCACATTTCTAGGTAGGATAGATTAGAGATTCCCTCCACAGGTATTAGTGAACTGGCTGTTGTGGGGTGGGGGGTGGCCCAAAGAGGATGACTTTTAATATGTAAATTTTAACCTCTTGGTAATATGTATTCCCCCATTTTAAATCTGGCATCTAAAAAATATATTATCTGATCAGGTGGAATATTTTTTTGCTTCTCTTAGATGATAGGTTTTGAGACAATAAAAGGAGAGAAAAAATTCTAAAGCTTATTCACTGCCCTCAATAGTCCCTGATAGAGGAGGGGATTGGCCACACAGGTCATCTAAACATGTGGATAACTCTGATATCTTTTCATTCGGCTTCAGAATACAGTGTATGATCCACCACCCCTCTCCATTATAACATCTTGCTTGCTAAATACACAGTTGGGCAGGGTACAGGTGAGGAGCCCTGGGCAGATAGAAGAGTCAGTCTGAAAGGAGTTAGCACAAGAAATCAGAGCACAGCACACGTAATGTTAAACGGTTGGCAGCATCCTTTCCAGCATGGAGGTGATGACCGTGGTCAGCATAATTTAGTTGTCCAGATACACCCTGTTCCTCATTGAGGAAATGGAGACAAACCTTTCTCATTCTGCTTTGTCCTGAAAGAAGTCCTGCTCTCAGAAAGCAGAAGGAACCCTCTCAGGAGTTAAAAAGCCATAGAGAGCACTACCAAAAGAAAAGATTTGATAATTGTTCTGTGACCCACATCAGTTGCTCCTGAGAAAACCTTCCCTTTTGGCTCATAGCTGACAATGATCTGACTGTCTCTTGATTTCCCCCCACAGGTTAACAGGAAGATCAGGAGACTGAGCGGCACCTTTTGGCTTTCTTGGCCTGATGCTGAACTTCCGAGGGTGAGCAAGGAGGAGATTTCTAACCAAACAGGATCCAGATGTTACCCGGACATTGGCTGATGTAGTCCAAACGGGCAGTGTGATGTTTTCTAAAATTTCTAAGATTCTTGGATCTCTTAAATCAATCCATTTTTGAAGTTGCCTCAAAGTTACTATGAATTTTACTTATAAGGCATTTTACTGTGATTTCTTGCTAACTAAGATTTTTTTTGGTGATTTAGCATCTTTTTAACCAATTTGAGTTTCCGCTATTTTCCATGAGTGGAGGACACATGAATAATACATCTCGGAGGGGAATTTAGCTCTCTGTGGACAGTTTCAGGGTTATATAATCTTTAGCAGACTCAGCATCATGCCCCCTACAGTTTTGGTGAAAAGGTTCATTAAAGTTAGCATATGTGGTTTCTGATGAAAGCACTTCCTGTTCCTTTAATTTGGGACCATCTGTGAGGTGAACACTTTCTTTCCAAATTTAGTAGATTAAAACATTTTACTGCTCCTTGGGGGAGTTAGTGGGTAGGGAATTAACATTTATTAAGCACTTAGTTTGGGAGTTGACCAGCAAAACCTCATGTAACCCTCATAATAGCATCTGAGGTAGACATATTTTATAGGTGAGGAAATTGAGGCTCAGAGGGATCAAACAATTCAAGATCCCCCAGATAGTAAGAGGCAGAACTTGGATTTGAATCTGAGAGGGATTGTTTCCATCGCCAGTGCCCTTGCTGCCAGGCCACTGGGATAGCAGCAGAGGTACAATGGGGAGAGATCAACCTTTTTCCAGGGCTCTGATGTCCCTAGTGTCCCTTCCTTTCCCTAGCTCACACCCGGCTACTCCCTACTCCCTGTTCAGATTTAACCTAGAAAGTTTTAGCTGATAACCACATAACCCTTTGCAGTTTAAGAAGACCGCAGAGAAATCTTTCATTCCTCAACGAGTGAAGCTGCTGTATCGTGGTGGCATTGATGGCAGTGGTTGGGCTAATGTTTGAGGACAGGCAGCCTGTTACTTACTAAGCCATTTTTGGACACAAAAGCTGGGATTATAAAGAAAGGGGAGTCCTGCTGCTCGTTCTCCTTGCTCGTCGCAGGATATTTCCTTCTGTGCTAGAAGGCTAAGCCTAGGAAGAACATTTCTAGTCCCAACTCTGGGGAAGCCGCCACTGTTGCGGCTTCTGAGGTATCTGGGGTAGCCAGCAACCCTCTTCTCTTGAGCTCTACCGTTCCTGCTCTAGCAGAGTGAGTTAGCTATCTGAATTAATTTCTTTCAGAGGTAGCCCCTGATAGAAGTTTGCATGTTTTGTAGTGGTAATTTAAAAAAAAAATTCCACATGATCCTTTTCTAGTTTGTGTTTCCTATAGGCTCTTTTGTATAAGGGGAGTAAAGTTTTAACCACCCAAATCTACTTGGGTGGTTAAAAAATAAAGTGGTGTGATGAATTAAGGAAGAATTTCAGTATTTGTCGTTTGAGGCAATGCTTCTCAAACTTAAATGTGCATAAGGATTACCTGTGAATCTTGCTGAACTACAGATTCTGTTTTAGTAGGTCTGGTGTGGAGATTGTAATTCTGCGTTTTTATGCTAATATTGCTGGCCCAAGGTCCATACTTCGAGTAGCAAAATTAAAAGTCTCCTTAAGTTCCAGTTAATAAGAAAAATTAATGGAGTTTTTCTATAAAATCTGTATATGTCATTTTACCAGGTAGGAAAGTACGTTCTGTCATGGTTATGTTAAACAAAAATGGTAATGCCACATTCTTCATATGGGATACCAAATGTCTGAATTGAACTTTCCAGAATTCTGTGAATCACCTAGATGTTATATCCATACAATGGCAACTTCCAGATATTTGAAGACATTAAAAATGAATTTCTCACTTTTTGTTTAGATCTTTAGCAGTGTGCAGATATTTTTTTATATTGGAGTAAGGCTTTTGGACACATTTTAGGATTGGTTAGCATTTGTGCATTCCTAGTCGTCTGATTACTTCAGTCAAGTTTGCTATCTGTCATGGCACCTATTTTTTAGAGTAGCTAATAAGTAATAAGTAAAGCATGCCTTCTCAAATAGGGTGATACTGTCCCCAAGAGGGCAAAATTGGTTCTTGGGGGGACATACCTTAGCTATTACAATGGTTTGTGGCCATCTAAAGGACCATAGTACATAAACAGATATACTGTATATCTATGGTTCTAAACTTTCATCAGAGGACAATTAGGGAAAAAAATGTTTGTCACATCTTAGGGCATGTGCTAATGAGAACAAGTTTGAGACACACAGCTGTATGTGCGCTACACATCCTTCTTCAGTTGAAGTCAAAAAGATTTTTCTCTGGCCTGCTATGTTTTAGTATCTTGCTTTATGTCTGTGTCATTGTCATGGATTTTTAAAATACCTGCTTCCAGAAAAAGGGTGTTCTTTTAATTTCAGGATCATTTTCTTCTAGTATATCCTTAAATATGTTTAATATTTTAAGAAATTGTGATAGAATATATATAACATAAATTTTATCTTCTTAACCATTTTTAAGTATACAGTTTGGTGGCATTAAGTACACTCACATTCTTGTGCAATGGTCACAATTCATCTTTTGAGACATTTTTCATGTTCTCAAACTGAAACTCCATATCCATTAAACAGTGACTTCCCATCACCCTCCTCCCCGCCACCACACCATTCAGTTTTTTTATCTTTATAAATTTGACGACTGTAGGTACTTCTTATAAGTGGAGTTATACAATATTTTTTCTTTTGTGACTGGCTTATTTCACTTAGCATGTCCTCAAGGTTCATCCATGTAGTAGCGTATGTCAGAAATTTCTTCCTTTACACCGCTGAGTAGTATTCCATTGTATGTATATACCACCTTTTGTTTCTCCATTCATCTGTTGATGGGACATTTGAGTTGCTTCCACCTTTTGCCTATTGTGAATTATCCTGCTATGAAAATGGGTGTACAAGTATCTGCTTGAGTCCCTGTCTTTAATTCTTTTGGATGTCTACCTAGATGTGGAATTGCTAGATCATATGGTAAATCTATGTTTGATAGTTTGAGGAACTGCCATACTGTTTTCTAAAGCATCTATACCATGATGATTTCTTTTTAACTCTTTTGTGCAGTGTTTGGCAGAGTGCAGTGAAAAAGTGTATACACCATGATTATATGACAGAAAGTGACCTGAAGTTCAGAGTAAATAATCTGATGAGTGGTTTAGCACCCCGACTGTTAAAACAAATCAAACTTCCCTTACACACTCACCTTGTGTGTCCACATACCACAGTATACACACAAACAAGTGCATGGCTGGGAATAACTCCTCTCAGAATCATTGAGGTAACGCACTTAGAGCATATGGGTCAGGTCCTTTGGAAAATGTGGACCACTTGCCATGGAATCCCACATTTAAAAGAAACCTAGAGAGGCTTATGGGAGATTTGAAATGGTCAGAGCTACAAAGCTGGGCCACCCTTGTGAGTGAAGAGGAGCTGAACCGAGAACACGAGAACACCTTGAGGATAGGAATCATGTGAGTTTGGATTTTCACCCTCCTCTTCATTCCTCCACCTCCTTCCCTCACCTCTGTAAGCGTGTGAGCACATGGTCATGCTGCGAGTTTTTGTTGAACAAATCATGCAGAGTGGAAAACAAGTGAAAGAATTATTTATTTTCTAATCTGTGGAAAACTATGTTGAAGGCTGTCAGAACTTTCTACTTCACACCTCTGTCAAGAGTAAAGGAGGTGGGTTTAATCAGGAGTAGAAGACGAGGGTTGGAGGACACCGAACGGATCACAGGGCAAGGCTGCTGAATGTACCCTTGTGTCATCATGGATGAACGGGGACTGTCTGAAGGATGGCTGACATATGTGGGCCTTCCCAGCCCTGCTGTTCGGTGCTGATGTTTCACAGCTTTTAGACAGACAGTGAAATCAGTTTGTTTGTTTCTCTGTGGTGTTGAACAGCATCCAGCATTAAGATAAGAAAGGGGTTCTCAAGCACAACACGAACGTCAGAATCTAGGACTGGTGCCGGGTTGCAGCCACAGTGTTTAGAGCAGATGGGAGGTGTGGGGTGTGCGGGGATGGTGTTAAAAGACTGGCTCTCTCCTCTCCATACCTCGTTTATGTTTGTTCATTCTCCACCTTTCATGGTTGTTGATTGTGTGTGTGGGGGGACTGTCTCAAAATGCAAACCTTTGGGAAAGGTTACTGTTTATGTCTCAGTGTGAATTAATTTTGAAATGCCTTCTTGAGCTTTTACTGGATGAGAAGGGCACGAAGACTGACCTGGTCAGACAGCAGCTATGGCGGGACATGCAGTCGTGGGAGCAGCTCCGGGAATGGACTATGAAGGTTAAAATCCAACTTGGCCTCCCCCACTCTCCTTCACCTGGCCTCCATATTGCCGTCCATGGTGTTACCACTCTATCCAACTCAAGGCCTTGGAGTTACCCTCTGACTCTCCTCTCTTTGTGCGTTCAGTCTGCTGTCACTCCTATAGATTGTATGTCTGAAATATTTCTCTAAACAAATTTGCCCTTTCTATTCCTGTAAGCACCACTCTAGTTGAGGTCTAGTTGACCTGTCATCTTGGTCACCTACACACAGCTGCCACTTTATCCTTCCTGAGGTATGGCTTTACTCATGCTTTTATTCTGTTCAGAATCCCCATGGCTTATCACATTAGCTCCAGCATTCTCAGGCGTTATCAAGGCCCTGTAGGGTAGGGCAGCAAACTTGACTCCATGAGTCTCCTCTTTTCCTATATTCTTTTCTTGTTGGGCTGGTGGTCCAAAGAGGCTAGAATGCTAAACAATCAAGTATTAAACGGAACTTTGCAAAATAGGTAATAATTATAACTACCATAATTGAGTGTATATTGTGTGCCAGGAGTTGTTCTAGGCATATCATGTACGCTACCTCATTCACTAACCTACACCCTGACAGGATTCAGTTAATATACCCATTTTATGGGTGAGAAATTTAATAAAATCTATATGGTTATTAAGTGAATGGAACTGGGATTTGAACCCAGGTTTGTTTGATTTCAAAACCCTATGCTTTTAAGCACTGGATGAAGAATATATTCCGGGCAAGAATTCCATCTTGGATAAAAGTTTGGAGCAAGAATGAATGTGTTATTTTCCAGCATTCATAAGGACTGCATGAGTAGGAGGTGGAAGAAATATGATGTAATAGAACATTAGTTTGGTAGGGCTGCCATCACACAATACCACAGACTGGGTTGCTGAAATAACAGTAGTTTATTTTCTCACAGTCTGGAGTCTGGAAATCCAAAATTAAAGTGCCGGCAGGGTTGATTTCTCCTGAAGCCTCTCTCCTTGGCTTGCAGATAGCTTGCGTGTCCACATATGGCCTTTTCTCTGAATATGCATCTGTGGTGTCTCTTTTCTCTTCTAATAAGGACGCCAGTCAAATTGCATTAGGGCACATCCTAATGACCTCATTTTAACTTCACGACCTCTTTAAAGGCCCTGTCCCCAAATACATTCTGAGGTACTGGGGCTTAGGGCTTTAACATATGAATTTGGGGAGAGAAACACAATTCATTTGATAAAAGATGGATTTGATGCAGATGGATATTAGAAGATGTGGAAAGCAGGCATAGGAATTTAGTTTTGATGTGGGAGGTCATAGGGTCCTGTTGTGGTTGAGCAGGGGAAAACATGAATATTATGGCTTTCCCACTCAAACTTCCAGCTGCTTTTAAGTGTGATGGTAGTGAGAATGAGGACTATGGGGGATGTGGGAAGCATTCTGGAGAAGGGACTATTAGGACTTTTCTACAGTGGAATAAAGGAGTAGGAAGAGTCAAATCTTTAAGTCCTCTAGAAATTTCTAGAAAAATGAAGATAGTTTGTTGGTGGAGGTAGAGGAGCAAAGGGGGCATATGGGAAGTTTGGTCTTGAACCTGTTGATTATACTCTTGACAACATATAATTAGAACTCAGAGAAAAGGTCAGGGCTGGAGACAGGAATCTGGAGTCCTTTTACAGTGATATACCTGTGGGAGTGGGGAATGCTTGCTCAGATTCCAGAAAAGACAGGAGACAAGAATTGTCAGGTCTCAAATTGTTTTGCTGTCACATAGATTTGGAAGATAGTATGGAAGTTTTCTAGGACCTCTCTAGCTAAAATAGCACTTCAAGCTCTTTCCCGGTGCCTTGCTTTGTTTTTCTTCATAGCACATAAAATATGAAGAAAAAATAAAATTTATTCATATTTTATCTATGAAGCTATTTGATTGCTGTTTGTCTTTCCTGGTAGAATGGAAGCTCCACGAGGGCACAGATTATTTTTTTGTACTATATTCCTAGTACCTGGAAGAGGGTCCAGAACATTGTAGCTGCTCAATAAATATTTGCTGAATGAATCTATGAATAGGTTAATTTTTATGATTAATAGAATTTAATTGATGATTGCTAGATGTTGCCTTTTTATCTTGTCTTAAAATAAAATTTTGTTCCTTAGGAAATACCTTTAGATAAATAAACACACAGACACCAATATTTGAGAATCTTGAAATGTACAGTCTAAAAACTTAGTTTTGTTTCTATTTGTTTTCTCTTAAATTGTGCTTTCCTGAAAGCAAGATCACCTAATCCCTTCTCTGTAACAGCATTTCTTTATGAGAAAGTAAGTGTGATTTTCTTTTAAAATCCAGCCATTTCAGCAATCTGCTTACTCTTATCAGATTATCTGTTTTTACCTACTTTTTTTGGGGGGCGGGGGAGTAATTTTCACAGAAGTTTATTTGTGGAGTCCTTGGTTTCTGTCAGGTTTCTTTTCCTTTTACTCACCATGCCATATTTAAAGATTCCCATGTCATTGTACCTATATGGGTGCCAACAGTCCATACAAACATAATAAGTCTGTCACCTTTCTCTATACTTTTCTCCAGGCGGACTGATGGGTATGATATGGCATCTCATAAAATACAGCTATAGGCTACAGGTAGGATAAGCATTTAAACCAAGTCCACCCTCCTTCTTTATTCTAAGGAATCATAAACAAAGGTAAACCTGAATCTGTTTGTATTTCATACAGGTAAAGACTCTTATGAAATCTATTCTCTCTTTTTCAGATAGTTTGAGTGGTATAAATGGTACTAGAATTATTGGGTTAAGTAATTTAAAGCAATAGTTCTCCAGCAGATGGGGAATTGCTCCTTAAAGGACTATAAAAATCACCAGGAAGTGTTTTCAAGGGCCACACAACCTCATTTTGGAGATTGTAGTGGCCAGAGAGCACCTTACTGATGGGAGTGCGTCACACCTCTCAGGTGTGCTGGGGGAAGAAAAGGGTTGAAAATCACTGGTCCCAGATTCTGAGGGTTCAAGTGAACAAAACACGTGAAACTAAAAGATGACTGTTGCTACCTATCCTGTACTCTTTATTGCAGGATGGGTTTTGGTTTCCCAGAAAGTTTGCTGGAATTTTTGGAATTTTAAGTTGTATAGGCTGATGGGAAGAGGATACTCTGCAGGGTAACAGGACAATTCTGTAAAATCCAGAATGAGGTTAAGAGATGAAATTTGAGCGTGCTTGTCGGAAATAGAGGCAAATGGAAGGATGTTCACAGGCGAATCTATTTACTGAACCTCATGGCCAATTTAGTGCATCTTTAGGAATAGCTCATTATCATAGTTTTCTGACTTACAAGTGCTACAATTATGGTATTTTTATACATCGGGCTCCTTCCTAGCCAGTTTGATTGCTTAAATGTGGAAGTGTTCTGGGGGAAACATGCTATGCAGACAACAAGGTATGACTAGACAGGTTTTGGTCCAATATGTAATCTACCCCTCCCCGCTCCTCCCAGCCACACACAAATTAGGGTGGAGATTTACTCGATGGTCATAATAAAGGTATGGGCACAGGAAGGGAACTAACATTTATTAAATATCCAGGACGTATCAAACACTTTACATACACTATCTCCTGTGATTTTAGCAACTTGAGGTAGATACTAGTGTCCCAGTTTATATGTGAGTAAACTGAGCTCAGGGATCAAGGGACTTGTCCCAGGTCACATAGCTGGTAAGAGCTAGAGATGAGTATCAAAAGCCATGATACCACAGTCTTTTAGTAAATGGGCTTTCAGATTTCCTCAGTTAATTCCAATATTAAATTATCCTTTCAATTACAAAATTCTTTTCATAGCTATACATATTTATTGTATTTTGTCTGCTAATGTGGGTTATAGCTGGCGAAACTTCATAACTGTGTATTTCATCTTAATCTTTGACCATTCTCCCAGGCATTAATTCCATTAGAGATAAAGTATATATAAAGTACCTAATGTAGTATTCAGTACATGGTGTACATTCAATAGTAGTAGTTATTAACCTTATCAGTATATATATCAAAGTATTATTGTGGGTCTATACTATTTTATTATTTTTGGGTAATGATGTCTGTTCTCCACATGATCAAGGCTAATTTCTCCTTCTCAGCTCTTAAATATTTTTAGTTAGTCTTTCTATCTGGCGCATGCTACTGTCCTTGTTTATAGAAATTCAAAATAAATCCCTGTAGACTATGTCAAAAAACTAACCCCCCCAAAAAAACTCCCAAAGCCCCTAAACCCCAAGTTTAAAATTCTGAATTAAAAGTTTTAGAAGCAAAATTCTTCTTGATCAAATGCATCCTATCAGGCATTCATGACTTCATATCAAGCAGGACATTATATTATCATCCCTAATCTAATTTGACAAAATGTGTTATCTATGTTAAAATGGGAAGGGAAAAGGAGATTATGAATATGAAAGTTTTAAAAACAGATAAGTCAACGTAGAAATCAGCCCAATCACACATGTTTAATAGGAGACGATGTGCTGAGCATTTATTTCTATATTAAAAAGACGTTAAGTTGAAATTAACCCACCTTTCAAATTGAACCTTCTGGGAAAAGAGGTTTAAATCATTACCTAAATGAAAGTAGAACAGTGCTTGGAAATCTCTTAGCCTCCTGCCTTTGCAGGTGCACATAGGCCAGTGTCTGATACAAAAAAAGAATGGAGGGTCCTTCTGTCAAAAATCTTTGTTTAGTTACTTCAGATCCCCAAATTCAACTATGAAACATTTAGTCCTTTGGGCTTAATTAATTGCCTTCAGATTATTTATCTCCTTAAAAAGTAAATATCCCCTCCCATCCCCCCCAAAGTAAATATTCCCATGAAAGAGAACAAAGTTATTTATTTACATTACAATGTGAATCAGTTTATCAGTTTTCTTCCTGAAGGCTGAGCTAACTTCCCCGAGGATAGAAGGTTTTTATAGAGGGATATATAGGAAAGAATAATTTTGGACTATGTTTTACTATCTGGAATTTGCGTATTTGTGTGGGAAAGAGAAAAAAGAGAATGGAGAGGGGGAAAAGGGAGGAAAAGGGCACTTGAGAGGAGAAGGTACTTTTTCCCCCCTTCATTCTGTTTAAGGCAGTTCAGATTTTAGTATCCTTTAAGGAGGCAAGAGGGGACAATATTCCCACATTCGGTATTCACGATGGTGGTTTCATTCATATCTGTGGAAATGAAATCTTTGAATTGTCAACAAGGCAGAGAAAGCAGAAGCAACCACAGAACTTGTAATGCTCTGCCCTTTTGGACAAAGCTCACCTACATCACTTCTATTTCTCTGTGTGTCTTTTATGGGTAAAGTTCATGATTATATAGAAACCAGGAAACATCCTCATGAGCTAAAACAATTTAAGGGTGAATTTTAAGGAAGTGCACCAGTTTCATGTGAATGTTTTGGGTGAGTTTTGATCATTATTTATTAAAGGGTGTAGTACAACACATAGCCCTTCAGACCAACACCGAACATTACTCCATTGTGTCGTCTGATTTTGCATGAATCACATACACATTTTAGTATGTGAATATTTTCTAACATCTAATGGGAAAACTTTTATTTCTTTATAAATGAAGTGTTAAAGGGGAAGGCAAATGTTTTGTTTTCCAGTTTACAGACTTGGATTTCAGTCTGTTGCTGGACTAGAAGGTATGTCTGGTCAGGGTACTGTAGCACTGGTGTGATTTAGCCTCTGTTCACAGGGCATCTAATAAATCAGGATGTTTAACTGTGTGACATGGCCTTGTACAAGGAGCCTCTTCGGCCCACCCATCAGAGGACAGGCCTGTGTGCCTACTGGACAGCAGTGGGGTTACTTTACATAGTGGATGACTCACCCGGCACTCCATAGGTGCGCAGAAAATATTTGTGGGACAAAGTGGTACATGGCACCTCTTTATAGATACTTTCAGCAAGAGAAAGCTTCAGTGAACTGTCTCCTGGGACACTCCAGCATTAATTTTGCCTTGACACAACCAGTCCATAGTATGCAAGGTTGTACATACTGTACATGCTGTACTTAGAAACGTTTCAGGTTCCTTCTGTCAGCAATGAGGAAAGTGTTCCAAGATGTGGTCACCCTTTGTTAATTCCTCTGTAGGATGATTAGGTTAGTAGATAGGGATACTTATTTACCTGCTTATTGAGGATACTTATTTCCTCAATAGAAGTAGAAGGGTAGACTGGGCTTTGATGTTAATCATTTGCTGCAAACAGGACCTAGAAGATTATTTTCCAAAGCAACTTTTTGGTTTTTCCAGGCTAAAACACACAAAATAATCTGTATGCCATTTGTAAGGAAGCAGTTTGTAGATCTTACTAACTACAGCTGTCTGTGCCATGGCCTGGAGGTCAGATATTGTAGGTGTTCTTGGGAAGTATATGAGTCCCGATAGTGCTGAGTATATACATCTCAGTAACAGTAACAGTACCTGAGCATATAACCAGAATGTTCGTACCTTCGGATATAAGCTCCACAAAGACAGGGATTTTGTTTGCCCAATGCACTGCTCAGTCCCAGTGCTGAGAAAAGTACCTGCCATTTAGAAGGTACTGCCATATTGAAGAATAAATGAATTTGAAACTATATGGTCTAATTTGTTCCTCTGCATTTAAAAAAGTTAGAACACTCAGAAGTTTAAATGTTTCCTGAGAGTTAAAAAAATGTTTTACATTGCTATGGAGAGAACATTATTATTTTTCAGGGAAAGCATCTCACAAATCAATATGTTGCATAAAATGATTATCTGTTTTGAAAGCTCCTGAAAACATTTTACATTATTTACAAAATTAATATGAACCAAAGAATCCTGGGCAAAAGATGGCTGGATTTTTATATTTACAAGATATATGAAAATAGTTGTGTAGCAACTCAGGTGCTGAGAATGAAGAGATTCTAATTCAGGGGGCCAAAGGGTCTATTTTGATGTCTGTGTGGTATTACACATAGAATAATTTTGGAAGCATTTACATTTGTTTCCATTATTCAATTAAATATGTACTAAGTAATAAGTAGTTGGCTACTTATTATACAAGGGATACATGTCCTGGGAGATTACAGTGCAGTAGAGAGACTCATCAATAGATAATTTCAACACAATTTAAGAGCCATGATGGAAGTCTGATTGGAGACACAGAAGAGGGGCCTTAAGCCAACTGGGAGTGAGAGTGAGGGTGGTGAGGAGGGAGGGTCAGGAAAGGCTTCAGGGGTATTGGGTGTTAATTTAAGTCTTGGGGGAGAGTTGAGCATGAGTGGGCCAGGTGAGGAAGCAAAAAGCATTCTGTGCAGAGGCAGCAGCAGAAATGAAGGCCCAGAGCTGTGCAAAAATCTATGCAGCTTGGTATTACTGTAGGTAATGAGGGAGATTAGGCTTGTGTGGAAAGCAGGGCATGGACACCTGCCATTCTAAGAAGAGTGGACTAGATGCTAAAGATGATAGGGAGCCATTGAAGGATCCTTAGAGTAGAAGAATTCTTAGACTTGGTTGTGGATATGGCATCTGGAGGGTGTTTTTAAGAGGGCAAGACTGGATGGGCGATTACTCATGTGAGAGAAGGCCTGTCTTGGACCGTTTAAATTGAGATGGAGAGGAGAGGAAGGTTTCAGAACCAGGTGTTCAACAATTATTAATTGAATCTGGAACTATTTGTTTGAATGATATGATATTGTCTACATTCTATCAATAAAAATGTGAAAAGTCTTTACTAGTTTATTTTAAAAACTATTTTTTAAATTAGAAAAAATATTCAGAAGAACAGTATTGTTTTACATTTTTGCAAATCTCTTAATGTTTAGCTTCATGGAAGACACATTCTCACATCTCTTTCTGCATTTAATTTGTTGCAATATGTTGTTTTGGTAGAAGTATATGAGGAAAATTTGTCCTTATACAGACATAGAGCTGGAAAAGGAAGAAATGTTTTAATAGTCTTTTCAGGTAATTGTGGATATTCTTCTCTAATATTATGCCAAAAATAAGCCGTAGCTCCTTAAAGGACAAATGGAATCTGAAACCATATCAATGAACTTTTTGAATGCTGATACATTAATATCCATTGGTTTCTCTTCCACCTTGAATGGAATGTGCAATTATATAATGTCTTGTGTGGTTCATTTGAAAAATATTAGTTAATTGAGTTATGTACATTTTCAAAATGTTGCCACATTTCATTATATAGTATTTAAAAAATCACATTTGTCAACATACCATCACTGACCTCATCAAAAATGTCTTTAAATATTGGGAAGCTATCAAGCTCAGGGTGTCAAACAGAAGTGTCCCAAATTCTAATTCTTATTTGTAGACTAGAATTTTATCATTAGCAACACATACTGTCAATTGTTCCTTGACAGGCCTTACTTTGTTCATTTAAAAAATATGTCTAACAAATACCCAAGTCTGAATATCCACATTTTGTCAGGCAAGTAAAATTGGTGTTCTATGAAAAACAGACTAATTCAGCTCATGATTCAAACATTATTTGATTAGAACAAGTGGCAATGTCATATCGTTCAACCTAAGAGACCAAGTGCTTTTTCAGACAGTCATCATAGAATGTTAAAAATATATTTCAAGGGTCAAGATTTAATAAAATTAATGATTGTTACTGTTTCCTCTAGGATTTTCTAAAGTGAAACTGGCTTCTTTTTCCCCTTTTTTCTTTTCCTGCCACTGGTTGGTGAGGAATAATTCAATGACTCTTAGTTCATTTTGTTGTCACTGCCTTGATTTGTTGTAAGGCACCAGAGGTTTCACCTACTGCGTTTGTACCATTGGTGCAAATGTCAACACAATTGTTCTAGGGTAATAGATGACATTAAAAAAAATTACTGTACACTTGGAAAGCTTCAATACCTCTTATGTTTGTTGTGAGACATTCATATTAAAGATCTTCAGTGATTAGCTGGTGCTGATACCTGATGAATACAACCAAAATATCACGTATAGACAGTCTGTGGATCTGTCCATCTCTAAGGCAAAAATGCAGATCTGTCGGCAAGATTGGTTTTCATGTTTGCAGTTAAATCTGTAACTTGATGACTTATTGTATCATTGGAAGGTGGAAGCACCATGATTTCTTTTATTGACTTTTCATCTAGAAAGCATTCAGCAAAATAAAATCTACCAGGTTTTATTGGTTGCTCACCTGTGATGTCTGTTCACTTCTTCAGCCAATGCAGTCCCGTAACTTACCATGTGACATACTTCACTGACTTTCTCATTTCAATTTTAAAAAACTGCACCAAATGACTTTTGGCTTTTCAAAAGGTCATGATATCTACATTTAGAAATTTAGTATCTTTTAATTAACTGGCACGATAACTACAATTAATTCAGCAATGCTCCATTGTATAAGACACAGTAAATGATTAATGTCTATAAAGCCAAAGGAACGACGGCACCGTCATATTTTTATTTCTTACTTACAGTTTTTCTCCAGTTGCTTTGGAATAGATTTTGCACTTCCATGCGTCAGGGACCTCTGATATGTCATTTTCACCCTTTTTCTGTATTGTTAGATGTAGACAGTGCATGTGAGCCTTGAGGAAAATGAGCCTCCTAATCTCTCTCTTTAAATCAAAAGATCAGGCTCCAGAGTCAGACAAATGAGGATTTTAATCTCTTCTCCACCTATGATGAACAGAGTGACCTTAGGTAAATTCTCAAGGCCTCATTTCTTAAACATAATTTCTGTGGTTAGGAATCTGGGAGTGGTTTGGGGAGTGGTTCTAGTTCAAGGCTGCTCATGAGACTAAGTCAAGATGTTGGTCAGTGCTACCATCATCTGCAGGCCTGACGTGGAGCTGGCGAATCTCCTTTCAAAATGGCTCCCTCACATGGCTGGCCAGTTGGTGCTGGCTGCTGGCCTTAGCGGATGTTTCCGGTGTCCTCATAACATGGTGGCTGTCTCCCACAGAGCGAATGTTCAACCATATTTGATTAGAACAATAGCAGTGTTGAATCATTCAACCAAATAGACCAAACTGAGTTTACATCACACCATTTAAATGAAGCAGGGTATTTAAAAATTTTCCTTTGATATTAACTATCATTCTTGACCGTGTCTGGGAGGGCTTCTGGGCATTGGGGGTGGTGGTCTTCTCAAACAATACGATTGCTTTAGCATATCATAGAAAACTTTGAATGTTTAGTTTGAGACAGTAGTCTTTCACTGACCATGTTTATCTGCATTAAGTTGTTCAGAGGCCATGATGTTGAGGTTTGTATGTTCATATACCAAGTGAAACAGGAAATAATTTTAGGGGGAAAATTAATTTTGTAAAAAAAAAAGATTGCCATGAATTTTGTCCATGAATTTATTTGAATGGCCATTTAAGGCTTTTATTATACCTAAAATATGTTAGTGGGAAGGAAAAAAATCCAAATAGATTGTATTGAGAAAGCCCAACATCTCCCTTGCAGCATCTTTTAAGTGATTTTGCTTTTTGATGAATTGCGATTACTGGAGCTTTTTATTTTCTGCAGCTACCTTAAGGCAGTTGTTTCCTTTTTATTTTTTTTTTTTAAGTTACTAAAGTCCAAAAATTGGGAGGGATAGGCAGCAAGAAGTTTTGGAGGCAATACAAGGAAATATTTACTTTGGAACCCTCCCACCAGTGTCTTTTACCACCTGTTAATATCGAATACCAAGTCAAGCTCATTGTCTCCCTCCCTTTTTCCCTTCTTCCCTTCTGGAGCCCTAGCATTCTGCGTCTGCTAAGTTCCCTGTGACCTGAAGCTGGCAAGCCTGTTCATTTGTCATACAGCTGCAAAGCAGAGCCTGATTGGGGATCCCGATATTGCTCTCCACCTCCAACTGGACCACACCTGTGGATTCTGTCCTGGCAATGCTGCCCTAGCCCTTTTTTCTTTGCATTTACTTTCCTCTTGCCCACTCCCTCTGCCCCAGGACCAGGTCAGTTCCCTCCTTGGTATTGCAGTGGCTTCTCATGGCCTCTGGGCCCCTCAGTGTCATCCTCTCTATGCTGCTCCCAGATTCATTTTGTCTGCCCCAGCCTTTCATGTTCAATGTTTATTAAACAAAAACCCAGTGTCTCAGCCTGCCACTGGAGGTGCTCCACCCAAAGGCACCAAGCTACCTTTTGCATTTAGTGTTACCATTTTCCCTTTGACTATCCTGAAAGGTACTGTATGCGTTTATCTGACTTCTTCATAGTTCTTTCCTCATGCTGTAAATGCTGTGGGCTGAAATCCCACCACCCCGTTAGTGCCTATCTCAAATGCCACCTCTTTCGAAAAGATTTTCCTGGTGACTTCTTCTGTTCTTCCACCAGACTTGTCTCTTTTTAGGACGTTCACTGAACTTTGTATCCCTCATGATATTTAATCATAGTGTTTCTTTTAGTATAGCATGACTGTACTTACCTTATCATTCCTACAAGATTATAATGTATTTGAAAGGACCGACATAATCATTCATCTTTTTCTCCTGTCAACTCCTAGCCATGGTTTTAGCAAGTAATAGGACTTCAATAAAAAATTGTGTAAATCCATTTTAAAAAGTATTTAAGATAGTAAAGAGCAAAATTCCGTGTTTCTCAGACACCAAGTAAACTTGCAGAATAAAGAAATTACATACATACAGACACATACATGTATGTATTTATCATTTTGCTAAGATGGCTTTGTTCCAGTATTGAAGACTACAAGGGTGTAGGGCACTGCTTTTTTATTCCTGGGCTGCGCTCCCCGACCCCCAAATTGAGTTGTTACCCCAATTATCTGAAGACAGAAAAATGGCCTCAAATTATATTCAGTTTAGGACACTGTAGAAAGGAACGTTGGCAAACATTTACTAAGTTAAGAGAGAAGTTGCTTTGAGGCGTTGGAGGAGATGGCCCTTAAGAACCTTCCAGAGACGCCAAAGTCGGGCTGGTGAAAATCTCCCCACGCCAGGGCAGGCGGAGGACTTCCTACTCCCCGGGAACCAGGCCGACCTGTTCCCCCGCTGCCTCCCCGCCTCCCTCTCAGCCCTAGAGCCCAGCCGCGCACCCACTCCCCGTGCTCCCGTGCCCCGCGGGGAGCGCGCCGAGGGCAGGGCCGGCCGGGCGTCTGTGCACGGCGGGGGGGCGGCCGGCCGGGGTGCAGGGCGGGGGGCAGGGTCCGGGAGGTGGGAGGCCGCGCTCGGCCGGGGTTTCCAGGTGAAAAGCAAGAAAACAACCGGTGGGTGTAGGCGGAGCCGGGCGGGCGGGGCGAGGGCGGAGGGCACATTGCCTCATCCTGTACATTTTACTGGAAACGGAACGCATCCGGAGGAGGGTCCGGGAGGTGGCCCCGATGCAGCCAATGGCCCGGCCGGGCGCGGGGGAGGCCGGCGGGGAGGCGGTCCCTTCTCCCCGCCCTTGGCCCCTACGGCCGGTTAAATAGGAGAGCCGCGCCCGTGCCCGCGCCGTCATCCCTTCGCTTGGCGTCCGTGCCCGCGGCAGCCACAGCCACAGCCGGGAGGCAGCCGCGCGCAACGAGCCGGGGGCGCGGGTGTCTGGGGGTCCCCGAGCGTCGCGCCCGGGAGCATGATCGTGGACAAGCTGCTGGACGACGGCCGCGGCGGAGACGGGCTGCGGGACGCGGCCGGCGACTGCGGCCTCATGACCAGCCCGCTCAACCTGGCCTACTTCTACGGCGCGTCCCCGCCCGCCGCGGCCCCGGGCGCCTGCGACGCCGGCTGCTCCGCGTCGGGGCCGTCGGCGCCCGGCTCGCCCGGCTCCGACTCCTCCGACTTCTCCTCCGCCTCGTCCGTGTCGTCCTGCGGGGCGGTGGAGTCCCGGCCGAGAGGCGGCGCTGGCGCGGAGCGGCTGCCAGGTACCCGCCGCGGCCCGGGAGGGGGAGTCCGGCCGCCCCGACGCGAATACCCCGGCCCGGAGTTAGGTGGCTGCTGCGCCTGCCTGGGCGGAGCACAGAATCACTAGCCATCAGTTAGGAGGCGGCTCCTGCAGGCCGTGCCCTGCGCTGCGCGTTTGACATAACTCGATGCCCTTTGGCATCCAGCCGGCCTCGTAGCTTGAAACACGGCTCGGAGCAGAGCTCTGACTTCTGTGGGGGCCATGAACCGTGTTAGATTTTCTCTCGTCTTTATTAAAAAGCAGCTTTACTAAGCTAATAATTCACATGCTATGGCGAGGTGTTGGGTCTGATGGAGGTGTACCTTTTTCTTGTGGCTTTTTTAGTGAAAGGGTTTGAGCACTGTGTGTAAGGGCGTGACTTATTTCTCCCTAAGTACTTGTGGAAATTTTCAGTAAAAGGACTTTTAAAGAAAGGAAACCGATATTATTGAGATGTAAGGTGAAGCTGGACTGAAAACGAACTCAGTTTATTATGCCTTTACTTTCTGCTGCTTGCGAGTTCCGAGTCTGCCCAGAATTTTTGCGGTCCTGTTTTTGTTCTGTGTGCTTAAGAATGGTTAAGCTTATCTAGCAGACAAACATAATGTTTCCTTTCTTCGGTTGAGAATTGGTTAGTTTCTTTTCTTAATGAACCGAGTTGCATAATTTGGGGGAAAACAGGATGCCGCTGTGGGTAGACTGAAGAACGTCTAGATAACGTCAAATGTTGGAGAATCTGTAATTAGCACGAGTTGAAGAATTTCTCTTTCAGGTGTTCCCCATTGCTACTCACTGCTGTTTTGGTTGTCTTTTATTATAGAAAGTGATTTTCCATTTTCTAAAGAAGTGATTTAAGCCACTTGGTTGTATAAGGTACTCCCTGTATGTCAAGGGAGCAAATGCAAAAAGTGTGTGTGTGTGTGTGTGTGTGTGTGTGTGTATTTATTTAGATCCTTTTCTCCTACCTTTGGCCTTTATCTGGCTGAAACTAGTTTGCTATTTTCTTGGTTTACCACACAGCCATAGGGGATTTCTGAAACTGAATTTTTCTCCTTGTGATGTTGAATCATACATTAACTGCTGTCATTCCACAGAAATGTTGTGTTAGGTTCTGGCAAGAGATCCCTAAACTTAAACATAAAACCAACTCGTTGTTTAATTTGCCTCATCGTTGAGTTATTTCTCTCATATATTGATGATATACATGTTCAAATTATGCACTGTTCTTGCCATCTTTCTTTTTTCCACTCTCCATGGAATGGCAGAATTATTTATTTCCTGACTTTTTGCATTTTCATTTTTTGTTCAGCTCATCCCAAGAGGTGGTGACATAGTAGTGGTCAGAAGTGGAATGCTGTCCTTATAATAGACTACATTTTAAAGTGTATTTTAAAGTTGAAATATGAAATGGGATTACACGTTTCCTTTTTACTTAGAAGGCCTCTTTGAGCAGTCCCCAAAACAGTCAGTGAGGGGAAATCCTGTGTGCGTGTGTGAAAGTGTGTTTAACCTCTGAATTTAACCAGCTTTCTTGGCATAGCTGATCTGAGTGAAATAAATAAGAAATCCAAAACATTGTTAATTGTTAGGATTTGGTACATTGAGATCTTTGGAGCAAGTTTGTTTTGTGCTTTCTTAGGTGAGTGGATTAATAGACTTTTAAATTTCTATGTGGACACAAAACCTTTGGTTTGAAAAGCTAAAAATTCATCATTTATCCATTGATCTTCCAAAGTTTTTCAAAAGTCAAGACTAGTTACAAATTTATGAGAGTCAAAGTGCAAAATCTGGGATCTTGATTCATGGATAGGCCTGAGAGAGAGAGACTTAATTAGGGTTTACCTATTGGCTCTGGGACCCCCTAAAGCACATTTTTATGAGCTTTAATTGTTTAGGGTGCCTGGTGGAGAGAGGTATCAGGCAATGTGGAACCTTCAGTAGGTCTCGGGACTGACAAGTAAATCATTGAACAGAGCGAGTTGGAAAGGCTTTGCAAGCTGGTGATTTAGGGACTTTATACGTTAGACGGCTATGCTTTTGAGGTTATTAAGATTTGTGTCTACGAGACATATTAATTGGAGTACCTTGTTTTCTTTTGAACAGTTGAACCCCATATGGGGGTTGGAAGGCAGCAAAGAGGACCCTTTCAAGGTGTTCGTGTGAAGAACTCAGTGAAAGAACTCTTGCTGCACATCCGAAGTCATAAACAGAAGTCTTCTGGTCAACCCGTGGATAATTTTAAGGTGGCATCTATTTTTCATTTTGGGTCGGATGGCAAGGGGATTAGTCTGTCCGGGTTATTATTCTCTGCTGACCGAGGTCCAGGAAGTCTTCTTTTGTAGACCACAAAGTCCAGAGGACAGAGAGTATATGTGTCTTGCCGTCTGCTGTATTCCTATCACTTAGTCCCCCCGTGCTAGGTACTTGGTAGGTGCACAAGAGAAATTTAATGAATGAATAAATGAAGGCAAATTGGGGGCAAGGAAATAAATGGGGTTCAGTTGAAATGGAATATTTTGATCAGAAAGGAAAAACTCAAATGGCCGTATTAATTTCATCTTGACCTGAATTGAACTAAGGTGAATGTGAAAATGAGGAAGTTGCAATATTGAATAAAAATTAAAGTTGAAAATAAATATTGCTAGAATACATCAAAGGTTTATGGTGGGCTGTAAAGAGTGGTAGAGATAAGTCTGTTTATTGAGGTATGTTAAGCAGGAACCTATTTAATATTGTACTAAATTGGAAACATTTTTTTCCTCGTAGACACAAGGTGTGAACAGAGAGCAATTCACAGGTAAGAGTTACTTCTATTCATGATATTATGGGGGCTTTGAGAGTAAAATACTGTAGCACGATTATGGGTAAAATTTGTAAAATAAAATGATTACCGATTCCATATTCCTATCTTGGGTATAGAATTGATGAACGCAGTATCATATAGTGGGAAAAGGAAAGGACCTGAGTCATCTGATGGGTCAGCTTGCAAAAGGCCAGCTTCCTTACAGACCCAGTTTTTGGTAAGTGTCTCACTATTTTCCTCTGAATACCTTTCGGAAATTATTCCTGGAATAATTTTGGAAGGGAATGTGCAACTCATTTTTTTTCCTTTTCAGACACCACCTCAAACACCAACGCCTGCAGAGAGCATGGAAGATGGTCACCACAATGAATCCAAACAGGACAGCAGTGCCGATCTGCTTCAGAACATTATCAACATCAAGAATGAATGCAACCCGGTTTCCCTGAATACTGTCCAAGTCAGCTGGATGAGCCCCGTGGTGGTCCCTCAGAGCTCTCCCCGAGAGCAGTGTCAGGACTTCCACGGAGGCCAGGTCTTCTCTCCACCTCAGAAATACCAGCCATTCCAAGTCAGCAGCTCCCCGCACATGTTGGATCAGGCTTCCATGTACCAGTATCCTCAGAACCAGAACATGCAGCAGCAGCAGCCGCAGCACTACACCCACAACCCAACTCTGGAATACAACCCTTATTCCAGAACTTCCCAGTCCCCCAACTATGAACCAAACCTCTTTGATAGTCAAGAACCACAGTTCTGCCCAAATCAAAGTTTTGCATCCCTTCTAAGTAGTCATGGGGAATGTGAGAATGTTGCTGCTCCCGTTCAGACTTCCCCCAGTGTTCAGCAACAAAATGATGCCCACCTGCAAAACTTCAGCGTGATGTCACATAGTGCCAGTGAGGCCATGCTCGGGCACGAGGCAGGCTCTGTCCCTTTAAGCACTTCACTGCCATTCCAGAACATCATCGGAAATCCAATGAACACCACACAGTTAGGGAAGTCATTTTTTCAGTGGCAAGTAGAGCAGGAGGAAAGCAAGTTGGCAAATATCTGCCAGGACCAGTTCCTTTCAAAGGATGCAGATGGTGACACGTGAGTCTCCCTTTATTTCATGTACGTTATTTGGTAAAGCATACTTGTTGCATGTAGTGGGCACAGAATCCCTCTTGGGTATACCAGTTAGACCTTAGTAGGTGCTTGGCTACAAAGATGACTAGTGTAGGTATAACTGCTGTTCAGTGATAGCTAATATTTCAAGAAAGACCTTTCCTCCTTTTATTTTTCTGGCTGAATAAATCACCTGCTCTAAATTAATAAAACTGTGTCTTCTTTGAGTAATTGGTTTCGAAAGACCAGCATAGACTGTATCTGTAGGAAAAAAACCAGATCATGGTTTGTTGGTCATTGTCAGCTGTGAGTTGATTTGTAGATTGAATACTTATCTGTCCTGACATTGTTGTGGCCTTGGGCAAGTTATTTAACTTCTCTGTGTCTCAGTTTCTTGATGTGTAAAACAATAATACCTCCCTCTAAGGTTTTTACAAATATTAAAATTAATAGGTTTAAAGTGATCAGTGTGGTGCTTGGCATTCTTATTTCTGGCAGCCTGACTCATCCTGTGGCGACTCGGATGGACTATCTCTGTAATGTTTCATTTGAGTGTACCACCGTATCAAGGAAGGTGCTAAAAGAAGAAATTTTTTTTTTTTTTAAAAGATGAACTTAAAAGCGAAAGAGAAGTAATTCACATCTATTCCTTTCCTTGTTTCCCAGGTTCCTCCATATTGCTGTTGCCCAAGGGAGAAGGGCACTTTCCTATGTCCTTGCAAGGAAGATGAATGCACTTCACATGCTGGATATTAAAGAGCATAATGGGCAGGTGAGGCCCTTGACCCACTGAAATGGCAAAGATGGTGAAGAGAATGACAGCAGTCTCGTATTTATGTGTAGATAGTTCCAGAGCTCAAGACCGAAGCGAGTTTAGTTAATATTAACTTGGAGATGTTGATTCTTTGCCACCATCAGCCTTGAAGTTATTAACGTTGACTTCATAGTTCTTGGACCAAAGACTAACTGGGTATAATAAAGCTGCACCCTCAGTTTATTTTAGTTTCCTCGTCTTATTGCTTATTAATAGGATTTACTTTTTTCTATGTGGGTTTTCCCCTCAGTCTTTGTTTAGGTTCGTATTCCTTGTTATGATAGTGTTAAATGTTTTAAAAACGTTTTGTTTTTGTTTTTTTCTGAATGTGCAGAGTGCCTTTCAGGTGGCAGTGGCTGCCAATCAGCATCTCATTGTGCAGGATCTGGTGAACCTTGGGGCCCAGGTGAACACCACCGACTGCTGGGGGAGAACCCCTCTGCACGTCTGTGCTGAGAAGGGCCACTCGCAGGTGCTGCAGGTAAGAGGAGTGAGCCAGGCTTCCATTATCACAGGGCCGAAGCCGTTGGGCTGGGGTGTTAGAGGTTGGCTGTGGGTTGTCTGTTGCAGTAATCGCTTTTGAGTTGACTTAGTCAGTTCTTGGAATAGTAATAGATAAGTATATGTGAAGCTGGTCTTATGCTAACAGATACCTCTTTTTAAATTTTGCAGGCAATTCAGAAGGGTGCGGCAATGAGCAATCAGTTTGTGGATCTTGAAGCCACTAACTATGACGGTAAGCATGTGACACGGGCGAGAAGCCGTTTATAGACAAGGGCCTATTCAGTTTCATACTGGGTGGGGGGGGGAGGTGATTCAAGCTAACACGTTCTATAGGTGCAGTTAGCACTAAGACCCAGTGGGCGGATTATTCAGATCGCCTCACTGGTTCCTGGGGAGCCCGTCTGTAGGGCATGTGAGAGGCCATCCTCACGGTTTGTAATGCCAGAACAACTGAAAGACGTGGTGGGATGCTTGACCAGTGCTTTATGACACATTTTCTAGGCCTGACTCCTCTACACTGTGCGGTTGTGGCCCATAATGCTGTAGTGCACGAGCTCCAGCGAAACCAACAGCCTCACTCACCTGAAGTTCAGGAACTTTTACTGAAGAACAAGAGTCTGGTTGACACCATTAAGTGTCTGATTCAAATGGGAGCAGCAGTGGAAGCCAAGGTAAATTCACAGAAGAATTTGGAGTTGGGATCAGGGACATAAAGTGGTTACTGCAAAACACCTATTCCCAAGAAGAGATTAACTCTTTTTTCCCCTCTTTTTAAATTAATGGAGTGAGTAGTAATGTAGGGATAGTTAAGAAGCTTAAATTTTCAAAGGTCCTCTTATCTGCTTTTCTTGATTTGCTTTTAATCTTTGGATTATTATACAAAAGATCGTTTAGCTGTGAAATAATCTTTGTTTGAAAGGGAAAAATGCTTGAAATTGATACTATCAGTTTGGCTACCATTTCCATATACTGATAATCAAGATAGTGCTTTTTGTAAGGGTTCATCGCTGTGGGATCTAGATTTAACCGTTTTTTGTTTGTTTGTTTTTTAATCTGGAAACTATTTTGTTCTCTTCAAAGTTCAGGTTTATTTATGAGTATCAACTGTGTACAAAGCAGTGAGTTAGGGGCTCTGGGAGGAAAAATGCCTAAATCATAAGCTTCTTGGGTCCTTAGGCAGCTTACTGTCTCATAGAAAGATGAGAGACGTAACTAATTATAAGTCTGTAGGGTGGCTACCAGTCTGGAAACACAGGCGAGGAAACACAATAATACAAGTTTTATTGTATTGTATTACAATACATGATAAAACAGTATCGTCTATGTTTCTACATTTTATGGCCACGCGGTTTGCAATGGTAGACTGATAAGAGGCATATAGGGAAATTAATAGGTAATTTAAGAGGAACAAGAGATTCTATCTAGTCCGTGCTTAAGGAAGGCTTTGTGGAGAAGGGTGCATTCAAAGTGAGTCCGCCAGAGTGAGTCAGACATTTGAGAGACTGGGAGAAAAGCACATTAAGCGTGGTGTCTGGATGTTCATGCTTTTCTTCCCCTTTGCTTTTGACAAGGATCGTAAAAGTGGCCGCACAGCTCTGCATTTGGCAGCTGAGGAAGCAAATCTGGAACTCATTCGTCTCTTTTTGGAGCTGCCCAGTTGCCTGTCTTTTGTGAATGCAAAGGTACTTTTAGAAAGCTTCGATAGCTGCACAAGAGTCAGACTGACTGTAAGCTTTCTTCAAGCTTTTGAGCTACTTTCATGCAAGTCCCCCTTCCTGACGGGTGTCATTTCATCTCTCTGTCTTCAGGCTTACAATGGAAACACTGCCTTGCATGTTGCTGCCAGCCTGCAGTATCGGGTGACACAGCTGGATGCAGTCCGTCTGTTGATGAGGAAGGGAGCCGACCCAAGTACTCGGAACTTGGAGAACGAACAGCCGGTGCATTTGGTTCCCGATGGCCCTGTGGGAGAGCAGGTGAGGGTTATAGAAGGGACAGGAAATACTTTCAGGCACTTGGTCTGAATCATAAAGGGAGCTGAGGTTGTGCAGGGTGGAGGCCAGCTGGTGGTCTTACAGCAGGTTCTGTCAGTGTTTGTCTGTCAGGATTAAATGAGTCAGTGTCTGTAGAGCATTCAGGACACTCCCCGGCTAGTGAGTGCTCAGTAAATATCCTCTGTCACAATTACTCCTGTGTACTAACTGTTACTAAATAAGAGACGAGAGGGTTGTTGATGCAGTTTAGAACCCAGAACTGTTTTATACTTGAAACAAAATTATGCTTTACTTATCAGATGGTGATATATTATCTGTGAGGGGTTGAATAATTTCACGTGACTGAACTTTTGCTAACGAGAACTGACTTTTAAGAGTTTAAGATATTTTTGATGGAAATCTTTCCCTGGGGGAAATGAGGGTGATTGTGGCTATGGGTTAGGTCATTATGTAACTTTGATAATCACAAAATAAAGCATATGGACTGCAGTTTAGCCATTTCTTTGATTCACAGCCCTCATTATGACCATAATGTCATAGGAACCCATGTTTGTAGAGCTCTTTTTAACTTTAAATGACACTCTTGATAACGTGTGAAGTTTTCATGTATATTATACCTCATAATATGAAAACTTTGCAGTATAAGGGTTGCAGCTGAGGAAGTGGAGATTCACAGAGGTTCCAGGGACAGAACCACCATGACATAGTAAACGGCAGTCCTCACTAAGCCCAGCGTTTGCTTCTACTTCAGGTGTGCGGTGCGCAGTCATGTAGTGACATTCTCACGGAGAGCCATTTGACTCCTCACTCAGTGTTCTCAGATTGCTCCTTTCTTTCTGCGTCTGTGTGTGTGTGGAGAGGGTCTTGTCCTTTGTTCTATTGTCAGACCATGGTCATGGTATCTTCTAGCAGCTATCAGTTGCATCCCCTACCCAAATCTTCTTGCTTCTAGTTTGTTTCTTTTAATCTGCTATGGGCTGAGAGATAATAAAATTTGTTAGATGGGAGTATAAAATCAATCATTAGGCTCAGAAGGAGTCTAGGGGCTTTCCTGAGATTCATAAAGTTATGTGCAGATGCTTTAATTTTTAGATATCAAGATAGCTCTTTTGACTTGAAGGGTATTAAGGATCTGTTTGTTTGTATGTAAGGTGTTCTGGGTTCTTGTTGAAGGTGACTTCAGGCTAGGTGAGATACTTCTATAGTCCTATATCATAATTATTGCCTTGTAGTCAATGTTCTCACAAATAGCAAGAGTAAAGATTAGGAAAAGGAATATAGGTCTTATTTAAGCGGTTGGAGATTTTCAATTTTAGATAATGGTAATAGAGGTGCTCTTCTATTCAAGATTATTGTAGGAGGTCTGTAATAAATTTTGAAAGGACTTATACCATGTTTCCCCGAAAATAAGACCTAACTGGAAAATAAGCCCTAGCATGATTTTTTCAGGATGACATCCCCTGGACATAATGTGTCTTTTGGAGCAAAAATTAATATAAGACCTGGTCTTATTTTCGGGGAAACACAGTAGTATATTTTTAAAGTCACCTTAAAATCTTGACATGTTGCATATTTCTTCTTATACTTACAAACTGATAGGAGTGGTGTAGAGTATGTAAGAAAGGAATGAAACTGAAGGAAATATGGTACTTTGATCGTTAAAAAAACCCTCACAAATCCTATTCATTTCCATTTCAGATCCGACGCATCCTGAAGGGGAAGTCCATTCAGCAGAGAGCTCCACCGTATTAGCTCCATTGACTTGGAGCCTGGGCAACACTCACTGTCAGTTAGGCAGTCCCAATGTATATGTACATAGACCATTTGCTCTGTATTGGCAAATGTCAGTTGTTTCTATGAAACAAGTTTATTTAGTTCACTATTATATAGTGGGTTATATTAAAAAGAAAAAGAATATCTAATTTCTCTTGGCAGATTTTAGTATTTCATACCCAGGTATCTGGGATCTAGACATCTGAATTTAATCTGAATGATAAAATGGACTTTAATTAACAGTAGCTTTTGGTAAACATTTTTAAAAGAAAAATGAAAGCATTTGGAAGGAAAAGAGTAAATCTAGATGTAGTGTTGAGGCTTCATTTGGCCTGATGGCAGTACCTGATTGTTATTATTGGTGTTGCAGTCTCTAGTCATTGGACTAGATAAAGGTACCATGGTTAAAATTTGATTTTTCAGACTGTATAGAATTATCATTTTTGTCTTTTAAAATATTTGTATATATTTGGTCATTAACATGGCCACATTTGACATGTGTAAATCAATAAAATAGAAAAGAACAAGTGAATTGTTACTATTTTAAAAAATTGTACACATTCAAGGGAGCTGTGTTATCACCTAACTACCATCACCATAGATAGAGCAAATGGAGAGTTGTTCCCTTGGTGGCTGACTGAGCTCTACTTGAATTGTAAATATGCTTTTCTCATGCATTGAGATGAGACACATTATTTGTAGGAAATTGCATGTTCTTAAAGAGAACACCTCTTTATTGCTCACTTTATAGGATTTATAATTTACTTGCTCTTTTGGGAATTTCGTTATACTTTTATAGGAACAACAAAAAGTCAATATTGAAACATGTCTTACTGGTTTTCTATTGTCAAATAATGATAATATACCATGATGTTCTATATTACCATTCAGAAAAAAATACTTTTTTTTTTTTTAGTAATCTTAATTCTATTAATAATATTTTGCTTACCTCTGGCATACCCCGAGGAACGTATTTGGAGTTGATTGCACTAATTCATTGTAATAAATTTGATTCATTAAAAACTTTTTTTTTTTTGAGAAGTCTCACAAGCAGCTGACTAATCATCTTTATAGCTTAAATTCTTTTAAAAAAGATAACCTTTGAATTGATCACATTGTTTGATCCAGTATGTCTTGTGGACAAAAGTTAGTTATAGTTATTTGGTATCTGTAAATATGGCTATGATATGAACCAGTTCATTCACACTCATGGAAAAACTCATGCATGGTTTTAAATAAACATTAATTCAATAATACTATTCGTTTTAAGGATGTGCATTTTCTTTTCCTACTCCCTTGTTTATATTTCCCTGGGTTGAAAAAAGTACTATTCATTACTAATCTAAATACCTTTACATTAGCTAATATATTTTAATTTGAATTTCTTGGAAAAGATGTTTCCTGAAGGTTCATAACATCAAAAAACTCTTTGCCGAGTTCACAGAGGCTTATTAGGTTCAGAAAATTTGGAAGTTTAATAGATATTGTTGGTCATTTAGAAGATTATATCATTTAGAAGACTTAGCTAAAAAAGCTAAGTCTCTGTTTATGACTTTATCAGACTTTGTTTTGTGGGCGCAGTAAACAGGAAAAACAATTTGGAGATTACCAGGATCATCCTGAGAGATGTAAACCTGGAAATAGCAGTAAATGAGATCTTTCCCTCTCCCCACATACCATTCTGATATTACTGTAAGAACAAATATATTAACATCTCTGTCAGCATCAGTCAATTACTGCATATTTTAGTTCTTACTAGTTCTTTTGAGAATCTTGTAAATCCTTTCCCTGGAAAAAGGTACCTATGCACATAGACACAAATGCTGTATACAGTATCAGGGGCGTCATAGCCACCAGCAGGTTAAGAATCTACTGTAGTTCCATTTCTGTACATCAAATGTAATTTTTCATCTTTAATGTAAATACAATCTTACGAGTAATTTGTGTTGCAGATGTAACCTGATAACCAGAACAGTAGAGATGATATGCCCCCATTGAACATATACAGTGAGCTTTTCCCCAAGTGAGCTGATGTTCTCTCTTAACCTAAGTTCTCTCATAATTAACTGAACCAGTGCTTAGCAAACATGATTTTGTATCTGAGCAAAGCTGCATGATAGATAATATGAGGCAATCAAAGGTAAAAACCATATTTCTTATCCTTAAGACACATATGTGGGAGACATGCCATGTACTTTATTACTACCACAAAAAAGGAAGAAAGAGATTCAGAAGAAGAACTTATATCTGAACGGGGGAAAACATCAAGGCAGAGCATTTGAGCTGTACCTTCAGAAGAGTTAGTTTGGATGTTCATAGAGGGGAAGGAGAGGGAGGTGAAAGACAGAAACAATATGACATGAACCAAGGCGATAAGATTTTGTGAGGAACCACAGGTGATTCAGTATAGTTTGTTTAGCATCTGATGGCCAGTAAGTTGCATCCTGTGTTCTACCTCTGACTGGTAAGAGTCTCATGAGTATAACATGCTGAGAAAGATCCTCAAGCAGTGTAGGGGCTTGGCAGGAGAGGGTGCTGTGACTGATGAGTGATATCTCCCACAGGGGTATGGAGTGGCACTTGATGGAACATTTTTTAAAGAATGAGCCCCACAGAAGCCAAGACTGCATCCATGGCTGCGACCTCAGTGCCTAGCACAGCCCCTGGCACATAGTAGGAGCTCATAAATATTGGTTAAATGAATGAATGAATGTATGCCAATTCCGGTTGCGGTCACTGGTTCTGGGGCCAATGTTCCAAGCCAGAGTTATATTAAGTACTAATGAACTAATGACCATCATAGTTCTGAACTGAGCCATATAATTTAACAGTGACATCAATGATATTTTAATGAGATTGGGCACAGTTGCACTCTTAAAAAATCAGGCAGTCCCTTTTTGCAAAGTACTGACACTAGTACTGTAGTTTGGTATTTCACTAAGGAAGCCCCTGAAGTGGCAGCTTTATTTGATAACATTTAATATGCTTTCTATATTTTTACTTAATCAAGAGTGGAGAATTTCCACAAACGCGTCTAACATTTAATAAACGTCAACTTCTTAAAGTTGGTACTACTGACTTCCATTTCTGATAACATCAGTTCTGTACTGAACATGACCTCAGAGAGAAATCAGTTCAGCCGCTGGCTAAGTTCTCAATGGTCCCTCTGAGAACAGGCCTGCGTACAAGGGTTTAGTTTAGTTATAACCAGACTGCTGGGTTTTTGCTTTTATTGCTAGTGCCCTGGATTTGTCCTTGAGTGGAGGGAGGCACCATCTTATTAATGATCAGAGGCCCTGCACCTAGCACATATTCAGTAAATACTTACTAAACCATATTAAATTTTATGGCTCCCTTTTATGTTTATATTTTCTCAGTATATACTTCAATGTATAAATGTTTTAACATGGGATTTATGATTTAATCCAAAAACACTTTTATCCTTTAGCTATACACCCACTAAGTCTGATTTCACTTGATTTTCTCAGTCCCCTCACTCCACCTTTGGAGTCTGTATAGACCAAGACACATTGTGTGGATGGTGCATTTCCAGGAGGAATAAGGGTGGAGATTGTTCTCAAAGTGTGTCTAGCTTTCTTATGTTTATTTTTGTCCTCCAACCCCACGCTCACTGTGCCCTCCCCCGCACCATTTCACTTGCCTGTCAGCCCAAGTGGGTTTTGGAATGAGAGCAGCCAGTGTGCCCAGCTGCTGAATGCCCTAGGTTGAAGGTTTCATTCTTTGGTGGATATCAGCATCTTTTATGAAGGTTATTAAATGTTCAAATGCCGTGGCTCCACCCTGAATCAGAATTTCCAGGGTTTTCAGGGCTCCAGGCATGATATGTGAAGATGATTCTAGTGTACAATTTTAGTCCAAATTAGGAAATGCAGTCTTTGGAGGGTTGCTGGAATTTCCATGTGGAGGATGTAGCAAACTGATGAATGCCTACTATGTTCCAGACATGTTGGATTCTGTGTTATGGACCTAGCTTTGAAGGAGAGAGCAAGAGTCACCTAATGGGTTTTTTTTCTTTTTTTCTTTCAGAAACCCCTTTTCTAAGGTTATTCTGGTTTTTAATCCTCAGGTGTATTAGTTTCCTGTGTAACAAATTACCACAAACTTGGTGGCTTAAAACAAGAGAAATTTATTTTTTCACAGTACTGAAGGCCAGAATGCTGAAATCAAGGTGTTGGCAGGACCATGCTCATCTGAAGGCTCTAGGAGAGAGTCCTTCCTTGCCTACTTCAGTTTCTGGCAACTCCATGCGTTCCTGGGCTTGTGGCAGCATAACTCCAGTCTCTGTCTCCATCTTTACATGGCCTTCTCCTTTTCTCCCGTGACTCGCCTGTATGTCTCTTATAAGGATGCTTGTCATTGGATTTAAGTCCCACCCAGATAATCCAGCATGACCTCATCTAGAGATTCTTAATTATGTGTCCAAAGACCCTTTTTCCAAATGAGGTAATGTTCACAGGTTTTTAGGATTAGGATGTGGACATATCTTTTCGGGGCCCACTGTTTAGCCCACTACACCAGAGGCTTCATAATCTTTTCTACTATCAGTGTTTCTCTTACAAAGTGATTATGATGAATACTTCCTTTTTAGCAATCTTGTCGTCTGTCTTCAGACTCTATGAACATCTTTTATACATAATTATTCATTTAATGTATGATATATCATCTACATTTCATTTATTAGCTGTATTATTTATTAGCTATGTTTGGTATTGACCAGGAGATTCATTTAGCGTTGAAAAAACTTTAGTAGAAACAATCAAATAATTAGTGAGCTGTAATTTAAAAATTATTGTAACGATTGAAAGAGATTTAATTCTTTGAAATGTACAACAAATCTTTGATTATCATTCTCTGGTACATATAAGAATAAACCTGTTACTTCTTTGATTTTCATTCTCTGGTACACATAAGATTAAACCTCTTACTCTTCACCTTGGATCACATTACCTAGGGTTGCCCATATTGGAAGCAACATGATCACAGATGAAATGGCTGCAGTTTATACCATCTGACCTGGTAACGATAAACCAGAGTAGGCACTTAGGAATCCGCAGACATTTGAAAGTGAAGGGTCAACTCAAGGAAATCCATGGTTTCAGACAATAGATATTGATCCATTTTTCAAAACTCCGCTGAAATATATTGTGTTAGGTCTAGGTATTATTGTTTAAGTGACAGGATTCTGGCTATTAATCTGAAAATAAAGATTTTAGTAGCTCTGCAGACTTGGTAATTGGATCCAGCATGTGTTTCCTGTTAGAACAGCTTAGCACCTTTGGGCTTGACAATAGGGACACATTTCAGGTTGCGAAATAATACTAAATTCCTTAGCTTAATTGATTTGGAGCTTAAATTTGAAATCACTGTTTATTTTCTCAACTTGTGGTATCTTAATCCACGTGGCCGTTTCTCTGTATTTGCTGCCAAATGTCTGTCAGGCAGAACTTTAGTTTCAGATACCTGGACAAGAGTTTGGGGTATCTGCAGACTGGCTCTCATAGAAGTCTCAGGTCCTGACTGCTCTGAAAGTGAACTGCTCTCTGTAGGCGCTCCAGGTTTCTTAGTTGACTCAGTGGGAGCCTGCTCACCGAGATCCTGTCTTTCTGAATTGGTTCCAAATGTTTTTTACATTCAATATCATTTTCATTCACCTTTAAAAAGCCTGTCTCTCTCTTTTTGCTCCCAAGAGGTATTCCTTCTAGAATTACATTAAAATTTTCAAAATATTCCCCTTCTTAGGCTCTTGCATATATGGAAATAAGAATTGTTCATCTTCAGGATAGCAATTTTGTCTATCTTAAGAAAATTTATTGTATCTCAAGGAAATTTAAAATATATCACATGGGAAAAGAAATAAACATTTGGACATTTTGGGTGCTTCTACTGAAGAATTCTGGAAAATTTTTTCAAAAGGTAAATTCCTGGATTCAAATTGTAGAAAAATTTAAAAATAAGAATATTGTATGTCAACTATAACTGTGTATATATATATATATATATATATGTATATATATATATATATATATATACACATATATATATATGGTCATGGAATGTGGAGTACAGCACAAGGAAGATAGTGGTATTGTAACAGCTATGTAAGATGTCAGATGGGTAGTCCTTGGGGTGGGGGGTTATCACTTTGTGAGGGGTATAAATCTCTAATTATTACATTGCTTTGTACACCTGAAACTAATTAAAAAATCTAATTAAAAAAATAAACAACATCAATGTTTCTTTATAAAGTAAATAAGTGACACACCTCTAGGGCCCCATAAAATGATTTTTTTTTTGTATAGACCAGATAAGGCTATATTTTAATAGGCAGATTTTTCCAAACAGACTCTCTAAATTTGATGAAAATCTGTCCAGTATTTTCATGAGGTATACTAGGCAGAGAAAGAGATCTACAGGCAGAAATTTAACTTATACATATTATTAATTTCCATACACACCACAATCATACAGAGCAATGAAGTACTTCTTTTAAAATTCGGGAATATATAGACAATAGATAGTTTCCTTTTTTATAATATTAATCTATTCATGACAAATGAGTCAGATTTCCTTCTTCCTTCAGCTGAAGTTGCTATCTCAAATCTATTGTTAAGGTCAAAATGTCTGTTGAATTAGACTTTTTTTTTTCTTCTATTTTCCCTGCCACCACTCATGTCCAGGTTTTCATGACTTCACTCCTGGATTACTACAATAGACTTAAAAACAACAACAACAACCATTTTTTCATGTTATATTTAAACACAGAACAGAAGTAGGGAGAGTAGTATATTGAACCACCATGTACCTATCATGAAGCTTCATCAGTTATAAACGTTTTGCCATTCTTGTTTCTTTCCCCCTCATTTTTTTCTGGAATATGTTAAAGCTCATCCCACTCATCACAGAATGTCTGTATGTATCTCTAATAGATAAACAATTTCTTCCCATTGCTATCTAATTATTTTTCCTCTAATCTTCTCATCTTTCTCACCAAGCCAACAATTTCCAACCATTTGACACACTCTTACAGAAACCTAAAAAGGTTTTCAAAGTCTCAATATTGCTTATTGAGTCAAATCCAAACTCTTGTCGTTTAGGAAGCCATCTTTACTTTAGCTTCCCCCGTCATCTAACCTTATCTTCCATTATTCCCCAATGGGTTCTCAGGTGGATCTCCTCACTGTTCAGCCAAGGCCCGTTTATTCCTGTCTCTTAATCATGCTCTTGCCTACCCAAATTCTGTGCCTCTCACAAAGCCCTGCTTGTGTGCCACTTCCTCTTTCCTGAATTCTTGGGATTTAAACACAAGTCCTCTGAATTTAAATCTGGTATTTTCTGTGGTATCTCAGTCTTAATAATTGTAATCTTGAAAGCAGGCTCTGAATCACCTACTGGCAGTATTTGTTTTTAAAGGCAACTTTAGACTGTTTGGGTGAATGGCACCTTTAGGGATACAAAGAATGTCTGGGGTGCTGGACAGAAACTAGCATCCATGTGGTAAACAGAATTCTAAGACAGCCCCATGTGTTACTCTTGTGATTATGTTATGTTACATGGTGTCATGCAGGAGATCCTGCTCGCTGCGCCATGTGTCGTGAGGGGCGGACTGTGGGGTCTCAGCTCCCGCTCCCCACATAAGAACGCAGGATGTGGCTAGGCCAAAAAGGAACATCCACGGAGCCATAGGAAGGGGAATCACACCACTATAGTCTCACTGGAGGCTGGATTCACATGACGTGCGACCTGCCCTCCGCTTTTCTGCCAGCCGACCAACTCCACTCGACTCTACTCAACAACTAGCGCAGCCGTGGCAGTTATATCAGTAGCTAATGGCTAACCGGCTACAGCTGACGGCCAACTAGTCACAGCTGATGGCCATCTACTACCTGAGCCAGCACTCCTCCACGTGAGTCCGAGAGCCTGGAAACTGCTCTCCGGGCCTTTGTCCCCACACATGGCAAAAGTGATTTTTCAGAAGTAATTAAAGTTACTAATCAGTTTACCTTACTATCCAGGTGCACCTGATCTAATCACACGAGGCCTTTAAAAGCAGAGAGTTTTTCTCTGACTGGTCATAGAAGCGGAAGTCAGAGAGATTCTAAGCCTGAGAAGGATTCAATCCGTAATTACTTTCTTTAAAGATGAAGGAAGGGGCCAATGAGCCTAAAAATGCAGGTAGTTTCTAGATAGCCAGAAAGAAAATGGGATCTCAGTCCTGTATGCCCAAAGAACTGAATTCTGCTAACAAGCTGAGTAAGCTTAGAAGGAGATTCTTCCCCACAGCCTTCAGATAAGATCCCAGCCCAGCTGATACCTTGACTTGGACCTTGTGACACTCTATGCAGAGCATACAGGTAAGCCCACTGGACTTTTGGCCTGCCAAACTGTGAGAAACCAAACTAGCGGTGTTTTAAGCTGCTAAATATGTGGCAATTTGTTATGCAGCAATAGAAAACTAATACAATATGTAACACAGGGTTTGAGCTTATAGTAGAATTCTGTGTGTTTCCTGCTATTCTTTTCCTTTTTAGTTTTATTGTAATATAATTGACATACTGCACTGTATAAGTGTAAAGTGTGCATAAAGCATTATGACTTCACATACATATTGTGAGGACAGAGTCCCAGAGAGCAGTTTCCAGGCTCTCGGCCTCACATGGAAAGATGCTGGCTCGGTTATTACATGGCCGTCAGCTGTGGCTGGGTGGCCATCCTCTGTTACCGGTTAGCCATTAGCCACTGATATAACTGCCGTGGTTACATTGTGGGGTTGGTTGGTTGGCAGACAATCTGATGGCGGATTGCGGATCGTGTGACTCCTGCTTCCTGTGTCTACCCAGCCGCCAGCGAGACTATAGTGGTATGACTCCCGCATCTATGCCTCCATGGGTGCTCCTTTTTGGCCTCACCATATCCCGCGTTCTTGTGCGGGGAGCAGGACCAGGGTCCCCGCATGACACATATATTGCAAAATGTCACCACAGTAAGTTTAGTTAACATCCATGACCTCATCTAGTTACAAAAAAAATTTTTTTTAGTTGTGATAAAAATTTTTAGGATCTACTATCTTAGCAACTTTCAAATATACCATACAGTCATGCTAACTATAGTCATCATGTTCTACATTACATCTCAGTACTTACTTATTTTATAACTGAAAGTTTGTACCTTTTGACCACCTTCCTCCAATTCCCCCACCTCCCAGCCCCCATCTTTGTAACCACAAATCAGTTCTCTTTCTCTATGAGTTTTTTTTTTTTAAGTTTCTACACATAAACGTGGAATGTTTCACAAATTTGTGTGTCATCCTTGCCCAGGGGCTGTACTAATCTCGGTATCATTCCAATTTTAGCCTATGTGCTGCCAGAGTAAGCCCCCTGCTATTCTTATTAAGAATCCCAATCAGTAAGGGAGGTTTTCCAGGAAATGGGAACACGTGGCTCAGCACACGTGGTGATTGCACAGGCTACCAGTGCCTTTTGTTTATGTTGTCTTGCTCTTGTCTATCAGTTTTCCACAACAGATAGGGAAATTTCAGGGAAAGGAAAGTCTAGCTTCCCTATTGCCTGTTTTCAAAAAGTTTATAAGATGGTCCTTGAGCAGGGGGAGGTTATTAGTTCAGTTTATCTGAACCAGCAGTAGTATTGTTTCCCTATGCAGTCAGACTTGAACCATTTAGTTCTGCTATGAAACTGGGTCAGGTTTTGCAGGCAGTGTACCCCTAAGCTCTGCAGCAGCTAAGATTTCGGATGGTAGAACTCATTTATAAAATCAGTATAGACATTCACTCCCTTTAGGAATCAATCTACAAATAGTTACTGAGGACACTTAGGAAGATGAGAACTAAAGTTACAGTATCTTCTGCAGCCTAGAATTAAACACATGATGGACAGGAATTTTATTAGTTTAACGGGCATCTATTTCTCCAGTCACGCACATGTAACAAAAACAACTGGTTAGACGTTAATTTGGAGTGCTTGTGTGTGATTCATAAAGAACTTGTTCTTTATAAAATTTACTGTTGAATGACTCATTATAGGATGGTAAAGAAGGTAAGACTTCTAATTTAAAGAGTGAGGCATGTATACTTTTGAAAATCAACTTTGTGAGGTATAATTAATATACAATAAAATGCATAACTTTTCAATGTATAGTTCAATAAAATGTATTCATCCATGTAACCATTACCACAATCAAGATATAGCACATCCTCATTATAGCAGAAAGTTTCCTCATACATACCCTTTTGTAGTCAACCCATCCTTTCTCCCATGGCTCTGGGCAACCATTTATTTGATTTTTGTCACTACATATTAGTTTTACCTCTTTAGCACTTCATATGAATAGAATATTACACTATGTACTTTTTGTGTTGAGCGTCTTTCACTCAGCATAATGTTTTTGAGATTCATCCACATTGTTGCACTTATTAATTTATATTTTTTATTGCTGAGTAGTATTTTATTATGTTAATAACATAATTCGCTAGCCATTGGTAGACATTTGGGTTGTTCCAGTTTTTGGCTATTGTGAATAAAGTTGCTATGAATAGTCTTTATGTGGATATATATTCTTATTTTATTTCGGTAAATACCTAGCAGAAGAGTAGGAGGTCCATAAGTGTATGTTTAACTTTAAAAGAAACTGTCAAACTGTTTTCCAAAGTGATCGTACCATGTTCCCTTTAAATAGCAACATAGAAGAGACCTAATTATTCTCCATCTTTCTCAAAACTTGGTGTTGTCAGTCCTTTTAGATATTAGCCTTCCTAATGGTATCTTATTTTAGCTTTAATTTGCAGTTCTCTGATAACTAATGAGATTGAACATCTCTGCTTGTTCTTATTAGCCATTCATATATCTTTGGTAAAGTGTCTCTTCAGATCTTCTGCCCATTAAAAATAATCAGATTGTATTATTATTGAGTCGTAAAAGTTTTAATATTTATTTTGAATATAAGTCCACTGTGAGATATGTGTATTATAAAATCTTTTCCCACTCTGTGGCTTGGCTTTTTATTTCTTAAAAAAGTCTGTTTTATCCCATTCATACATTATTCTCCTTCTGGCCTCTAATTACACATATTTAGATCATTTTCTGTTGTTCTACAGGTCTCTAAGGATCTGTTTATTTTTCTTAATCTATTTTCTCTCCAGACATTAGTTTGAACAATTTCTATAGATCTGTTTTCCTACGTTCAAGTTCACCACTTTCTTTTCCCATCTCTTATCTACTGTGAATTTTTTTGTGACTGTACTTTTCAGTTCTAAATTTCCATTTAGCTCTTTTTTATAGTTTTCATTTCTCTGCTGACATTCCCTATGTTTTTATTCATTAAGTCCATATTTTCTTAATTCTTTGAACATATATATGTTTGATTCTTTGATCCATGTTTATAACAGCTACTTTAAAGTCTTTATTTTCTAATCTATCACCTCAGTCATGTTGGGACCAGTGCTTTTCCTTTGACCCTGTGGTCACGTTTGCCTTTTTATTCTTTTTACATGTCTAGTAATTTTTTTTTATTGTGGATTGAACATTGTTGGTGATGAATATATAGGCTCTGGATTTTTGTGATCTTTTTTTGAGAAGTGTTGCGTTTTCTTTCATTAGGCAGCTCATTTACTGGTTGATTACCTTGCACTACTGTAGGCTTTGCTAGGGTACATCTTTGGAAAGCTCAATATGTTTCCCAAGCTCCTCTATCTTGGCTGGTCTCAACCTCCAAATTCGGTTTTCACTGCAGATCTTTTAAAGGCTTGGTTTTAGATTTTATTAGGGTGGGCCTGGAGTGGACCATACCCTAGAGCAGGGGTGTCAAAACTGCAGCCCGCGGGCCAACTGTGGCCTGCAATCCATTGTTAACTGGCCAGCAGCAAATTCCAAAAATATATTTAGTTTACTTAAATAAACCAGGTGAGGCAATACGTACTTCATCTCGAGTGAGTGGCTCGGCTGTTTGTGTATTTTACCGCATATGGCCCTTGGTAAAAAATGTTGAAAAAAGTTTGGACACCCCTGCCCTAGAGCATGCTTCTAATCTTTTCTGGTATCGCACATGGATGCTTGATGTGTTATAAATTGATAATAATGTCTTGCCATTCTGGTTTGGCCAGAACTTCAATGTCTACTAGCATTTTTTGACATCTAGTATCTCTATTCTGCTCTTGTCTATAGGTCAATTGGGTTTTTGTCAATAGCCTATTGGTTCTACTCTCTTAACAGCTCTAACATCTGTACACATCTCTATTTCACTACCCTTGCCTTAATTCAGGTTTCATGATCTTGTGGAGATCATTACAATGGCCTCCATACTGGTTTCCAAGACTCTAATACTTTTTTGCTTATATTTAATCTCTACATTTTAACTAGAATGAACTTTCTAAGACTCTTACAAGTTAAAACTCTTCAATGGCATCCTACTCAACCTCAGCTCCTTAGCATATCATTCATAGCTATTTGTGAGGTCCCCTGCTTACTTCTTCAGAACCAATCCTTATTGGTTCTTTTCCTTGCATTCTATGATGTGCCAGTTGTCCCAAATTATTTGACATTTTCCAAATATGCTATATGTTTTATGTCTTTATGCTTTTGTTCATGCTGCCCTGAAAAGTCTTTCCTCACTTTATCTATTCAGTGAACACCTACTCATTATTGAAGACTCAACACAGTCTATCTTCTGCCTTCTTCCCAAAGACCGCTTGACTTTTCCCTCCTTTGTCCCCACAGTTACCTGTTTGCATACCTCTTATAACACCTATACAATTTTTGTCTCCCACTTACTAGAAACCAAGCTCTCTGAGATCAAATCTGTCTCTTATTCACCTTTGAACCCTCGGTGCCTAGCACTAGTGCCTGCCACATGATAGGTGCTTAATAAACATTTGCTGAATTCATCAATGAATAAAGTTTTTACCGTATTATTACCTTTGCAATTTAGTAATTTTCATAAATCTGTTTTAAATTTATGTTTTGATGTTTTGGAAAATTTTTGATCAAGCATTCTCTCATTTCACGAGAAGCTGATGATCTTGTTTTGTGTGACCACTTGAAGTTCTCTCCTGCTTTCTATTGGTCACTGTGCATCTATTTCTGTGTGATGTGGTCATTTGGCATTACTTCAACTGGGCTCACCCAGGGCTGTCTGCTTGCGTATAGAAACCAAACGGGCAACTGTGGAAGTAAAAAAGGGAAAAATGGGATGTCGAAAGTGAACATGAATTTCCCATTAGTGGCTAACTGGCTTTGAACTTCCCCTCCACTGAGGCTCAGAGAAGCGATTACAGTGTGCTCAGCTCTGCTCTGGCTACAAGTCACACTGTGAGTCACCTCTTTTTCTGTTGTGTTCAGTGTCATATTAACTCTATGAACTTTTACCTCAGGAATCTTAGTCCCAAGGTGTTTGGGTTCAACATATTTGCCATGGAGGCAGAGATTTCATCTTTCCTTGTGCAAGTGAAGACATTAAATCTTCTGAAAATATTCTGGTCGACTAATCATGCCATTTCGTTGCAAAAAATCCCAAACACTGACATAGTATATGATTCTTATCAATAAAGCAACCACATTTATGACCAGTCAGCTTCTGCCTACGAGTGAGAACAGGTGGGAAAAGGGAGGAAATATTCTGTATCCTCATCTCATCATGACCAGGGTTAGGGTCTAGGTGAGAATCTGTCTCCTCCCTGTGGAATGTCTGCAAGTGTAAACTTGGAGCTTTCTGGAAAGGAAATGGTCATCTCCAGATATTCCAGAAAAGATCCAAGTTGTAAAGAAAGTGTTTAGCGCCATGGTTTCATATTTTCATATTGCCAAGTTAGGCCACAGCAATGTTTCTCAAATTTGCATTTTCAGTAGGATCAAGTAGGCAGCTAGTTAAAACAGATATCTCTGGTTTCTACCCCGGGGATTCTGGTTTAGTAGGCTGGGGGTAGACCCTGGGAAGCTATATTTTTAATAATCTCTCCGGATGACAAAGAAGGGAAATTCTCTCTTTTCTTGGATTGTTGGAGCTGAACAAGACTACGTGATCATTTGCAAAGGAGCCCTTGGCATTCTGAGTTTGTTGACGGACCAGTGTAGCTTTATAAAAACAGTTTCCTAAAACTGCATTTTTCTGTCTCAAACTGTCTGCAGTGTCTGGAAGTCCATTTAATCTTGTGGAAAACACCCATGAGCAGAAAGCAAAGGTGGCATTCAAGAAGGAGTCAGGCTGAGGAGAAGTATCAGAAGTGAGCTGGAAAGCCCAACCTTAAGTTCTACTGGGATAAGCATTCTGCTGACCTGAGTTTGTGGAGCACTACAACTATAATGTGCAACACCACTGCACCACCAATGCATTGTGGGGTGAGTTGGGTTTGCACAATTGCACCCTCTTGCTATGACTTACATCTGGTTGTAAGGGTAATGCCAACCTAAAGTTTGGACAAGTGTGACATGGTGGTTGTACAAATGGAATAGGGGAGAACAGATTAAAAGATGGGCAGCTGCTTGAAGAGGTGAACAGATATGTGGACATACTGTCTCTTAACCTGCTTTCTGCTATGAGTTGAATTTCGAAAGGTTGCTTGAGTTCTCCCGGTTTGGTGTAGGTCTCCTAAAGGTAGGTTTGGTGTCAATGTAGCATCTTTCTGCTCCATAAGCTCTAGAATTAAGCTAAGCTCCTTTTAGCTAAAGGAGCGGTGGGAGCTGAGGATTTTCTCTCTTAAGTTTCATTGAATGATGAATAACTTATGTAATTAGTATACCTGAGAAACATGAAATTTCAGAGAGACCTTTTAAGCTACCATTTCTCGGGTGTTATTTTGACCTCGGGAGATTCAGAGGGTGGGAGCAGAACCCCCAAACTTTGTGACAAACTGCAGATATGTTTCAGCATGTCTCAGTAACCCAGGTGTTAACTGTTACAAGGACAAGGGATTGCTGTGCTTTCTTTTTGATGAAAAGATTTCACAAAATGGACAATTTTCTATCTATGACATCCTCATTTCTGGGGTTGAGGAACTTAGTAGAAATTTTACTTTTCTTAAAATAATGAGACATAATTATCTTTAGGTTTGAAAAATTAGAAAAGGGCATTAAAAATTAGGGACTTATAGAATATCAGACGGAAGGAACCTTAGAAGTATCGGGTCCTACCCAATGGAATCATCTTTATCTCTCTCTTTTCAGTGGTTCTTTGGCTTTATATTGATAGAACAGGATAATCCAGTGTTACTTTCCGCTAAAGTTCAAATGTGAAGGAGGTGGGTGAAGACCTCTAACCTGCCCTTTGTCTCTCTAGAGGATAGTACCCCAACACCTGTTATCACCAAGCCCAGAAAGTTTTACTCAAGTTTTTAGCTAAGGAATCACTTGGGGCAACATAAAGTCCTGCACAGTCTCTCTTGTTTGCCAAGCAGCATTGGCATGGGAGCCACTTACAGTTGAGTGAGAATTTTGTGGCTGTTTGGCTTTAAGTATGTTATTCAATATGTCAAGCCTTTGAGTTCTCCCTTGTAAAATGTTATCGCCTATAACTTTCATGGATTGAATAATAATCCATGTGCAAAATATCTGGCATACAATAGAAATAATAAATTCTATACTTTTGCCTGGTAAATAACATTTTTATGATTACATCAATATTACTCTCCATTACTGATCGCATACCTCCTACGTAAGACAGTCATGAGACTAGTTTTAACAGTGGACACTGAAGAAAAACAAATATAATTGGGACGCATAGGTAAAGGTGAGCCTGTTAAAGCAAATAACCTGAGGCACCTCTCTTCGTAGACAGCATCCTGTCTGTTTTGGCAAAAGCATGTGTGGGTAAGTAAAATGTCTTACTTGACATTGTCCTGAAAGGGCCAAGATCCAATGACAATGCTTGCAACTCTGGTAAACACTCCCCAAAGGATAAGTTCATTTAAAACATGCAAATACAAATCTTTACGTTTTCTGCAAATTGATTTTTGCTAGGTACATTTTAGTTGCTTTGTTTCCTTCACACCACTCTCTGATAGGCCAATATTATTGCCTCCCTTGCATTTTCCCCAAATTTAATTTTCACCCTTTCCCTTCTGCCCCCAATCCTTTCAACAACTTGGACACTGCCAAGTCCCTATTGATCTCTCCAAACCCCATCTTCCTGCCCCATGTATATTTCTTGGGAAGGGTATCCAGATTTGGTAACTTATCATTATCATAATAACAACAACACTTATGTAAACCTCTTTACAAACTGATTTCACGGGCATGGCTTGATTTGCTCCTAATAACCCCCACGGGGTAGGTTATCTCAAATCTGAGAATGAAAATATTGAGGTTGGGAGAGGTGGCAAAGCAAATATCAGATCATGACCTGGTTCATCTTATCTGTTATTAATCCTCTGCTTTACCTATCGTACAAGATTGTCTCCTTTGCAGAGAAAAGTCTTGTAGTGACTAGGGAGTCCTGTAATTTGCATTTTAAAAGTCTTGATTCTAGACACTGTTTTAATTAGGACAGCATTTCATGGAATCTCTTGCATTGTTGCATGAATGTCTATGTTAGGATGGTCAAAAAAGGGAAATTGTCTTAGTGGTTAAGAAACTGCTGAGTATCTAAAACAAGAGAAGGAAATATATTTATTCAATACAAAAAAAGAATGTTTGGGTTACTAAAACAAAATATGATTTGAATAATTATGAGTTTAGAATCCACATGAGTCTATCATGCTGCTAGTGAGATTCCCTGAAGGCTATTCTAAAAATTGCTGAGCAACTGGTGGAAAAAAAGTGTTGAATAAAAGAAAGCCTATCCTGCCAGTTCCCTGTTGTTGTTGTGAGACAAATTTTATGTAATAAAGTGCTATTTAGAGTATGAGCTGCAGTTTTATGCAGCTGATTTTACTTAATTTTAAACAAAGAACATTAAACACTTTGGCTGAATCTTATGGAGCTGTAGCTTTAGCCACCCAAATTATTTAAATTTCACAACATTCCTGAAAGATTGGTAAACAATTTTCTATTTTTGTCACAGAGGAAACCCAGGTATGACTAATAATAAAAAATAATAAATATACTCTTCATAAATTTTCACTACTTCCCCATGGTATTTGTTACAATTGAAATTCATTCTTGTTCTATTACATTTTTTTTAAAAAAAGATGTCTATTAAAATGTAGCTAACATACAACCTATTAGTTTCAGGAGTACACAATAGTTATTCAACATTTATATACCTAAAGAAGTGATCACTATTAAGTCCAGCAACCATGTGACACTGTACCATGCCATCACAATATTACTGACTATATTCCCCATGTTGTATGTTACATACTCATGACTTATTTGTTATATACCTGGAAATTTGAATCTCTTATTCCTCTTCACCTTCCCCTCCTTCATCTTTCCTCCCCCTTTAAAAATTTTTTAATTACAGTTGACATTCAATATTATTTTATATTAGTTTCAGATGTACAGCATAGTGGTTAAACACTTACACAATTTACAAAATGATCCCCCTGACTAGTCTAGTACCCACCTGGCACTATACATAGTTATTACAATATTATAGGCTATATTCCTTATGCTTTACATCCCTGTGACTATTTTGTAACTACCAATTTGTACTTCTTAATCCCTTTTCCATTTCACCCCAACCCCCAATTCCCTCCATCTGGCAACAATCAGTTCTCTGTATCTATGTATCTGTTTTGTTTGTTCATTTATTTTGTTCTTTAGAGTCAACAGATAAGTGAGCTCATATGATATTTGTCTTTCTCTGTCTGATTTATTTTATTTAGTGTAATATCCTCTAGGTAGGATTAGGTTGTAATTTAGAAAGGTCTGGAGCAGTGGGAAATGGAATTTGGTGGGTGATGGTACAGAGGGCGAAAAAGCAAAACAGGATTCTGCCTGTCGGCTGTCTAGTCAGAATGCTACAATAAAAGTCTGGGTAAAGATTGTTGAAGGCCTGCACTAAGGCAGAGGCAGAAGGGAAAAGAAACATCTGAGAAATGTTTAGCGGACAGAATAGACTGGATTTGTGGCTATGCTTCTGGATTTATGCAAGGATCAAATATAATATATGCTCAAGAAGAAAAGATGACACACTTTACAAAAATGAAGAATTCGCAAATAACTAGTGACGGAATTTGTAATATAAAACACATTGCATAGTACCTAAAATAAATGGTATCAGAAATGTCTGTCAGATAAAGACATATATTTTCTCCAGAGTGTGTGTGTGTGTGTGTGTATACCCATATGTGACTTGAAAGATTTGAAGAAATGAAAATTCAAAATAATTTGATTATTTTATGTTAAATCTTTAATCCAAGTCCAGCGACCATGAAACACTAAACTTGGTGGAAATGGTGGTGGTGAGATGGAGAGAAATAAAGAGAAAGACTGAGAGGAAGGGGGGCTAATTTTAATGTAGGACTCTCACAGAACCCTGCCCTGTGCTCTCTACAAGAACATACTTATTTTAATAGAGTGTGGGCCTTTGCTATCTAGAATCTTCTGGGATGAGGGTGGTCTCCTTCTCAGGGACATTTAAGGAATAGTATCACCTTAAACCTTTCTCCATCATCTTCCCTCTAGGCAAAAGAGGGACAACCACAGTGTTTTGGAAAGAGGTGTTGCTTTGCTAATTCCCCGTAAAATGTGAGATCTGGAGGTGCCCAGGTATTTGCATACGGCAACAATAAAATGAGCAAGAGCATGCCAGTTCCTCAAGGCTTCACTCATATACGGCCTCAGGGGAACTGGCCCCTCATTACTCTAATGCAGGAAAAACCCAGGATTGATCACACCCATAGGGTTCATCAGGTGGTCAAACCCTGCAAAGAGGGAAAAATACACACAAAGACAGAAATATAAAACTTTTGACTTATTTGCAAAAGTTGGAGACCTGGGATGGTGAGAAATGAGATTGGAGAAAGAGGCAAAGGCTGGATCTTGAAGGACCCTGAATTTTGTTTAAACGAGTCGGTATTTAGGAGAAAGAGACCCCCAGAAATAATTCAGTCAAGGAAGATCAGGTCATAATTTAGAAAGACCTGAAGATTGTGTGGAGGATGGGTTGTGGTCCACAGCAGGCCTGGGAAGGGTAAGATTTGAAGACCCTGTTTGCCCAGCAAGAATATGTGGGATTTGATAAGGGCAATATACTGCTCTCCAGGTCCAGAAGAAGTTAACTCAGGGATCCTATGGTAAGCAAGGTGTCAAGTCTTCATTACCCTGTCATCTTTTGTCACATATAAGCCTTCTTTATACTGGTCTCTCAACTCCATCCTGAGAATCCCCAGTTCTTGCTCCAGGTGGGAGGAACAGAGAACAGGTTTCAGTGAAGCTCCATTCATCACCAAGGAGAGGCAGCTCGCTATAAAGTCCACACAGAGTGTGAGCTAGGAAAGTTTGAAAGTGTGGCTGAAACCCAGCAGACACCTCACTCTGGTTTTGCCCTCCCTACCCTTGGGTGAAAACGAATCAAGCAAGGGAGTACCCAGGCAGAACGTTGGGGCAGTCTGCTTTTTTACAAAGAAGAAGACCTCGTGGTTGTTATTAATATTAGGGAGAAAGAAAAGGTTCCAAGGGTTCTGGAATTTTCTGATTTTCCTTTTTTTTCCACTTTGTTTTTCCTTTTTTTTTTTCCTATTTAGATGACTCCATTCTTTAGCTTTCTCTCTAATCTGGTTCTCAAGTGCAAAAGCTTTTTTCTCATCTTTACAAAACCTATCGCTGTGCTAAGTACTGAATAGATCTATAAAATTTGCCAAAGAACTTATTTTAAAAGGTTAAAGTGGAAAGAGGAAGCACAATTTAGATGTAGTATATTTGTTGATTAAAGACAATTTCAGTTATCTATGTTGCTGCCACCATTGACTCTCTGGTCCAAAAGGCATCTTAAAGACCCAATGGTTCTAATTTGTTCCCCTCCTCCAACTCGAAGCAGCATTTATGCTGCCTGTGAATATTCAGAGTTTGGAAATCTTCTTATCTTCCTAGGCAGCCCTTCTGACAAAACTGAAATCCTTTTCCCAGAATGGTCACCCACTACTCATAGTTTCCCTTTTCTACACGGAACAACTTTTACCCTTTTCTCATAGTAGAGAAGGGGTACAAACAAGGTTAAAATCACCAGCACAGCAACCTTTGCCTCCGGCAAACACTAGGACCAGTGCCATATGTTTTGCAATAATCACTCCTTGATTGAATTTGCTGCCCTTTGCAAATAGTTGTTCTTCCCCTCTTTGCCCCTCTTTTCCTTCCCTTTAGCTCAGTCTTCCAATATGTAAAACATCTAGACTCTGATATCTACTAATAGGAGCACAAATTCTTTGTTCTTAAGTCATTCCCAATGTGAAATACCGTATACAATCTTATCTTGGCTTTTGGATTAAGGGCTCAGTTTCCACAAATTAAACTTTGGTGTATTTTTTTTTTCCCCTTCTTCCTGGCTGTAGTTTTGCTGAGAAGGATCTGCTAGAGAGGGAATATCTAGGCCTCCTGAATATTCTGGCAACATGAGATTCCAGAATCTTCCACAATCTCTGTTCAGACCTTTAAGACTTAGTCCCCTTGCTACTAAGATGACTGTCCAAATTATCTTTAAACAACAGGTGGGTCACAATTCAAGATGCAGGCCTGAAATATCTCTGTTTCTGATTTCTCTTCCTCCCTTTTTAGAATAAATGGGTGGGCAGTTGGATGTGTGTGTAACAAAATATAGAAGGAAAAGGTGGGCCCAGTGGATGAATTTTTCTTAGTGTGGTTGGAACTCACAGCTTTTAAATAATCATTTTGTTTCTTCCCTTCTAGCCCTCTTTTGACCAACGTCTTCCCCGCCTCTTCACTCTAAACCCCCTCAAAACCACAACCACAATCAAATAATTAAACACACGAAGCAAAACTGTCTTGGTGTGAATATGTCTTTCTGGTCACGCCATCCCTGTTAGAGACTCCTCCCTTATAAACAGTAACAGGCAGGATTTGTCGACTGAGCCAGGCACGCAGCAGACTGCACCCTCAAGGCAGAAGAGAGAGGGAAGGCCAGAGCTTCTGGAAGGGTTTGGGCCTGTTGGTTCTTGGAAACTGGGGGGAGGGTGGAGTAAAGGCACTCCCATGAATCCTGGCCGACTCAGAAGGGAAAGGAAAAAAAAAATTCCGGTGTTCGCAGCCATCAGGACCCTTTGTTCATCATTCACAAAATTTGTGAAGTGGTTGGTGTCTTTGGCTCATGACTGAGTGAGGGTGGAAGAAATCTCCTGGGATTGCAGATCAGATATGACCATGGATAAGCCATTTTAAGCAACTCTCTACTGTGAACTTTTAAGGAGACCTTTAACATTTACTTTATCTCAGAATTCTAAAGTTCCACTAAAGCTAAACACTAACTAAAGGGTTAAGTTCTAAAATGACAGGTATGCATTTTGTAAATTTCCTGTCCTTATAGTACTGGCATGGGGTGACAAGTTTACCTGAGAGCACAAAAACTCACTGGGAAGCTTTTATTTATTTATTTAAAAAACATTTTAAAAAGAGTTTTATTAAATATATAGCTAACATACAATATCACATTAGTTTCAAGTGTACACCATAGTTATTCAGCATTTATATGCCTACAGAAGTGATCACCATAAGTCTAGCAACCATCTGACACTGTGCCACGCTATCACAATATTACTGACTATATTCCCCATGCTGTACATTACATCCCATGACTTATGTGTTTTATACCTGGAAATTTGGACCTCTTGTTCCCTTTCACCTTTTCCCCCCTTTTTAAAATTTTCAATTACTGTTGACATTCAATATTATATTAATTTCAGGTATATAGCATATTGGTTAGACATTTATGTAATTTAAGAACTGATCCCCCTGACTAGTCTAGTACGCACCTAGCACTATACATAATTATTACCATATCATTGACTATATTCCCTATGCTTTACTTTATATCCCCATGACTGTTTTGTAACTCCCAATTTGTACTTCTTAATTCCTCCACCTTTTTCACCCTGTCCACCAACCACCTCTCATCTATTACCCCAACAAATATAGTACCCATCTGACACCACACATAGTTATTGCAATATTATGGACAATATTCCTTATGCTATCTATACCCTACATCCTGTGACTACTTTGTAACATCCAATTTAGACATCTTAATCCCTTCCCTTTTTTTATCCAAACCTCCAACACCCTCCCATATGGCTACCATCAAAATGTTCTCTGTATCTATGAATTTGTTTCCGTTTGGTTTGTTTGTTTGTTAATTTTGTCTTTAGATTCCACATGTAAGTGAAATCACATTGCATCTGTCTTTCTCTGTCTGACGTTCTCTACTCAGCTCAATACAACACCCTCCATGTCCATTCATGTCTCTGCAGATGGCAAGAACCCATTCCCTTTAATGGCTAAGCAATATTCCATTGTATATATGTACCACCAACTCTTTATCCATTCATCAATTGATGGACACCCAGGCTGCCTCCACATCTTGGTCATTGTAAACAATGCTGCAATGAATATATGGATGCACACATCTCCTTGAAGTAGTGTTATAGGTTACTTCAAATAAATACCCTGAAATGGAATTATTGGGTCCTTCATTGTCTCTTCTTAAAGCCTTTATTTTAAAGTCTATTTTGTCTGGTATAAGTATTGTTACCCTAGATTTTTCGTTTTTTTCCATTTTCACAAAATATCTTTTTTCCCATCCTTTTACTTTCTGTGTGTGTCTTTCAATCCAAAGTGAGTCTCTTGTAGGCAGCATATGTAAGGGTTTTGTTTTCTTATCCATTCAGCCTCCCTGTGTCTTTTGATTGGAACATTTAATCCATTTACATTGAAAGTGATTATTGATAGATATGTAGCTATTGTCATTTTATTATTCATAATTATGTGGTTTTTTTTTTCCATCTTAAAGAAGTCTCTTTAACATTCCTCGTAATACTGGTTTGGTGGTGATGAACTCCTTTAGCTTTTTCTTGTCTGGGAAGCTCTTTATTTGTCCTTGTATTTTTTTTTTTTTTTTGCAAAAATTAATATGACATAGTTTTATTTTACTATAATATAACACCAGGTATAATATAATTAATATAATATAATATACCAGGTCTTATGTTAATTTATTTATTTATTTATTTATTTATTTATTTATTTTTTTGTTGTTTTATTTTTTTTTTATTTTTATTTTTTTAATTTATTTATTAGTTTCAGGTGTACAAGACAAGGTAATACTTAGACGTTCATCATTTATATCCCTCACACTGTGAACCCCCCTCCCCCCATCCACTATCCCTCCGACCTCACACTGAACCATCACATTATATATATAAAATTATAGTTGGCATTCATTAATGTTTAGCTTCTGGTGTACAATGCCATGATCAGGTATCCACAGTATCCCTGAGGTGGTCTCCCAAATAGGACGCATGTCCATCGGATACCCAACAAAATCTTTACAACATTATTGAATACCTTCCCCAAATTAATTTTCAAAAAAACCCTGAGGCCATCTTGTGGTTACCAGCTGCTTCCAAATCCCTTCACCTTTCCCCTTATCCCCAACCCCCTCCCACACACCCATCTAACAACTCTCGGTTTTTCCTTTGTGTCCCCAAAACTGTTTCTGAGTAGTTTATTCACATAGTCTTTTCTTTAGATTCCATATATAAGTGAGATCATATGGTACTTGTCTTTCTCTTTCTGACTTATTTCACTTAACATAATGTTCTCTAGATCCATCCATGTTGCTGCAAATGATAAGATTTCTTTCTTCTTTATGGCTGCGTAATACTCCATTGTATAAATGTACCACAGCTTCTTAATCCAGTCATCTACCGATGGGCATTTCGGTTGTTTCCATATCTTGGCTATTGTGTAAAGTGCTGCAATAAACATAGGAGTGCATACAGATTTTTGAATTGGAGTTTTGGATTTCTCCGGGTAGATGCCTAGGAGTGGAATTACTGGATCATAGGGTAGTTCCATTTTCAGATTCCTGAGATACCTCCATACTGTTTTCCATAGTGGCTGCACTAATCTGCAATCCCACCAACAGTGCACTAGCGTTCCCTTTTCTCCACATCCGCGCCAGCATTTGTTGTTTGTTGATTTATTGATGATAGCCATTTTGACTGGAGTGAGGTGGTATCTCATTGTGGTTTTTATTTGCATTTCTCTGATGGTTAGTGAGGTTGAGCATTTCTTCATATGTCTTCTTGCCTTCTGTATGTCCTTTTTAGAAAAATGTCTCCTCAAGTCCTCTGCCCATTTTTTAATTGGGTTGTTTGTTTTTTTGGAGTTGAGTTGAGTAAGTTTTTTATAGATTTGTGATATTAATCCCTTATCAGATATATCATTGGCAAATATCTTTTCCCATACAGTAGGATCCCTTTTTGTTTTATTGATGGTTTCCTTTGCTGTGAAAAAACTTTTTAGTTTGATGTAATCCCACATGTTTATTTTTTCTCTTACTTCCCTCGCGCGAGGGGATATGTCAGTGAAAATCTTACTCCGGGTAATGTCCATGAAGTTTCTTCCTATATTTTCTTCTAGATATTTTATGGTTTCAGATCTTACATTTAAGTCTTTAAGCCATTTTGAATTTGTTTTTGTATATGGTGTAAGGAGGTGGTCCAGCTTCATTTTCTTGCATGTGTCTGTCCAGGTTTCCCAACACCACTTATTGAACAGACTGTCTTTACCCCATCGTACATTCTTGCTTCCATTGTCATAGATTAGATGGGCATATAGGCATGGATTTACGTCTGGACTCTCTATTCTGTTCCATTGATCTATGTGTCTATTTTTATGCCAGTACCATGCTGTTTTGATTACTGTAGGCTTGTAGTATAATTTGAAATCAGGTATCATAATACCTCCCACTTTGTTCTTATTTTTCAAGATTGCTGAGGCTATCCGGGGTCTTTTATGGTCCCATATAAATTTTAGGATTATATGTTCTATTTCTGTGAAAAACGTCGTTGGTAGTTTGATAGGAATTGCGTTGAATATGTATATTGCCTTAGGCAGTATGGACATTTTAACTATATTAATTCTTCCTATCCATGTCCTTGTATTTTAAATGATAGTCTTGCTTAGTAGAGTAGTCTTGGTTGGAGGTTCTTGCTTTTCATCACATTGAATATTCTCTGCCACTCCTTCTGGCTTGGAAAGTTTCTGTTGAGAAATTAGCTGGCAGTCTTATGGGAGGTCCCTTGTAGGTAATTAGTTGTCTTTCTCTTGTTGCTTTTAGGATTCTCTTTGACTTTAACCTTTGCCATTTTAATTGTAATGTGTCTAGGTGTGGACCTGTTTGGGTTGATCCTGTATGGGATATCTGTTCTTCCTGGACTTGTATGTCTATTTCCTTTGACAGGTTAGGAAAGTTTTCAGTCATTATTTCTTCAAATAGGTTCTCAATCCCTTGCTTTTTCTCTTTTCTTTCTGGTACCCCTGTCATGCGAATGTTGTTACACTTGATGTCCCAGAGGTCTCTTAAACTGCTCATTTTTCTGGGATTCTTTTTTCTTTTTGCTGTTCCAATTGGGTGTTTTCTGCTACTTTGTACTCCAAATCACTGATTTGATCCTCTGCTTCATCTAATGTGCTGGTGACTCCTTCTAGTACATTGTTCATTTGAGTTACCTTATTCTTCACTTCTGACTGCTTCTTTTTAATGGTTTCTGTGTCCTTTTTTTAATGCTTCCTATCTCTTTGTTGAAGTTCTCACTAAGTTTTTAAAGCATCCTTATAACCATTGTTTTGAACTCTGTCTCTGGTAGATTGCTTACCTCCATTTCATTCTGTTCTTTTTCTGGAGGTTTGTCCTGCTCTTTCAGTTGGGACCCATTTCTCTTTTTCCTAACTTTGGCTGCCTCTCTGTGTTTATTTCTATGTATGAGGTAGATTTGCTATGTCTCCCAATCTTGGCCAGGTGGCTCTGTGGGGCCCAAAAATACCTGAGCTGGGTGCTTCCAGGAGTGTCCCTTGTGTGGGTTGTGTGTGTCCTCCTGTTATAGTGGAAACTTAATGATTGCTATTGGCATGTCAGTGTGTGGGATTGACCCTTAGGCTGACTGCCTGTGGGGTTTGGTCAGGCCCACAGCTTACAGACTGCTGTACGGGGAGCTTCCCCCACTGAGTGGGATTCACCCCAGTGGGCTCCGGTGCCTGTTGAGACTACCTTCATGTTTGCCGGTTGTAGGGCTAATTGGGCAGTGTTCTGCTGTGGTCTGAAGCCATGCTCCAAGTATTTTGGTTCTGGGGCCTCTTGGGAGGGGCTCCAGTGCAGGCCCAGGTCACCCAATTCCTGTGACCAGCTGGGGACCACCTGGTAGGAGCTACAAAGTGATCTGCAGTTATTCACTGCCTGTGCTAAACCTAGAGGTACGTGGGAGAGGCTATACCAAGGATGTCTGCCACCAGTACCAGGCCTGGGGTAGCTCTGCAAAAAGTCAGGACACTCTGAGGCCTGCTGCCACCTGCTAGCACCCTTAAGGTTCAGCCATTGATAGAGCCATGTGCAGAATGCAAGTTGGGTGAGGCAGGGTCTCAGGGAGTCACCAGATGGGAAGAGTTGTGGTCACCAGGTTAATGTAGACTCTGCTTTGGTGCAAGTGCTGAGCCTGCAGATTCTCAGCAAAAGTCACAGAGCACACTGAGGCCAGTCGCCATTTGCCAGGTGCCTGCCAGATTTTGATAGTTTTCCAAGAAAGGGTGCAATGCAGGAGGGGCTGGCTGCTTGGGGAGAAAGTGCATCCAGTGTTGGGGGAGTTGGGTGGGACACAGTCTCAGGGAGTCAGCTGGGTGGAGCAGCCAAGCTCACCAGGCTAATCAGATTCAGATTTGGCCTGTGGGGGAGGGCTCAACACAGGAAAAATGGCACCCACCTGACAGCTGCATGGGAAGAGAACCTAACACAGGGAAAATGCTGACTGTCTTCCAGTCTCTCTCCCATAGCCACACACTTCGATCTGCCACCCCCCATGTCTCTGACACCCCCTGAGTCACCATTCCTCCACTGGAACACAAGGTGATAGCCTGTGAGCAAATGAGTCTGTATGAAGGCCATTTAAGAGGACATATGGATTTTTTACAGCTTTCCATTCCACCCAGATGGTTGGAATACTCACTGTTTTTCACAGCTAGTTATTGTGGGGGCTCCTTTTCCCAGCACCAGTACTCTGGGCAGGGGAGCCTGGTGTGGGGGGATGGGCTCCCTTGTTCCCCTGGGGGGAACCTCCATGACTGAGATATCCCTCCTGTTTCTCAACTGCCACATGGAGGCTTGGGGCATATTCTGTTTCTCTGCCCCTCCCACCAGTCTCAATGGCACTTCTTATATTTTTAGTTATAGGACTTCTGTTAGGCTAGCCTTCAGATAGTTCTCCAGGTTGATTGTTCTATAATTTAGCTGTAATTTTAATGTGTGTTCATGGGAGGATGCAGGCACAGTGGGAGGATCTACTCCATCAGCTTGGATCTCTCCTCACCTGGGAAACTTTTAGAAAATACTGTTGCTTGGGGCTCACCCAAGACCAATTAAATCAGACATACTACCAGTTGAGATATTGCTATCCCTGTAAAAGTTCCTGATGAATTTAATGAGCAGCCAGGGTTGAGAACCACTGCATTAGTTAAACCAATCTATCAACAAGTATATCTAGACGTTTACTCAATATTAACATTATGCTGCATTATGGGACTATGGGATGAAGAGGGAGTGATATGGACCCCAATTAGGGGAACTGATAATAGCCATCAAAGGGGAGGAGGGCTCAGTCTGAGGAGGCAGGACAAGGTAAAGGAGGATGGTGCTTCAAGGAGTTTGGCCTTGTCAACAGGGTCTGTGCTGAAGAGCAATTCTATAATATGGTAATTTAAAATCTCTCTTACATCAGATGACAGGAGGATTGTTGGTAACTTTGGTGAGATTAGTTGCAGTGAGATTTCAGTTGGCTGAGAAGATATGGAAATGAAGATAAATGTGGACTGAAAGTTTAAGAATTCTGGCTGTGAAATGACAGAGACTTTAAAGGGAAATAAAGTCTCTAGGAATATTTTTTCCTTCCAGTTTTATTGAGATATAATTGACATATAGCATTGTTATTTTAAGGTATACAACATAATAATTTGATGTATGTATATATTGCCAAATGATTACCACGTTTAACATCCATCACCCTCACAGTTACAATTTTTTTTCTTGTGAAGGAAACTTTTACGATCTACTCTTTTAGCAACTTTCAAATATACAATACAGTATTGTTAATTATATCCATCATGCTGTACACTATACCCCCAGAGTTTATCTATCTTATAAGTGGAAGTTTGTACCTTTTTGAGTATCTTCATTCATTTCGCCCAGCCTCGCACCCTTCACTTTTAGAAACCATCAATCTGTTCTCTGTTTCTATGAGTTTGTGTTTTCTAGATCTCACGTATATGTCAGATCATGAAGCATTTGTCTTTCCCTGCCTGACTTATTTCTCTAAGCATAACTCTCTCAAGGTCCATACATGTTATTGCAAATGGCAGGATTTCCTTCTTTTTAGGGCTGAATTATATTCCATTATTCATATATATATATATATATATATATATTCATTTATATATATATAAAATGCATTTTGAGTTTTTAAAAATTAGTTTAAGAAAGGGTGAGATGTGAGTATATACAGAGGGTGCCAAAAAATGTATACACATTTTAAGAAAGAAAAAAATATATTAAAATTGTAATACTCAGTATATATTGATAACAAAAGATGAATACCAGTCATGTGTATACATATTTTTGGCACCCTTGGTATATTCATGCTAAAAAGGAGGGGAATGGGTGAAGCTATATAGGGTTGAGAATGAATAATGGTTAAAACATGGTTCCTGAGAATGCAGAAGAAATGGGATCCAGAGTGTGGGTCAAAGGGATTAGCCTTGGACAACAAGAGAGAAGAGCCTCTGTTGACACTGTAATGGAGGGGTTGATGGAATTGCTGGAGTGGATGCAGATAAAATGTGTTGGCATGGGCCTGGGTGAGAATGTGAGGTGTTTGCCCAGTGGTCTCTAATTCATTGTGACATGGAGGTGGTTTGTAGAAACCTTACAACAAGGTTTCTTAGTAAGCCACTACCTTCCAAGACCTCTGGAACTCTTGAGATAGAGTGACAGCCAAAGTGGAGTGCATCTTCATTTCTCACTTCCTCCTGACGCATGGAATAGCAGGGAGAGTTGGAAGCAGTTTATCAACATCGCTAGTTAATCAGAGGGTTCTTCTCCTTTCACAAGGCTGGCTGGTTGACACAGTATCATAATACACTGTCAGAAATGTTTCTAGCTTTCTCAAACACAGAGACCCAAATTATACAGCGAGTAAGAAAAAAGCCATTATGAGGAGCCAGGTTTCTAGGCCAGTGATCTTTCATCTTCATCTTTCTGCTTGTCTTCACTTCTCAAAGCTTAAGCCTGGTAAAGATGTGGTGAAGGCCCTGGAAGATGGGCTCAAAGTATAATATGCAACAGCTGCCAAAAGGCAACTTGATATTAGCTTTCTTCTTAGTGAAACCACAGGTCTGGTTCTGTACGTTTGACATTCTGCTTGAATCTGACAGCTTTTGGACTCAGTTCTGCAATTGATTGTTGACATATTTACTGAATGGAGAAATGCATTAAGAACATTAAAATAATTTTTAAATTGTGGTAAAATACACCTAACATAAAATGTACCATCAGAGCAGTCTTTAATTTAAGTAATGTTAAGTATATTCATATTGTTGTGAAACCAATCTCCAGAACCTTTTCATCTTGCCAAAGTGAAGCTCTATACTCATTAAACAAAAACTCCCCATTCTCCTATCCCCCAGCCACTGGTAACAACCATTCTCCTTTATCATATGAGTGGGGACTTACACAATATTTAACGTTTTGTGATCGACTGACTTATTTCACTTAGCATAATGTCCTCAAGGTTCATTCATGTACCTGTGTCGGAATTGACTTCCTTTATTTAAAGTTGAATAGTATTTCATTGTATGTATGGATATACCACATTTTGTTTCTCTAATCATCCATTGATGAACATGGGTTGCTTTCACCTTTTGACTATTGTGAATAATGTTGTTGTAAACATGCGTGTGCAAGTATCTGAGTTCCTACTTTGAATTCTTGTGGGTGTATACCTAGAAGTAGAATTGCTAGGTCATATGGTAACTCTATTTTTTACTTTTTAAAAACCCACCATACTGTTTTGCACAGACTGTACCATTTTACGTTACTACCAACAGTACACAAAGGTTTCAGTTTCTCCACATCCACACAAACATTTGTTATTTTCTGTTTTTTTTTTAATTTTTTAATACTTTTTTAAATAGTAGCCTACTTAATGAGTGTGAGGCAGTATCTCATTGTGGTTTTGATTTGTATTTCCTTAATGATTAGTGGTGTTGAAATTTTTTCCATGTGTTTATTGGCCATTTGTATATCTTTGGATAAATGCCACTTCAAGTCCTGTGTCCATTATTTAAATGGGTCACTTGTTTTTGTTGTGGTTGTTGAAATTAAGAACATTTTAAGATTTTTGTGGCATGTATCTAGAGTGACATGGTAGGGTCTGTTTAGGTTCAAAGCTTTTTATTTTTCTCCAGTGGCTTTATCACAATTTCTATTGTGAAACATGGTGGGCACCTTGGGATAAATTCCAACTTGAGGTAGCATTAAATGTGGCCATATCCAATTCTTTAATTTTAACATATGATAATTTGAGTCAACTTTTTAAGATAAACGAGATCCTATGTCTCTTGACAGAGCAAACAAGAAGGTATTCATTATTCTCTGTGCTGATGACATACGTGGGCCTACATATACTGAGTGGTTGGTTTCCATCAGGAGGAAAAGCTCAGTGTCAAATATGCTATTTTTTAGAATGTGTTCTTACGAAGTAGAGTTACACAGCTCTATTGAACAGATAAGTAAGAGCAGTTATGTTTCAGAGGTGGTAAGGTGGTAGTGTGTATTTTTGGACCTACACCACCCATCAGAGCCCTGGAGATTCAATTCTGCTCCAAATTAATGGCTCCATACGAGCCACATTAAAGTTCATAAGTGGTAAGTACATGGTTGCCAGCTTCTCTCCTACAAATCTTTCAAGCCAAGGATATCTCTTAAGTGCTGTAGGTACAGAAATTTAGGGCTTTGCTATCAGTGCCTTGGGGACAGATCCAAAGTTGCTTTTTGAGTAAAGTCTTATTTACCTACAGATGTTCTTAGTCCACTCTGTTAAGACCGTACTACCGGGCAAGAGCATAAATCAGGTTTCCTAGTTTTCTCATTGTCTGGAGTCCTGGTACAAGAATTTTTTTTCAGTCAGACACAGATAATAGGTGTGAAAATAATGAACTCACCAGTAAACTCAATTTTGAATAGTCTTCTATAGAAACTTTGTGAAAGCCCTAATGAGAAAAAGGGTGTGTCAGCTGCACAGCTAAATAGAGATGTTCAACATTCATTCCTTTAGCTTCTCCTGGTAATTTTCTGGTATTGAGTCATAGTACCCCAAACTTGGTTCTCCATTGTATTGTTTCAGCTCCACACAGAAACTTCTGTACTCACTCTAAGACTTAACAAGATTCCATTAACTTTTATTGAGTCCTTCTATAAAGAATAGCATGAATGGAACATCTCAGATTCTTTCCCCTCCTTTTAATGGATAAAACTGCAATAAACACTGTGCTGTTACTACATATACTAAAGATATACATAGTAAATTATTTTCCCAGCCAGGAAAAAGAAGTCTTTTCCTAAATTAGTTTTTCTGTCTTCCTTTCTTCCTTTCTTCTTTCTTCCTTTCTTTCACCCTTCCTTCCTTCGTTCCTTCGTTCCTTTGTTCCTTCCTTCCTTCCTTCCTTTCATTTAATTAAAAAAAAAAGTCAAAAAGAAAGTTATGTAGCCCTGTGAATTTCTTTGCTTTGCCTTGGCTGTTAGGAAGGTCAGTTTTAAATTCAATTTTTTTAATCTAATATTTTTTAATGTAATATTTGCTTTTTGTTTCATGTATTCTTTTTAACAGCTTTATTGAGGTATGATTTATCATAAAAATCGTCCAATTAAACTGTACAGTTCAATAATTTTTAGTAAATTTACAGAGTTGTGAAATTATCATCACAACACAATTTTAGAATAATCATTCCCCAAAATCCCTTCTCCTAGCACTGGGCAGCCACTAATCTACTTTCTGTCTCTTTAGATTTGCCTGTTCTAGACATTGCATATAAATGGAATTATACAATATGTGGCTTTTTGTGACTGACGTCTTTCACTGAGCATGTTTTCAAGGTTCATCAATGTTGTAGCAAGTATTAGTACTTCATTCTTTTCTATTGCTGAACAATCTTCCATTGTATAGATATACCACCTTTTATTTATCCATTCATCAGTTGATGGGCATTTGGATTGTTTTCAGGTTTTGGCTATTATGAATAATGCTGCTATGAACATTTGTGTACTAGTCTTTGTGTGGATTATGTTTTTATTTCCCTTGAGTAGATACCTAGGAGTAGAATTTTTTAGTCTTACGGTTAGTTTACGTTTAGCTTTATAAGAAACTGCCCAACTATTTTTCAAAGTAGTGATACTATATTACATTTTCATGAACAATGTTTATGAGGCTCCTAGTTTCTGCATGTCTTACTCTACACTTGCGATTGTCTGCCTTTTGGATATTTGTTATTTTAGTGGATATGAAGTGGTACTTCGTAAGTTTAATTTGGATTTCCCTAGTGACAAATGATGTTAAGTATTGTTTCATTTGCTTACTGGCCATTCAGATATTTTCTTTAGTGAGATGTTTATTGGAACCTTTTCCCTATTTTAAGACCGGTTTATCTGTCTTCTTATAATTGAATTGTTGAGATCTTTATTTTTTTATTGTTTATTTTTTTATTGGGGAAGGGGAACAGGACTTTATTGGGGAACAGTGTGTACTTCCAGGACTTTTTTTTTTTTTCCAAGTCAAGTTGTTGTCCTTTCAATCTTAGTTGTGGAGGGCACAGCTCAGCTCCAGGTCCAGTTGCCATTGCGTTGCAGGGGGCGCAGCCCACCATCCCTTGCAGGAGTTGAACTGGCAACCTTGTGATTGAGAGCCCACTGGCCCATGTGGGAATCGAACCGGCAGCCTTCGGAATTAGGAGCACGGAGCTCTAACCGCCTGAGCCACTGGGCCGGCCCTGTTGAGATCTTTATATATTCTGGTTATAAGTTTTTTATCAGACGTATTTTTTCCCTAGTTTGTGGCAGTCTTTTATTTTCTTAATGGTGTCTTTAAGGAAACTTAAAGGTACAAAACTTTTAAATTTTGATGAAGTCCTATTTGTCAATTTTTTTTATGGATCGTGCTTTTTGATATATCTAAGAATCTTTGAATAATCGAAGGTCACAGAGATTTTCTGCTATGTTTTCTTCTAAAAGTTGTATAGTTTTAGTTCTTACATATAGTAAGAAATGTTAGGTCTGTGATTCATTTTGAATTAATTTTTGTGTGTGGTGTGAAGTGAGGGTCTAAATTCATTCTTTCCCTTATGGCTATCTAATTGGCTCAGTGCCATTTAATGAAAAGATGACTTGTGTAATCGCTGACTCTGCTTTTATTACACTTGTACCTTTAAAGAGAAGTAGGGCATAAATAATTAATGTATGAACTAAAATGAAGAGACTATTCTATGTTGAAGTTTTAAGCATTTACATGAGAGAAAGAGCATCTGACTGATGTTTTAAAGAACAACATGAATCATGATTTTGTTTGTTTCCTTCATCTCCCCCATTTCCTTCCCAGTCCTGCACTGAACATCTGCTTCTCTCCTGTGAGAGGAAGTGAAAGATTTAGGTCATGCATAAACACAAACTATCTTTACTGCATTGTTCCTTTTTAATGAAAAAAAAAAAAGAACAATAAAACACCCCGCTGGGTCAGTTTAGCATTGAATTACCCTATATCAACAGTTCTATTGCTTTTTTTGGAAGTTGGCTTTTCCCAGAAACAGAACTACTTTTGCTGGTTCTCGGTGTTATGTAATAAGTCCGGGCGGTAATTTTCAAGGATGTTGACAGGAGATAAGAGAGACCATCCTTCAAATATCTCAGAACTCTTCTTTATATTTGCTTTACTGATGAATTTCTCACAAGAAACATCTCAAGAAAGATCACCAGATTTTACGTGTGTCTGTGTGCAGGGTCGAGGTAACCCCAAATCTGTATAGGTTCAGTTACCTTTTGGGGTTGACTGATACAAGGTAGCAAGACCAGCATCCTTGGGGAAGTGTGTCCCTAGAAAATACCACTCATTCTGTTGTCTTAAGTTCTCACAATGAACCTGATGAGTACATCTTTTTTTTTTTGGTAGATTTACTGAGTTTCTTTGTTTAGCACTGACCCAGCAGCTATAACTGGAGCAATTTTCTACTCTGGTTTTGCCAAAGATCCCTCACAATCAGGGCTGTGGTGGTGATGGCGTCCTCGTCATCATTATCAGCATCAGCATCAGCACAGTAGTGAGGATGTAACAGTTAATATGTATAGCGTGCTTATTACATACCAGATGCTCCTTTTTTCTGCCTTATATATATTACCTCACTTTACCATGCCCTAGAGACATACATTAAAATTGGCTTTTTTGGGGGGAGTAGATAAAGAAACAACTGAGGTGGTACTTGGAGTATGAAATAGATTTGAGGCCAGAAAGAAAGGCTTGTGATGATGCTTGAGGGATAACGTTGAACAGCAGGGTCCTTTTTTGGGTGCTTTATTTTTTCAGCTCCAGAACACATCTGAAGCAAAAGTGAGAGAGAGGAAACATTGGTCTTTCATTATCCCACTTTTGTTAGATATTTTTTGATATCTTTCCTCAAGTACCTCAAGAATCTCCTTCCTTTCCCATTTCTAGGCACCCACTTTAGTGCCTGCTTTCCTTGGCCTGGCACGGGGCCACTCCAGGGCTCTCCAGGCCTTGCCCTTGGCTGGTGCTCTCCTGCCTTGTGTTTCAGTGTGGTAGCCATTTGCTGGGAGTGGGAAGTTTCAGGATTAGGGAGAGGGTCTTTTAAGATTCAACCCTCTGTTAGTCAGAACCACTTAGTTTGAGATTTAGTTTGTATACACACATTCTGGCTTTCTGTAAGCTTTTAGCCATTTCTTTTCTTGTTTTTACATTTTAGTATAAGATTCGGGAGCAAGTTTTTTGGGAGGACAGAAAAGGAGAGGAGAGATTCTTGGGGCATGGGTATCTGAAACAACAGGAGGGACCAGGAAATGGAGGAAAAGTTGGAGAGCTTTTGTCTACCTCAGAATTTTGCTGAGGGCCTTGACCTGACAGCAGGGCTAACGGAGATGCAGGTCCTACCTTGCTGCTATCAAATCACACCACCATGGTAACAGTGGTCTTCTACAAACTGCACCCACCTTTGTTGTCTGACATAGGGGAATGACTCAAATGGCGGGAATGTCCAGACAAGTAAGAAAGAAGGCAGGTTATTACAGATGGGGGTAGGAGCTAGTTTTGGACAGGTGGTATCTGGTGGCACTAGGGAAAATACACCTTAGGTAGCTTTCTCTTTCACTGATGCATTACGACTGATCCTGCTCAGCTGGGAATATGACCAACATGACCTTAACATGCCCTTTAGTTTGACTAAACTTTAGACAGGCTTCTTCCTGACTGTAGGTCACTGACCTTTCTTTTTTAAAGAGCATTTACTTTAGAAAACTTGCAATTGTAAGTTCTTTCCTTGCCCCTTTGAGATGCAAATATTTTCCAAGCCTCTTGCCTGTTTTATCATCAGAACCACCTTTTTCAAGGACCTGGGAACCATCCTATGATCATCAAGAAAGATAGCACCCCAATCTCCCAGTCTCTCTGGGAGGGTAGGAGCCTAGCTCAATAAACTGAAATGTCAATTGGCAGACAGACACAGGTGGCCTAATCATATTAACCAACCTCCCCACAACATCCTTTGGTACTTTTCCACTAGCTCATCCCTGCACTTGAAAACTCTCCTGCTTTTTTTTTCTTTAAGGTAGTTTAGTTCCATCTCGTTCTCCTGTGGCAATAGACTTGATCCCTTTTGCAATACTCTTGAATAAAGTCTTCTTTCTTGCCTGTTAAACTCTGTTCTGTGCAACTTTTCTTTGACATATAGAAACTTACACAGTGTTTTACCGAAACTGACTCAGTGAGTTTGGAAAGCCATTAACCAAGAAGACAGGGTTACTTTATCATGATATACACAGTTATTTGGACTCATTATTGGGGATTTGACACATAAAACATTTCACATGCTCTTAATCACCTTCAATAAATCAATACCAAAACTAGAATGCATCTCATCTTTTTTTGCTATGAAATAAAGAAGGAATAATAAGATATCCCAAAGATACCTTATATATACGTCTATATAGTTATTTATGTGTATACACACAATTTTATACGCACACACACACACACAATTAGGAATAGCTTTCACTTTTTGTAGGCCTGTTGTGTGCCAGGCACTGTGTACTTTATATACATAGTACTTTATAAACACTTCCTCCTTTAATTCTTATAGCATTTCTATGAGTTCATTACCATGATTTATGTCACAGATGAGGAAGCCAAGGCTGAGAGTTTAAATAACTACCTGAGATCACTGCCAGAAATGGGATTTGAACCCAGTGAATCAGACTATAAATCATGACATCAACATTTTAATGGTTGTCCTTCAAGGATTCACCAAGCTACCTCATTAGGATTCTGGCCCAGAGGAAAACCTGTATTTCTAGAAGGAATTAAGAAGCAACATTTGTCAAATTGTACCTCCATTCCACCTTCCAAAAGTGTTGTAGAAGATTTTATTATTCCTTAGAGAACCTCCTCTCAAAGTGTGCCCCAGCCCCCTGATTCCCCAGTACCTGTCACCTGTAGTTTCTGCTTTGTGGCCTGGCCCAATCTCTTGAAGCAACTATTCTAATCTTCAATTCAGGGTTGCTTTGATAAGGACAGCTGGGGATCTCCCCTGGTGCTTCTAGCATATGGTATGTGTTCCCTCAGTTCACCATGAAGATGGTAGCTATGTCCTCTCTGACTCATGTATAGGAGAGATTCCGACATTTTCTCTGTCATTCTCTCAACCATCTGTCCTCCCAGCAGCACTTGGGTGAGGAATACAACTCAAATAATGCACTGTGACGTCACTAGGTCACAACTGGTGACATCAGAAGGTGCAACAAGAATGAGAGCACCAAGAAGCAGACAGTAATGGTTTCTACTTATTTCAAAACATCAGCAATGCCAGAGAAATAAATTTCTGTTAAAAAATCCTGTCTTTCTAGCGTCTAAGTTTTCCCCCCCTGAGATGGAAGGAAAAAGATCTTTCCAGAACTGACTTTAGTACCTTTTACAGCAGAGCCTGAGCTTAAAAGCATCACAGACAAACTTTCAGAAGCATCACACCACCTAGAAAAAGTATCTCTGGGATTCTGAATGGCTCCAAGCACTGAGGCCCGTGATAATGACGTATTTACCACAGTACTTGTCCCCTCATGCAGCACACAGTGAGGTTTTGTTCTCTGAACCTGTGGAAAGCACTCTGCACATTTACAAACCTGGGCCACTTGCACTCAGGGACGCAGTGGTGAGGTCGCTAAAATGTTTTGCCTCCAACTGTTCTCTTTTTTCCTTATTGGAGTGACTCCCCTCTCACTGGCTGCTAACAAATACAACTCTTGCCTTGAGTTGAATGTAAGAATTTTACTTTGATTTATACTATTTATTACTATTAGAAGTGTCACTTCTAGATATTTTTGCAGTGTTGATGAGATGTTTTGTAGAAATCAGTGTATGTAATCCTAGACAGGGAAAGTTAAAATGATTTAAAATAATAAGTTTCCCTAATTATTAGTGCTTTGTGGAAAATTTGGAAAGTACAGAAAAGATAAATATTACTCATAAGGCCACCAACCCAGAAGCAATGATTGTTGAGAGGTTTTTTTTCTTTCAGTCTTTTATTCTGAAGCTCTGTTATTGTCAAGAGACAAGACATGGCCAATGCCCAAAAGGAAATTACAACTTCAATTGCAACACAGATGAGAAAAAAGTAAGACAAAATAAGGTTTAAGATCAGATCACATGTAGAATAACGATATGGAGATAGGAAATAGCAGGTCCAAACATTCAGTGAACATATCTACTCAATTCATATTGTAAAATGAGAAAATTATAAAAATCCACATACACAGTCAATTTAGAAAAATAGGTGAGTGTTTCTCTGAAGCTCCCAGTGGACAAGCTCCAGTTAATTAATGGCTATAAAACAATACAGGTGAGCATAATGAATACATTGGTGATTGATTAGGAGCCTAGGAAGTCAGAAAACAAACGTGAGATGATTTAGTAAGTACTGTACTTTTGACAGGCTCATTGATTTCTTCAGTGTCACTGAGACACATTGTGGGGATAGAGCCAGGAGTGCAGTTTCCAGGCTCTCGGCCTCATGTGAAAGGTGCTGGCTCAGGTAGAGAATGGCCATCAACTGTGATTGGATGGCCATCAGCTGTGGCTAGTTGGCCGTCAGCTGTAACCAGTGAGCCATTGGCCACTAATATAATTGCTGTGGCTTTGCTAGCAGAAAATGGGGGCTAGCAAGAAGATGGTGGCTGAGCTAGCAAGAGCGGATTGCGGTTAGGACGTGAGGTTGGTTGGCAGAGAAGCGGATGGCAGGTTGCGGATAGTGTGGCTCTTGCTTCCTGTGTCTCCAACCCAGCTGTCAGCAAGAATATAGTGGTATGACTCTCCTATCTATGGCTCCGTGTGTGTTCCTTTTTGGCCTCACCATATCCTGCGTTCTTATGTGGGGAGCAGGACCAGAGACCCCACATGAGACCCTGCATGACACACATACTACCTGGAACCAGTCAGTTCTTGCCTTGTGTGAAACTTACTGTATATTTGTAGGCAAGTTAATTTCACTTCTTTAATGTTTCCTCATTTATAAAATAGGGAAAATAGGTTGTAAATATTAAACAAGAGAATCCATCTAATGTATTTAATACAGTCCCTGGTGCATAATATGTGCTCAAGGAACTTTAAGCATTGTTAGAGGCAGAATAAGGCAGTGGTTAAGAGAATACACATAAGCTCTGGTCAGACTGCTTGTCACTCATGTAACTTTTACCTACTTGCTTGTAGGACCAAATCATCAACAATAATCTCTATTTAACTACTTTTTTTGTCCCAAGATTTTGAAAATGAACCAGCTTTTGTCTTTGAATTGCTTTAAAATAATCAGAAATTTATCAAAGGCATTCACGAAATGATTCTGGGAAGTCCAGAGTTTTCTAATGAAGACTTCATCATAAAAGGCTCTTAGAGAGTAGCAGTTATTTACTATTAATGAAGCTACAGACATATTCACCATTAAGAAGGCAAAATCTAAAAAGCAATTTTTACCTTAGAAAATATAATGTTGGATACATTTAGAGTTCATTGCAACTCGATCTTTGCAATGAACTCCAAATTTGCTTCTCGTTTCATGGCAGCTCTCAGAGTTGCACCATGGTGGGAAAATGGAGAGGAGAGGCAGAGAGAACCTGAATATATGTTTATACTCTGTGATATTTATAAAAAAGTCAAGAACTTTTTCCCAGTATTCAGAGTGTTGAGCATGAGTTCAGGATAATTTGTAAAAATATACATTTTAAAAACTAGTATTTATTGTTTTTATATTACAAAATTAAACAATGTTTATTTTAGAAAATTTAGAAAGTAGAAACAAGAAAAAAAAACCCAAATCTTAACATTTTAATATACTTTTAGTTTTTATATAAACAGTTATAGTTAAATATTAAAACTACATTTATAATTTTAATATGGATCTTTTAATTTCTAAATTCCAGAAGAACCATTTTTTTTTTTTTTAAATTAGAAGTCCCTGTTGTGTATGTTGGGGGACCCTAGTGGTTCAAAAGTACTGTTTGGTTACTTTTGAGTTCCTGTAGGATAGGATCTTGCTATGTGAAAGTGTGGTCTGGGAACCAGTAGCATCAGAATCAACTGGGAATATACTAGAAATGAAGAAGTTTTAGTCCCAGACCTAGTGAATTCCAACTGCAGTGTAATATGATTTCTGGGTGATTTGTATGCACATTAAGTTTTGAGTAATATTACTATAGGAACAACTTGACAAAGTATTTTTTTCTCTAATAACACATTTGCCGAAGGCCTGATTAGTCCCTATTCTCAGAACATCTCTCCTACCAGACTGCAGTTTTCTGGGCTCTTACTTCCATAAAAGCCTTGTAATAGGTCTGATTAGAGACCCACAAAGCAGCCTGCAGGAAAAGGTTTCCCTACCTCCCCCAGACAGATGAAAGACATAACAAATCTGCGACATACCAAAATACCAATAAAACATCGTAATCTGAAGTCTGTATTGTTCAGCATTTGATTACGTAATCAAAGTACTCTTCCTGGGCTCACTGTTGACTGACCAGGAAATGGTGTTGAACCAGTTGAAAAACTCAGTCGTAAAGTTCCTCAGTAACATTTTCCCAGTGGGGCTTTTGATGCAGGAGTTTTTTGACTTGGAGAATTGAGGCTGACTTAAAGAACACACAGAAAGAAAACATGTTAAAACAATATATCCTGGAAATAGAACAGCTTTTCAGATGAGAGTAAACATGTGCTTTCTCACCCTTACATTCCTTGTTTGCTGGAATAGGAATGTATGTATCTACAAAGCAGGATTGTGGCGATTTCCTGATGAGCATGACTAATAATAATAATAACCTACATTTAACAGCATCTTGTGATTCATGAAGTAAATCACATAAACTTTCATGTGCATATAAATTAAATGGAGATCTTATTAAAATGAGGATACTGATTCAGTAGGGCTAGGGTGGGGCCTGAATTCGCCTTTCTAATAAATTCACAGGTGGTGCTAATATTGCTGGTCCACAAACCATATTTTGAGTAGTAGGTTCTTACCATTATCTTTCTCAAGATTCACAGAAATTTGGTGAGGTAGGTAGAGCAGACATTTTTTTCCCCCTTCTCCATCAGAATATTGGCTCTATGAGGGAAAGGATTTGAGTATGTTTTGCTTATCCCAAGTGCCTATAATAGTAAGCAGTCGATACATTTTTGTTGAATGAATGAATGACTGTATCTTAATTTTATAGAAGAATTTAAATAATGTTTTAACTAGTCTAATAGTGGCAAAGCTGTCATTTGACCTAAGAAATTGCTTAAATCAGAAAGCTTGGTACCAAATGAATCTACTTTAGTGGTTTAACTTTTCCTTTCCTTTCCTTTCCTCTCCTCTCCTCTCCTCTCCTCTCCTCTCCTCTCCTCTCCTCTCCTCTCCTCTCCTCTCCTCTCCTCTCCTTTCTTTCCCTTCCCTTCCTTCCTTTTTCCTTCCTTCCTTCCTTCTTTCCTCTTTCTTTCCACCTTTCTTTCTTTTTCTTTCTTTCTTTCTTTCTTTCTTTCTTTCTTTCTTTCTTTCTTTCTTTCTTTCTTTCTTTCTTTCTTTCTTTCTTTCTTTCTTCTTTCTTTCTCTCTCTCTCTCTCTCTCTCTCTCTCTCTCTCTCTCTCTCTCTCTCCCTCCCTCCCTCCCTCCCTCCCTCCCTCCCTCCCTCCCTCCCTTCCTTCCTTCCTTCCTTCCTTCCTTTCTTTCTTTCTTTTTCTTTTCTTTCTTCTTTCTTGTTTTGTAAAGGTAAATATTTTTTGAAGGAACTTTTAAATTGAAGTATAACATAGAAAAATGGCCAAATAATAAGTGCATAATTGATTAATTTATACAGAGGGAACATATAGAACCACCTTTCAGATCAAGAAATTACCAGCTCCCCAGAAACCTCCTTCATAGCCTTTCCCAGTCATTACTCTCTCTTTCAGAGGTAGATGCTGTTATGACTTCTACTATTATACAGTAGTTTTAAACTTGATAGAAGTAGAATTTTATAATATGTACTCTTTAGTGTATACCTTCTTTCACTCAGTTTTATATTTGTGCTCTTAAGTATAGCAGTAACTTGCTCGTTTTCTTTTTATAGTATTCCATTGTGTCTACTGTGCATATTCTGTGAATATGACACAATTTATCATACATTTTACTGTTGATAGATGTTAGGGTTGAATCTGGCTAATAATACTAGTGCTGCTATGGACATTTTTGTATATGGTTTTTGGTGAGCATATATACATACCTGAGGTGCCAAAAAAATGTATACAAGTGGACACTTTGGTCAACGTTTCTCAAGCAGTAGTTTGCCATAATCAGAAGAGTCTGGATGCTGAAGGTAACCACTTTGAGTACCTCTTGTAATTGCAGAAGTCAAATTGTATTCATCTTTTATTATTGGTATATATTGAATATTACAATTTTAATACAGTTTTCCTTTCTTAAAACGTGTATACATTGTTTTGGCACCCTCTTTTCTATTGAATATGTACTGGAAGTGGAAAATTTCAGATTTGGGGTATATTCACTTATAGATATTACCACCCAACAGTTTTTTAAAGTGGTTGTATTAATTATTTTGTCTTTTCTTTGATTTTTTAAATGTTGATTACTTTTTCTAGGTAATCATTGAAATTCTATCTTACTATTTGCATGGAGAGTTTTGATGAATTTTATTATTGTGACTTTTGGGTTAAAATGGTGTATTGAGCACACACATTTACTTTCTCCAAACACCTCATAAAATGACAATAAATGAATTTGTTTTTTGGAGAAAGATATAAAATTAAAGCAATAAAGAAAATGAGAGAGGAGACAACATTGACACAATTTGGGTCAATTGAAGAAGCTGAATCCTATGCTAGCAATAGGAAGCTGAAAAGTAACCTGATTTACACCACAGAATACATAAAAGTTTGAGGAATTGGCACACAAGTACTTGTAGAAGAAGAGGGGTAGTGCTAAAAAGGACAGTATTGATTTAATGTCTGTTTAAAAAGCAGTTAGATCCCCTCCTCCATTTCACAGACTCACAGTTGTTCTTTACATCCACCCCACCCCAAAGAAAGGCTGAGGAAAATTTCTCACTGGAGAATGTAAAACGGAATACCCCTGCATTAGGATTTGTCAGACACAGTTGAGGGTGGGAGTATAATACTGAAAACATAGGAATTATGTAAATTTATATTCTGAATACTGGGAGATTCCTCCACCCCACCCTCTTCTATACTTAGTTCCCAAAATGTTGAAGGCAGAAATGTATTTTCTAGATAGGAGACTGGAAGATCCTTCTCTAGAAAATCTACCAGACCAAGAAGAAAGAAATGGTAATGATATTTGGAGAGGGGGATCTCCACGGAAATAGCCCAGCTAGGTCAATAGGTACAGTGAAGCTGGTAGTAGTCAAACCCCAACCATAGCTCAGAACTTCCATTCAGCTCTTTTAGGGCCCTACTTTTAAATATGAGTAGGCAAGCAAGGTCACCAGCTAGCTGAGCTAAGATTTCACCATGAAACATAGAAATCACAGCAATCACACAGGAAAAAAGCAACCTGGAAGAAAAGAAGATTTTTCAGGGGAAAGACTACTTTAAAAAAATCATCATTAGTGTTCTCAGAGAGATAAGATATTACATTCATGAAGTAAGAATAGGCTGCTTTAAAAAAGAGCAATTGCTAAGTATTAGAAATTAAAAATATAATAGAAATGAAAAGCTCAACAGAATAGCGGGAGGATAAAATTGAGGAATCTCCAAGAAAGCTGAGTAAGAAGGAAGAGACAGAAAATAGGAAAGAAAATATATTAAAAGGACTAGATCATGAGGTCCAATACATTTATAATAGGAGTTCCAAAAGGAGAGAAAGAAAAGGAATCATAGAGAAAGGAGGAAATCATTATCCAAATAGTTAAAAAAAAATTTAAAACTAAAGCCTAGCATTTCCAGGTTGTAAAGTCCATAGATTGCCCAGCTGAATGGATTAAAAATAGACTCACTCCAAGGCACATTATTTTGTCATTTTGTAATTTCACAATTCTGGAGAAATGAAGTTTTATAAGCTTCCAGAAATAAATTAAACAAGCAAACAAGTCACCTATAGAAGACAAAAAATCAGAACAGGATCTCCACATTTTTGAAGAAAAATGATTCCTAACTTAGAATTCTACTCTCAGCCAAATTCGTAAGCTAATGTGAGGATAGAATTAAAAAAAACAAAACAAAACAGATACTCAATGTCTGAAGAATTTTATCTTCCATGAGCTCTTTCTCAGATATGTTGCCGGATATGATTCATCAAAAAGAGAGAAATAGACTGGAAAAGAGAAAGTCATGGAAAATAAGAAACAGGGGATTTAATATAAGAGAACAGAAAGGACTCTTCAGAATGAATGAACAGAGATCCTAGGACAATAGCTATACATTAATGTCCAGAATTGAGCAAATCAGAAGGTTCTGGAAGAGATTTTATCAAGATGATAAAATTAGTAGACTGACACACGTATTTCATAATATATTGATGGTGGTTTTAGACATTTGGCAGAGTATGAGATTGATTGGTAATAAGTAAATAGAAAACCAAGCATAGGGACAAATTAAAAAAAAGCAGCAGTTATTAACTGTTCTGTATCTCCTCCCAATCCCCCACCAAGAAAAACTTGTACAGGAAAGGAAAATAATCATAGTAGACTACATATCTCAACTGCGATGGCATTTACATAGTCACAAAAATGTAAACACTGAATGTTGATCTAACCAAAATTTCAATACAACTCTACTGAGCAAATGAGGGGATAGAAGTGGTTATGTGTAAAGTGTGTGTTTGTGGTTCAGGGATAGGTTCAAGAAAGCTAAGTTTCATCTTCCCTGATAGAAAATCAATAGATAATTACTAAAACTGAAAAAGCGAGAAAATTACGAGATATGCATGTTATTTAGTGATATAATGATAGATTCCGAAAGAATGCTGTGAGGGAAAGGAAAGATGATGCCTCTGGGAGGAGACTGTTATTTTTATATTAGGACTTATAAAATAACTATATATATTCAAATTATGTGAAAATATACCTCTGATAAAAATAGAAAATTAGAATAAATGTTATTCTGATTCTACCACTGGTGGCTCTTTAAATTTCTTAAGGTTTATTTTATTCAACTATAAAAATGAGCCTTTTAATCCATAGTCAAAATGTGTATTATTTTGGACAGTTGTTTCATCTCCATTCCCAGTGAATCATTTGCAGGGCTCCTGAGGAACTTACTTGAAAGTGACTTTCTGTTGTTTCTCCAGTGTATGCAAAGGTTCTGGGAAACAATGAAGAGAATAAAAGAGAAGGGGCAAGAAGAAGAAGAACTTTTGGATATTCCCACAAATGGACTATTAGTCTGCAAATTAAGGAGAGTCCTTGTTCCTAGATAATTCAGAATGAACATATTTTCCCTTCACTCAGAGCTAGTGCAGCAAGTTTACTCTGAATGGCTTCACAGTGACCAGTGTGGAGGAGGAATCTTATATAATTAAAGAACCATGGCCCTATAATGGACACAGATGTTCAGGTGTGAGTCATTGAAGAATGGTCATCATTCTTACTGTGAAATGAGACTGGTCCAGGTGAGGCTGGTCCCTCAAAGAAGGAAAATCCAGCATGGTGCAATGTCTGCTACAAGCAAGGCAACGGGTGTAGTTTTGGACACCAACTTGCCTTGGGCTCAAATTCCTTTGGGCTTAAGTCTCACCTCTTGCTTGTAAGCCCTCTATTGATTGTGGTTGCCACGTAGAGCAGTGCTTCTGCAAACGAAGTGAGCCTCTGAATAACCTGGAGGACTTGCTAGAAAAACCCAGCTTCCTGAGTCCCACCTTCAGAGCTTTCTAATTCAGTAGGTTTGGCGTGGGGCCTAGATTGTCCTTTTTAACTAGTTCCCATGTGGTGGTGCTGCTGCTGCTGTCGCTGCCTAGTGTGTGTACACAGTTCGTGTAGCACCAAGTGCAGAATTTTGAGACGTTCCGATGAACAGCAGATGAGTTTAATGGGAAAGAGTGACTGTGTCCGGTGTTCCTAGGGATTACTAGCATGATTTTTATAGTTAAATCTATCTGTAAACAAAAGAATGCACAAAATGCATTTAAACAAATATGTATTTGTTCAGTTTAAATGATAATACTTCAAAAAACCCAATGTACCCACCATCCAGGTCAAGAAATAGAACATTCCAGTACATTAGAACACCCCTGGGGTAAATTGGCTAGCTAATATTTTGTTTGGTTTTTAGCATCTATGTCCACGGTTGAGACTGGCCTATAGTGTTTTTTTTCTTTCTTTCTTTTTTTTTTTTTTTATATTACTTTGGTCAGTTTTTGGAATCAGGGTTATGCAAAGCTCATAAACTGAGTTGAGCAGTATTTTCTTCTCCTGTACTATGGAATAGTTTGTGTTAAATTGGAATTAAATTATATTTAAAAATCAATTTGTATGCATTAAATAGCCAAATATATTCTTGCACCATGTGAAGGAAAATATCTCACAGAAGCCAACATAAGTGATCAAAGTGCTGATTCAGTACCTTTAATGGTTATAAAGCTATTAAAGTTTCCTATTTTTTTAAAAAAAGATTTTTATTAAAATATAGCTAACATACAAAGTTATATTAATTTCAGGTGTACATCATAGTTATTCAACAGTACCCACCTGGCACTATGCATAGTTATTACCACATTATTGATTTCTTTTGTTAAAGAAGTGATCACCATGATAAGCCCAGCAACCATCTGATACTGTACCACGCTATCACAATATGATTGATCTCCCCCCCTTTAAAAAACTTTCAATTAGAGTTGACATTCAATATTATTTTATATTAATTTCAAGTGTATAGCGTAGTGGTTAGACATTTGTATAATTTAGGAAGTGATTCCCCTGACTAGTGCCCACCTGGCACTATACATAGTTATTACCATATTATTAATTGTATTCATGTACTTCACATCCTCATGTCTATTTTGTAACTACCAATTTGTATTTTTGTTTTTTTTAGTTTTATTTTATTTTATTTTATTTTTACATCCCTCACACCGTGAACCCCCCTCCCCCCATCCACCACCACCCCGACCTCACACCAAGCCATCACATTATACACATAAAATTATAGTTGGCATTCATTAATGTCCAGCGTCTGGTGTACAATGCCATGACCAGGCATCCACAGCATCCCTGAGGTGGTCTCCCAAACAGGACACATGTCCATCGGACACCCAACAAAATCCCCAAACACTATTGAATAAGTTACCCAAAGTAATTCCAATTTGTATTTCTTAATCCCTTCACTTTTTTCACTCTTTCCCTAACCTCCCTCCCATCTATCATGCCAATAGATCTAGTATTCATCTGATACCATACATAGTGATTACAATATTATCGACTATATTCCTTATGCTATAGTCTACATCCCCTTGACTACTGTGTAACAACCAATTTGTGCTTCTTAATCCCTTCTCCTTTTCACCTACTCCAGCCCCCATCCCATCTGGCAACCATCAAAATGTTCTCTGTATCTATGAGTTCGTTTCTGTTTCATTTGTTCATTTTATTCTTTAGATTCCACTGATAAGTGAAATCATATGACATTTGTCTTTCACCATCTGACTTATTACTCTCAGCACAATACCCTCTAGGTCCATCCATGTTGTCATAGGTGACAAGATTTTGTTCTTTTTATGGCCGAGTAATATTCCGTTGTATATATGTACCACCTCTTTTTTATCCATTCAGGGATACCCAAGTTGCCTTCATATCTTGGCTATTGTAGATAATGCTGCAATGAAAATATGGATGAGCAGTTCCCCTCGAAGTAGCATTTTGGATTTGTTCGGATAAATATCCAGAAGTGGGATTACCAGGTCGGTCCTTCTTTGTCTCTTGTTATAGTCTTTCTTTTAAAGTCTATTTTGTCTGGCATAACTGTTGCTACCCCAGCTTTTGTTTGTTTCATTTTCAGGGAATATCTTTTTCCATCCCTTTACTTTCAGTCTGGGTGTGTCTTTTGATCTGAAGTGCATCTCTTATAGGCAGCATACGCATATGTAAGGGTTTTGTTTTTTTATCCATTCAGCCCCCACATCTTTTGATTGGAGCATTTAGTCCATTTACATTGAAAGTAATTTTTGATAGGTATGTAGTTATTGCCATTTCAATATTTATATATATATATATATATATATATATATATTTTCTTCTTAAAGAATTTCCTCTAAGATTCCTTGTAATAACGGTTTGGTGGTGATGAACTGCGTTAACTTTGTCTTGTCTGGGAAGCTCTTTGTCCACCTATTCTAAATGATAGCTTTGCTGGGTAGGGTAATCTTGGTTATAGGTTCTTACTTTTTATCACTTTGAATATTTCATACCAACCCCTCTGGCCGGCAAAGTTTCTGTTGAGAAATCAGCGGATAGTCTTAAGAAAGCTTCCTTGTAGGTAAGTAACTGCTTTGCTCTTGTTGCTTTTAAGATTCTCTCTTTGTCTTTAACCTTTGGCATTTTAATTATGATGTGTCTTGGTGTTGACTTCTTTGGGTTCATCTTGTTTGGGACTCTCGGTGCTTTCTGGGCTTGTATATCTAATTTCCTTCACCATGTTAGGGAAATTTTTTGTCATTAGTTCTTCTAACTTTCTCTCTTCTTCTTCTGGTACCCCTGTAATGCAAATATTGGTATGCTTGATGTTGTCCCAGAGGCCCCTTAAACTCTCCTCAATTTTTTGGATTCTTTTTTCTTTTTGCTGTACTGATTTAGTGTTTTCTGCTACCTTATCTTTTACATCATTGGTTTGATCCCCTGCTTCATCTAACCTACTGTTGATTCCCTGTAATGTACTGGGGGTTCAAAAAAATGTACACAGATTACTTGTATTTATCTTCTATTATTGGTATATATTAAGTATTACAATTTAAATACAGTTTTTTCCTTTCTTAAAATGCATATACATTTTTTGGCACCCTCTGTATTCTCCATTTCTGTTTTTGTATTCTTTATTCTGACTGGTTCTTGTTCATGTTTTCTATTTCCATTTTTATGTTCCTATCTCTTTGTTGAAGTTCTTCCTGAGATCATTGAGTGTCCTTATAACCAGTGTTTGGAACTCTGTGTCTGGTAGATTAGCTTGTCTCCATTTTGTTCTTTTTCTGGAGTTTTGTTCTGTTCTTTTATTTGGGACATGTTTCTTTTTCTCCCCATTTTGGCTGCGTCTCTGTGTTTATTTCTATTTATTACATAGTGCTTTTATGTTCTCTCATTTTAGTAGAGTGGCCTTATATAGTAGGTGCACTGTGGGGCTCAGTGGTGCACTCTCCTTGGTCACTTGAGCCACACACTCCAGGTGTGTCCCTTGTGTGGGTTGTTTATGCTCTCCTGTTGTAGTTGAATCTTGGTTGCTATTTGCACATCAGTGGTAGGGATTGACCCTTGGGCTCATTGATTGTGAGGACTGACCATGACTACATTGGAGGAGTTGTGATGCAGGGGCTGACCTTACACAGCAGGATCTGCCTTTGCTAGAAGGGCTCTGGTGCCTGCTCAATCTGGCCCTTGGGTGTGTCATTTTGCGGATGGCTGGGTGATGCTCCGGTTCATATCGAAGCTGGCCACTGGGGGCACCAGCCCCATGACCGCCTTGGAGGGGATCTGCTGTAGGTCAAGTTTAGCCGCAGCCTGTGCCCCACCCAGGGCCACCCCACAGGAGCTACAAAGAAATCTGCAGATGGCTGCTACCTGTGCCATGCTTGGAAGTGCCCTGAGAAGCCAAGCTTCAACCAAGGCTGGCTGTCACTAGAGCCATACTTAGAGCTGCTCAGCCAGAGGTACAGGACACACTCAAGTCAGATGCTGCTTGTCTGGGCTATCGGAACCTTTGAGAGACCCTAGGAAAGTCTGTAGCATGAGTTAAGGCAGGCGGTTTGTATGCAAAAGCCACTGGAAGCAACTTGCGTGTGCCCAAAAGTTGGGTGAGGTGGGGTCTCAAATCACCAAAAAGGGGTAAATGAACGACAAAGACTCAGATATGGTGGCTGCCTGACTATGCATGCTGGGAAGAGGAAGGGCTCAACAAAGAAACAATGGCCTCCACCAGTTCCTCCATCCAGGAGAAAGCTGTCCCTCCAGCCCCCGTCCCAAGCCAGACAACTCAGTTCCGCACCATATGTCCCTACTGCCTTTCCAGCTGCTGCCCCAGTGCTGGAGCTCAGAGTAAGTCCTTGCATGGTCCCTTTAAGAGGAGCGACTATCATTCCAGTTGCCCTCCGTCTCACTCAGTCACAATCTCTGCTGGTTTTCACAACCAGAAATTATGGGGACTTCTCTCCCTTGCACTTGAACCTTGGGCTGGGGTGGGGCTGGAACCACTTTCTCCTGTGGAGGGAGGGACCCTCCAAAACTGATATCCCTTTCATTTTTTTAATGGTTACATGTGGGTATGGGACCATCCCGTTCTGCATCTTTGCCCTTCCAACCAGTCTTGAGATGGCGTCTTCTATATGTCCTTTAGTTGTATGGATTTTGTTCAGCAAGATTTTAGGCAATTCTCAGTGATGGTTGTTTTATAGTTTAATTGTAATTTTGATGTGGTTATGAGAGAAGGCAAGCATAGCATTTATCTTCTCCTCCATCTTGACTGGAACCAGCTTCTTCTTGAATCGTTTTTATAAGTGATACATTTCTAAAATTTTCCTATTTCACTTAAGTTTTCAAACGTATTTTTCCTTTTTTGGTTTCTTTTTTAAAATAGAGATATAATTGACATATAACATTGTGTAAGTTTAAGGTAGAGAACATGTTGGTTCGACACACTTACATATTGCAATGTGATTACCACTGTAGCTTTGGCTAGCACCTCCATTACTTCACATAATTACCATTCCTTTTTATGGTGAGAACATTTAAGAACTAGTCTCTTAGCAAATTGGAAGTATATAATACAGTATTGTTGAATTAGTCACTATGCTGTGCATTAGCTCTCTAGAACTTACTAATCTTCTAATTGCAAATTTGTACCCTTTAACAACACCTCTCCAACTCCCCATTCCTCAGCCCCTGGTAACCACCTTCTATTCTCTGTGTCTATGAATTTGGTTTTTTTATATTGTACATATAAGTGATATGCACACTTATCAAACAAATACAATGTCTTTCTCTGTTTAGCTTACCTCACTAAGCATAATACTCTCAGGGTACATCCATGTTGTTTCAAAATAGCAGGATTTCTTTCCTTTTTATGGCTAAATAATATTCCATTGTATATTTATCACAACTTCTTTATTCATTCATCTGTTGGCAGACACTTAAGTTGTTTTCATATATTGGTTACTGTGAACAATGCTGCAATGAACATGAGGGTGCAGATATCTTTTTGATATTTTGTTTTCATTTCCTTTGGATACACCCAGGTGTACAAAACAATGTAATAGTTAGACATTTACACCCCTTATAAAGTGATAGCTCCCATCCCCCAATCTGCTACCCCTCTGACATCGTATACAGCTGTTAGAATTCCATTAAGTCCATTCCTTATGCTGTACATGACTATATATATCTACAGCCCATGACTATATATATTTAATTATATATATTTAATATATATATTTAAGTATATATATTTAAGTATATATATATATATTTAAGTATATATATTTAATTATAGTTGACATTCAATGTTATTTAGCTTCAGCTTCAGGTGTGCAGTACAGTGGTCAGGCATCTACACCATCCATGAAGTGGTCTCTCTAATAAGACAAGTGCCTATCTGACACCCTACAAAATCTTTACAACAATATTGATTATATTCCCCAAACTGTCTTTCAGATCCCTGTGGCAGCATTGTGACTACTAATTTGTACTTTCTAATCCCTTCACCTTCTCCCCCATTTCCACTCCTCTCCTATCTAGCAATCATCAGTTTTTTCTCTATATCTCTGAGTCTATTTCTGTTTAGTTTGCTCATTTATTCTGTTCTCTAGATTTCACATATAAGTGAGGTCATATGGTATTTGTCTTTGTCTAATTTATTTCACTTAGCATAATATTCTCTAGGTCTGCATGGTAGTTGTCATTTTAATTTTTTGAGGTACCTCCATAGTATTTTTTGTAGTGGTTGTGCCAATTTACATTCCCACCAACTATACACAAGTTTCCTTTCTTCACATTCTTGCCAACACTTGTTATCTCTTGTTTTCTTGATGACAGCCATTCTAAACTGGTTGTTGGAGGAGGTCATCAAAAAGATGTGACCCCTGGTTGACCTGCCAGCTGGAGGCTCCACACCCTCTCCCCTGTTCTTGGAATGTACGTTCTGACCACCATTCCCACAGTGGGAGCTGTTTTCAAAGACTCAGCCTTGAGAGAGCAAGGTTTTGTTGAGACCATCTGGATGGTATATGTGACTGAACCCAGGTAAGGCCTCTATATAACCTTAAGATTTTGGGGGGCAGGTACAGAGGTCTATATTTGATTCTTGTTGTGGTTAGGGGCACCAACCCCTGTGCAGTTGAAAATCCTTGTATAACTTTTGACTCTACAGTTGGCTCTTCACATTTGCGGATTCAACCAGTATATGGAAAATACTGTTTTGCATCTGCAGCTGGGAATCTGTGGTTGGGATTGCCAAAATACTGGTTTTGATCAGAGGTTGGTTGAATCTGTTGATGGGAAACCTGTGGATATGAAGGGCAGGTGGTATTTATTGAAAAACAAATCCACCTACATGTAGACCCGTGTAGTTCAAACCAGTGTTGTTCAAGGGTCAACTGTACTGAGCTTGTATGTGCCCAAGACAAGTCTTGTATGTAAGTTCCCTTGCTTATTAAACCTGCCATTCATCAATCTGGAGTAGCCATCTTCTTCCTCTGGTCTCTCCTTGCTCTCTGTGTACAGGGCCAGTTTGTGAGCCAACACAGGTGTGATGTGGTAGCTCATTGTGGTTTTAATTTGTGTTTTCCTCATGATTAGTGATATTCAGCACCTTTTCATGTATCTGTTAGCCATTTGAATGTCTTCTTTGGAAAAATATCTATTCAGTTCCTAGGCCCATTTCCCTTTTAAATTTCTGATATTAAATACAGCTTTGTAAAACTACCAATTTCCCTCTAATTTCTGTTTTACCTGTATTTCCCCAAGTTTTGTTTGTGGTACTTTTATTATTTAATTATAAATATTTTTGTTTTCCAGTTTAATTTTTTCTTTGACCTATGAGCTATTTAGAAGTTTATTGATTTTCCAAAGATATGAGATTTTTCTAGTTATCTTTTTGTTTGTGTTGTCAAGTTGAACAACATTGTGGTATGGTTAGAGACTGTGCTTTGAATGAAACCAATATTTTGGTATTTTTTGAAACTTGCTTTAAGCATCAGTGTGGGTCAATCTTTATAAATGTTTCAAGTGTGTTTGAAAAGAAAGTGTATTCTGTAGTTGGGGGTGCATTGTTCTATGTATACCTTAAATCTTAATTAATCTTGTTAATTATATAATTAAATATCTATAGTCTTGCTGATTTTTTGTATTCTTGATCTATCAAATACAAAGAGATTTGTTAAACTATCCCTATATGATATTGCATTTATCTATTTCTTCTGCTAACTTTTGCTTAAATATTTTGAGGCTGGGTCAAAAGTTGCTTAAAATTTAAAATTATTTCTTTCATATAATGTACCTTTTATCACTATGAAATAACATTCTATCTCTAGTTAAGTTTTATACCTTAGAGTTTATTTCATGTGATATTAATACAATTGCATAATAATATAATTAGTGACAATATTTTGCTAATCCACGCCTGGCCCCCTACACTGCTCATCTCCTTCCTTCCCTGCTGCTCCCTGAGCTCACCGGGAGTGACACTGAACAGCTGGGAGATGGCTTCGGGTGAGGCTAATGGTTACAGAAATCCATGACTCCTCCATACCCAGAAGATCAGGATAGGTATCCAGGGCAGGGATAAAATTGCCACCGTACATTCACACAGTGATGACTCTTCAGCTGTGGTAATGTACTGGTTCTTTATTTCTGACCTGATGTGTAATGACTGGCCAGAAAAAAATCATGGTAGCCCCATGGTGTTGACAGTGATGTGATCTAGAATCACATCAGGAGCACCATGAGTCAAAGGGGCTACGTAGCCCTTCGGGAGGTCTTAAAGAATGCACATTAAAAAGCCCTGTTCCCAATCGCTCTCCTGGGTATCTACCCCAAAAATATAAAAGCATTTCTCTATAGAGACACGTGTACGCCAATGTTCATTGCAGCTTTGTTTACGGTGGCCAAGACATGGAAACAACCAAAATGTCCTTCGATAGATGAATGGATAAAGAAGTTGTGGTACATATACACAATGGAATACTATTCGGCGTTAAGGAAAGATGATATAGGAGCATTTGTGACAACATGGATGGATCTCGAGAGAATAATGCTAAGTGAAATAAGTCAGACAGAAAAAGCAGAGAACCCTATGATTTCACTGATATGTGGTATATAAACCAAAAAGAACAAGACAAACAAATGAGAAACAAAAACTCATAGACACAGACAATAATTTAGTGGTTACCAGAGGGTAAGGGGGTGGGAGGTGGGTGATGAGGGTAAAGGGGATCAAATATAGGGTGATGGAAGGAGAACTGACTCTGGGTGGTGAACACACAATGGGATTTATAGACGATGTAATACAGAATTGTACACCTGAAATCTATGTAAATTTACTAACAATTGTCACCCCAATAAAATCAATTAAAAAAAAAAAAAAAAGCCCTGTTCCAAGTAACAAAGCTACACGGAAATTAGATCTTGAGTATTCCTGACTGTGTTCCAGTGAGATTAGTCTTATGAGGACTGTCCTCTCATGTCATCTCACATGTACCTAATGAGGCCTTTCCCTATTCCCCATTTCCCCTGTGCTCCTAAATAACACAATTTCCCTTTCTATTGATGGTGATATCTTATGTGGAAGGTAACTGAGACAGTTTAATAACATGGCTGCAGCTTTTGGGACACTCCTTCCATCAGGAGGTGGGGTCTATGTCTCCTCCACTTAATCTGGGCACGTGACTGCTTCAACCAACAGAGCACACTAGAAATGATGCTAGGTGATCCCTGAGGCTGGATTACAAAAGGCTGTGCAGCTTCTTCCTTGTTCACTGACATGCTTGTCCTTTGAACCCTGAACCATCAGGTAAAACTCTGACTACCTTGAGACTACCAAGCTAGAGAGGTCACATGTAGGCCCTCTGCTCGACAGCCCCAGCTGAGCTTGTCCTTCACCCACCTCAGGCCAAATGCCAGACATGGGATTAAAGAAACCATGTGGAAAAGGCATTCTCCTGTCCTTGCTATCCAGCCATACCTTTTGAGTCACCTCAGAGCCTTTGGAATAATCAAAGCTGAAGCCCCAGTCATCACTGAGGAGAAAGTCTGTGTTCTGTTAAAATTCCTGACCACCAGAAGCGGAGAAATATAATAGCATGTTTGCTGTTTTATTCCTCAGTATATTTTGGGGAAGTATGTTGTGCAGATGGATAACTGAAACAATAATGCCTACAAACAGGAGGTTGAGAGCTTATTTTTCTCAGTCTATTACCATTTCTCTATTGACAGCCACGTGTCTGCAAAGATCAAGAAGTCAGAATTGTTTGGTTGGATATAGAAATATATCCAGTAACCACTCTACAGTAATCACTGCCTTCACTTTGATTTGTATTTGGTTTAGGACCTTTGCAAACTAGCTGCCACACTGAGCAGGAACAACCATTTTAAAGAATGAAATGTGTCTAGGCTTTTCACTTGGAAGAAACACTTAGAAGAAGATTACTCCCTACTGATGGGCTCATTAATCACAACTAGATTTTCTCTTTTCTGTGGCTAAACGATAATCTGGGGAAACTTGGTGTTTCTAGCCTAACCCTGTTCTATTCATTTGCTTCTGAAAAGCAAACCAAATAGCACTTCAGGGCTTCTTCCCCTTGACATGAGACAATCTGCATTTTCTTTTGAGGTGATCCTAGGAGAAAGGCAGCCTTGTAGGCTGGATAAACAACATGACTGCCAGATTTCAGGTTGTGCCAAAACTTGAGCCTTTTCTTTTCCCATTCAAGACTGGAAAATATTGTAGCACTTTACTGAGAGTGATGAATAGTGTTTATTTAATAAGGACTTTTTTGTATTTTTATCCTCATTGCTTTACAAAACAGAACTTTATGTTTTCTACCTTTTCTGCATGTGTTTCCTCTCTTTGTTACCATAACACCCAGGTACTCAAATCTTTGACTAAACTCATTGGAAATATTTATTCTACTTATTTATAGACAAATAAAGCAGGGTACTTTGATATAGTTCTCCGAACTTGGATTATGTACAGAGTTCTGAAGTATTGTAAATATCCATAGGGAAAATTCTGGAGGAAATTAACTGACATTTGGTAAGGACAGGAAATCTGAGAGTAAAATGGCTGAGAGAGTCCAGTTACTTTTATGTCTGACGACCTGTCCCTTGAGGTTCCTTTAGCTTTACTATTTTTTTCTTAGACTATTACAAATGGCTGCTACTGCCTTTTTGCCCTCAGACTTGCCTCCCAACCAGCAACTTTCCTACCAAGGATACAATGGTTTGTAAGGGCACAGGCTATGTTTTATTTGTGGTTGTGTCTCCATTGCACAGAACGATGTGTGTTGCATAGTTAGTGTACAACAAATATTTGAATAAATGAATATTGAAAAGTTATATGATTTCTATCATCTGAAATCTTCACTGGATCCACACTGCCTAAAGAATTAAGTCTACTGTCCTTGGCATGACCCTAGCAGACAACAGATAGACTCAGACAGTTGAGCAGTGCTCAGTGATTAGAATAGAGGTTCAATGGCATTGTGGGGAGCTAGATGATAGTTAGGTTTGCCGGAGGTGTAAACAAAAATATCCCAGGCAAACTTGATAAAAATTTTATAAATGTATGCCTACATGTGTATATATGTGTGTATATATGCATACACAAATGTACATGTTTATGGGCAATGAGAAGTTTAGTGATGATAATTTGCACTATATTTTAGATTTTATATTACATCGGGTGTCTTTTTTAACTTGAAAACTTACTACATACTTCTAAATAAGTCTAAAGTAATGTTAAAAAATTACTTCTTATGGATTGAAAGCTTTTTTTTTGTTACATTCACAGATTTCTCATGTCACTAAAAATTCTATCTATACTGGTGTTTAACAAAGAAATTAAAACAAAATATTGAATTAGTTTTCACTAATCTGAAATGATGGGTCCTTTGTTATAAAAGCATACCTGCTTACCAAATCAGTTTTCTTTAAGAGAAGCAGATCTGCTTCCTCATTTTCCTTATAATGAGAATATGCAGGAGAGATTTTTTTTTTGTGTGTGTGTATGTGCTATGGTAAAAAAATCCAGATTTTGACAAATTACGAGATTAGTCAAAATTTTTCTGAAGGCCTTTCAAGAAGGTGAATTTTCAAAGGTAGTTTTTCTTCAGTTATTTGAGAATTACTGTGTACACACATTCAGTGCTTCTGGACAGTAAATTTACTGTCCATGTTAAATATACATTATTTTATTAGTAGAAACTTATCTTTGATTTTTTCAAAACCAACATTGAATTTTTTATTTCAAACTATTACATTTTTTAATCAAGCTGGCAGAATTTCTGCATGTAAAAGAAAGTGAAAAGGTGGAACCCTAAATGTGTAAGAGGACCGTATTCAGTGAATCCACATGGCTTCCAGGGCCCTGAGGGAGCTTGTGTCCCACAGAGCCTTGCTCTCAGGGTCAGATTCAAAGCAGATTTCATGGTAGGGAGTCAGACCTAAAGAGTGAGAGGGAAGTGTTGTGTGAAAGTTGCACAGTTTGGTAATAAAACCGTGTAACTAGAAATCTTTTCTCAAATTTTCCTGACAGAAAAGACAAATACTGTACTATACTTATTTGTGACAGTAGACAATGATAGGGGTTGCAGAAGCCTCCCTAGTCTTCTGGCTTCCACATTTTATGTGCCCCTTCCCAACTACTTTCCACATAACAGCTGGGGATATCCTTCTAAAAAAATGCCTCAGTCAGACCATGCTACCTCCCCACTCAACACGATTCACAGCGCAGGGTTTTGCATGGTATCCATGAACAAAACCCAAAAGTCCTTTTGGATTCTGTCCAACTCTCAGACTCATATCACTGTCCCTTTTGAGCTTTCAGCTTCATCCATGCTGGATGTTTCCAGAAAACTCCAATCCCATGCTCTTCTCAAAGCCTTCATACTTGTGCTTGCTGCTCCTTCTGTCTTTAACAGTGTTCCCCCAGATATCCACATGGCTTGTCTCCTTGGCTACTTAGATCTTTTCTCTAATGTCTCTTCAGCGACCTTGTCTGATTATCTATGACCCTTTTTAGCATTCACTCCTGCCTGACAGTCTGTTAGGGGCATGTCTATTTACTGTCTACTCCATGGGAAAGTGAGTTTCTTGAGAGCAGGGAATTTGCTCATTGTGAGCACTGATGTATGCCCTGATGTGGTGCATGGAATGGTGTTTGGTATGTTGTTGATGCATAATGAATATTTATGGAATGGATGAATCAATGAATGAATGAGAACAATAAAAAGCAATAGTTATGGTGGAAGAAAGTCAGGCAAACAGGTTTATAAGTGTTTCTTGAGAATATTCCCTCAATACAGAAAATTTTCATGTTAGGAGCAATTGATTTATTTGAATTGAACTTTGCAGAAATAAAAGTAGGAAGGGAGGAGACAAAGGGGAACAGAGACAATATAGAGGTGGGGAAAAAAAGATGGGGTAAAGTTGGGATGAGTTGTGGTATTGTCATTTGTCCATTTTGCTCATGTACAAGATTCAATCAAGCCTGAAATAGTCAATGTCTTTTGTGGCATTCTATGAATGCCATGGAAAGATTCTATGAATGATTTTATTGATTGAACAATAAAAGATATGAAACAGATTTTCAAGGGGCTTAGTAAGTGGGTGGTGAAAGATTTGTTGACATGCTCAGTGTAGGAATTGAAAATTTAATCAAAAGCCCTAGGAAACATTAGAGAGTTGATAAGATAAAAGTCATAGAATTCTATGGGAGAACTCAAGGATTTTTCAAGGGTAATTTAAATTGCATGAAATTTTCACTTTATGGGCTGACCCATCTAACCCCAGAGTAAGATGTGACTCCGTTGTAAAGAAAAAAGAAAAGACTAGGATTTGATCTGTGTGTGCACTAAAATTGGCAAGGGTGATAGAGGAAGACATGTTATCACGGAAGTGGTTCTGCATCTCGCCCGTCTTTCTAGCTGATAAGTATTTAGGAAAAAATCTTGACTTTGATCAAAATCAAGCCGTCAGGAATTTTGAAATCCAAGCACCTCTCCGTAGATTATTGTCACCTCTCCATTACACAGCATAAAGAGGTTGGATATGGGCTGTCAATTTTCTTGCTTGTCATATGGTTGGTGATTCATTAGGATTTCCCAGTGAACACTACATAAATGAAACTTCTTGTCTTGATGCATGTCAGTGCCATTGGAAGCCATTATGTGGTTTTCATGTGATCTGCAGCCTTGGGATTGGCTTCTGCAAAGGTTTTAAAATTTCTGACTCACTTGTCTGTGCATTCTTCACATAACCTTAGCTTGAAAGGCCTGAAGTGGGAATGCATATGCACAACAGTGAGATAGTGACAACACGGGTGAAGAGGAGTACAGAGGTTGAGATGACATAAGATCATATATGAGATTTGGTGTGCTCTGGGATACACAAGATAACTTTTTGAAAATTAGTTAAAAGTTGAGGTAAAGGTGAATTTGTTTCTGCATTACTGAGATACATTTTCAGTCTTCCTCTCCTTTGGTGTTATGCGGATTTGTTTTGGTGTGTAAGGGTGAAGCCAGTGAAATCTAATGGACCTTTTTGGATATGGTTGGTTCACACTGACCTGTGTTCTAACTCTGAGAAATCACTCAGGTTTTCTGTTTTTGTTTTCCAAGAAGAGGGAAACAAACAGCTATGACATCACTTACAGCTTAGAAAGCTACATTCAGGAACACTCATGAATACAAAAATTATTGACCTGGGTCCACTCTTCCCAGTCAGATTTCCTAGCTGTGTTTTGTTTTGTTTTGTTTTGTTTTTTTGCATTGAGTGACTTTCCAAAGTGAAAGGATACAGGCTTCTGTTAACTTACAAAAATTCTGTAGGACACACAATAAACTAAAATAAATAATATAGATTTAGGCTGTGAGGATAGTCACCATGGAAAATTGTGATCAAATTTCTAATTTCCTTCATTATCTAGGTCAGTAAGAAAAATAGTTTCCCCTCTGTTCCAAACTTTGTAGTGATGTGGAGAGTTGCAGGTTTTATCATTATAATACAAAGATTAGCTATATTGACAATCATTATCTAAATTGAGTAAAAAAAAGTTCAGTTTAAGAAGTACACAATACAGCTTAATGATAGAAAAGACCCAGTCAATCTTTAAACCACTGGGATTAAAATTTTATGTCTCTGAGGATGACTCACTGCTTCACTGTGTCATGAGTTTCATTTTGAAATGAAATACACATGTGGTTTCGCTTGAATCTTCATGTTGATGTAAAAAGGAAATGAGCCCATATTGGGGAATTATGTTGAAATACATATCATTAATAATGAAAAAAGTGTCAAGCTGTTGTTTGGCCATCCTCCCCACCTCTGTTCTGACATTAGCTGGCTGTTCTACAATCACAGGACACCTGTCTGTCTCCCTGACTCGTTTGAGACCTCATATAGGGCAGGAATTGTGTCAAGCAATTAGGAGATACTCAGTGGAAGGCTGTTGAGTAACATCAGCTCCAATGGAGTGGGATCCTTACCTCAAACTTCCCTGGGTAATTGTTGATGAGAAGACTCTATTCATCTTCAATGCATTTACACATTTGACGTAAGCAGTCTTGTTTATAGAAGCTGCTTTACAGTGTTATTGTCACAATAATATTCACATTCCCAAACTTAGATATTCCCTTGAAACCAATGAGAAAGGAGGGGAAATGAGTGTAGGAAGTGTAATGGAAACAAAGCAGATATGTTGAAAAATGAAGTAAGGTATATTATTTTTAAGTTGATTTTAATTTATCTCATTTACATCCATATTTTTTGAAGATGAGCAATGTTTCGGAGTCTGTTCCAAAGATACCAGGCTTGGTGTCTTATTTCAAGAAATTTATACTCTTGTGGTGAGGAGGGAGACAGGAAAAAGAGTTCTTGGATAACCAAAGAAAGAAACTGTATATAAGAAAATGTACAACTGAATTGTGAGGTGCTACAGTCTAGTCTTTAGATACACAGCTTTTAAGTTAGCACAAGACTGAAGCTGGTTCTACTATTACTGGCTCTGAGACCTTGGAGAAGGTAATTGACTTAATCCTCTGTTACTTATTTGCAAAATGGAAGTGATAATAATAATACACTATAATGTTATTATGATGATTAAAATATTATTCATGTACATCATGTACCCAACGTGACATATCAGATCAATGAATGTGAGCTCTTTGTGATTAAATGTGAGAATGAAAATGGTTAGGAAAGTAACTGAGTTTATTTTAAAGTTCTGTTGCTAATCCATTAAAATATTAATGTTTTGCTAAGAGATGACATTTATTACTTGCAGACCAATCAAAATCACTACATAATTGATAGGCATTGAAAATAAACATTAAGGTCAGTACTTCCTTTTGCAAATTTAATCAAGCAAGTATCTTAAACCTTTGTTTCAAAAGAACACAGATGAGAGTACAAAGAGTTGATTCATTTCTGACAGTCATAAAGACAGTTTAGACTTTAGATACACAGCTTCACTAGCCAAGTTATAATCATGCAGTCCAAGGGAGAAATATGTAATTTTTAGAGAATAACAAGTTAGATTCTGGAAAAAATAGAATAAATACTATAGAAATTACCAAATTGTTGAAGTTTGGTAACTTTTCAAAACTGAATTTCCATTTTCTGACCTAGGTAAATGTTTCTCTTCCTTTTAGAATATAAACTGCAAAATTTTTTGGAAAAGTCTTTTCTCTGGCTTACTTAGCTATTTGCCTTTTATTGTGAATGAGGCCAACCCAGGTGAATTCTCTCAATATCTCCTGAAGGGTAACCTGCTGTCTGGTCTCTTTTTCTACCTCAGAAGAAGGTAGCTTGGTGTTTTTTTTTCCCTTGCCAAGCACACTGTTCTTGATTCTGTTAGTGCTTACTTCCTCTTGGCTTTGCTTCATCCTTTAGTTTCTATCTTCCTTCCATCTTCAAGTTTTCCTCCTCTACCCACAAATATCATCAGGGCTGTCCCTATCCTAAAATAACCCTCCTCTGACCCTGATACTCAAGCAGGCTACTACTTATCTCTTTTGCGTTCATCACAAAACTTCTCAAGGAATACAAATTCTGCTTTCACTTCTTGCTCTTGCATTCACTTCTTAACCCCTTGTAATATGGCTTCCGCTTCTATCCCTCTATGAAACCACCTTCTGTAAGGTCACCAGGTGTTTCATATCCAACAAATCTAATAAGTTTTTCTGAGTCCTCATTCTCCTTGTCCTCTCTGGAAATTTCACTTCTTGGAACTTTGTACTCCTATTGCCTCTGTAATGCCATATGCTGTTTTTTAAAAAATCTTTCTGAGAACTTCTCTTCTACCTCAAGTAGCTGCTTTTTCTTCCTCCTTCTGCTCCACAATGAAGATGTTCTCTTCTCTACATTCTTTGCCTCAGGTGACTCCTCATCCATTGACATTGCTTTATACACGAATTCCTTCAGTCTCTTTTCCCTTCATCTCAAAATCTCTCCCCTGAGGGTTCCCAAACCTAGCAATTTCCAACTGTTGCTAGGATTTTCTTACTTAGATAATCAGCCAGCATTTCAAATTCAGCATATTTAAAAGTAAGCTCATTAATTTAAACTCTCCAGACTCTGATGGTCTTTATTTTGTTTTTATTAATGACACCATTACTAATGAGTCATCTTTCAAAACTCACAAGTAATTTTTTATTCTTGCTCACTTCTCATGCTCCATGCCTAATAAATTATTGAATATTGAGGATTCTGTAGGCTTTGTGATAGACAGGGTAGGAAGAATATCTATTTTGGAATCAGGTATTTTGGGTTCAGACTATGGTTATGTTACTACCCTTTTGGCCTTGAGAAAATTACTTAAGTTCATAGAATCTTGGTTTCCTTATCTATAAAATGGGGGAAAGAAAATACCCTACATGGCCAATTGAGAGGATTGGATGAAAGCTGCACATTTTATACTTATTTCTCAATAAATAGTAATTCCATTCTTTTCCTTGACCCTGGTCATGTCTCTCTTACCTGTTTTTCTTTTTCTGTTAGTGGAATAATATTTATCTAGGTACTTCATGTAGTTCCTGACATGTAGATATTCATCATATGTTGTTTTTCTCCTTCCTTCCTTTTGTTATTGCCTCTTCAATTCAGACCTGTATTGCTTCTTGTCTGGACAGTTGATATGGCTCCTACATGGCCCTGGCTCCTACTCTGGACATTTGGGTTCACCCTGCATGCTGCTGGCTGGCTCACCTTCCAGAGGTATTCTCTGACTAGGCCACAGCCCTGCTCAGAGGCTTCATGGTTTCATTATTTTCCAGATGATGAAGTAGGAAAACATACAGTCTAAGTTATCTTCAGAGACTTATGTGTCACAAGTTTCCTACAAATGGCCTGCATTTTGGCCAAGTGGTACCACTCTCTTCCTTGAACACATCATTAATTTTCTATTCTGTTGACTTCCCTCCTGGGTCTGCATGATATCTAAATCATCTGTCTGCCAAATTAAGTTCTATTATGATGCTTTCCCTGATCACCCAAACACTTGAAACTTCTCTCTCCTTTGACCCCACAAAGACTTTGCACTTATCATCCTCACATTATTCCCCATGTTAGTGGTTATTTATTTACGGTTCACATTTACTCATCCTCCTTCTGTAAGACAGTAGCTTTTTGAGACCGTGTCTAATTAATATATCTATTTTTTTGAAGTAGCTAGTGTAGTAGGCCCTCAATATCTTTTGATTAGCTTGATTAGTAGCTTGATTAAAGTAAAACTTTGATGTACAGACCCATTTATGAAAGTGAATGCCTTATACACAACAGAACTACAGTTTATGAGAGGCGAAAGAGGAAAGAGGAATATTAATAAGGAGAAGAAGAAAAAAGAAAGGCAGTCATTTGGGGAATGAGATAATTGTTTTCTGATTGGGTCAGAAAAGTAGGAAATGAAAAGAAGTATGAGTTCTGAGAAAATTAGCAATAACTAGGATTGTGCTGACAGCATGAGGGAGTTTTGAAAGCAATCTCCATTCTAACCCCATTGTATAATAATTAATATTCCAAGACAGAAGATATGCTGGCACACTGTCCTATATTGGAAAATAGAGGAGATGCCCTGGCAAGAATGAGATGTGGTAAAGAGGAAATGACAGTGTACTCATAAGGAGCTCTAAGTCTCCCAAATCCTGGCATGTTTTAGGCAGCCTGAAAGAGGAGGTCCTGGTATTCTTCTTGTCACTATATAATGTCACTTTGACACAAGCAGAGATAAAGTAGCCTAAGTACATGAAAGTGTCTCAGCTTCTGGGACTGTAAGTGCTACATAATGGTGCTCAATAAAAGCCTGTTATTGATAGGCTGCAGTTTGTGACAGAACTGCTCAGAGTCTTCTCCAGCTGACAGAACTTCTCTAGAGTGAGATCCAGGAGGAAGGTAAGCACCCCAAAAGATGCCTGGGTTTGCCAGATTACTCAGTCCCATTGGGACAAGTAAGCTTGCCCTGGTTGAAATATGAGATTAATCATATCTTACCCTTTCAGAAGCCATTTGTTTCACAACCTTAAAGCAGATGTATTCCCAGCAGATCTTTGAACAGCCAAATTAAGTATGATTTTAAAAACTCCTTTAAGATAAAAAATAGAGGTTTATCTCTGACCAGGCCTTCTAGTTAAGACAGCTTACGTCTATGTGGTTGAAAAAGTTCCATTTCATCATGAATTTGTAGAAAAAGGGGGGTATTTAAAACGCATTTTAATGCATAATATAGAATATTAATTGTTCCATTGAACACATTTTGAAATCAGGGGAAAGCACTGAGTGAGTGTACTTTTAAAAAAAAACTTATTAGTTTCAGGTGTACAAGACAAGGTAATACTCAGACGTTCATCATTTATATCCCTCACACTGTGAACCCCCCGCCCCCAGCCACTATCCCTCCGACCTCGCGCCGAGCCATCACATTATATATATAAAATTATAGTTGGCATTCATTATTGTTTAGCTTCTGGTGTACAGTGCCGTGGTCAAGCATATACAGTATCCCTGAGGTGGTTGAGTGAGTGTACTTTTGATGAATTTTGCAGAAATCGCTTAGGCATTTAGGGTTTGGGATGGCTCAGGCCATGATCGTCAGCCTCCTACAGATTTGTTTGTCTTAGATTTGAACATATGCCAGTAACTCATGGAAAATTTATTTACCCACCAACTTACCATCAAGTTTACTATCATAAATATATCAAGCAAAGACTAAGAAAATGGCCAAATTTTTAATACTGATGTTTTAATTCAAATGCAAGGTGCAGAAGAGTCTAATTAACTTCATTCTCCCAAACAATTGTTTGTACTTTTTGAGCCATAAAAATGAATTGTTCCACATGATGCTTTTTTGCTTGCCTTCCTCTGTTTCACTCTAGTTTCTACTAGTATATGGGCTTTGTTTTGTAAAGGGTTCAACGATTGCCTTTGAGGGAAACTTGATTGTTCTTTTCATTGAATTCTGGTGTTCTTTAAAATTTGCATGATTGGTTTTTAAAGAATTCTGCTAGCATTGTGGTCTCAGAATGATTATTCCAGGATTTTTTGAATGGAGGTCCCAAAACTTAAATTTCCAAAATACTAAGGAAAATACTTTAAATGAGCATGTGAGAACAGTGCCTGATTGCCTTCTGTTGATTTACTGCTTGTTTGACAGGATATTGCAATCATGCTTTCTACTACTAGGTTCATGTGGGAAAACTTAGGAACCGCTCCATAACTGTCACAATCTGTGGACAATTTCAGGTTTTTCTGAATTTCCCTCATTGTGTTCTGTATTTTCACTGGTTTCAAGTTTACTCATCAAACTTCCTGTTTTTAACCACTGACCCATGCTCCCAGTTAAAAACACAATTTAAGACTATTCACTTGAGAAAGTTAAATGTAGTGTAACTACAACACAGAAAAACCTCAGGTTTATATTGAGTTTATTTTGTGTCATGGGAGAATTCACTGTGTTTAGAGGAAGAAGTAAATATTGATATGTATTTGTAAAAAAAAAAAGTATTTTAATCTTATAATTGTAGTGGTAATTTAACTGATCTATGGGAGTGTGTGTGTGTGTGTGTGTGTGTTTGTGTGTGTGTGTAATGAAACAGACTCCTTTAAAGAAAAAAATATATATGTATATATATATATCTCAACTTTATAGACTGGACTTGCCCAGAGATTATGTAACCTGAAGACTATGTTATTCTTCCCACCAGATAGTGACACTAACCTAAGCTGTTCTCATGTTATATATGTTTTCAGCTTTCCTTTCTATAGAAGCCATGTTTGTACTATATAATGTACAAACTTTGATCGGAGCAGAGGTGCTAACTTGACAAGAGTGAACCAATCAAATATTCTTTTCTGTAATTAGGGAATTGGGATTAAAACTTTCTAGTTTAATCCAGTTCTGTTTTGTTGTAGTCAAAATTCTAAGATGACTCCAATCTTCCTTTGGGAGGATGCAATGCTAACCTGTATCTACTTTGAAAAAGACGTACTGGCCGATAATACCCAGTAATACCCTCTGACATATGATGAACAATCTGTTCCTTTGTAAAATGAGCATAGACCACTATGTGTTTTTGAGATGTTATATGTACTTTTTATGCTTTTATGACTCTTTTCTCAGGCATTTAGCTGTTATTTCTTTTCACAATTTTGGTGCCCAAACAAGAAAACAGTTATGATTCTACCCAGTCCTGTTCTTTCTGTGTCCATATTGTCTATACTAGCCCTTCTGAACTTTTTAGTTGTACCACAAATATATCTGATCACTGAGAACATACTAATTTCCAATCATATCTTGGGAGAGATGTAGCCTTTTTCTTTATAGTTCAGCTGTGATAATGTTAGAATCTTCCAAAAGGAACTTTGGCAAAAACCAAGGGTGGAGTGTGGTGGCAATGGAGGGATGGGATGGTGGGGAAGCATAGAAATCAATGAATTCACATAGTATAGAGTTCTGATCCGTCTCTTTTATCCAGCCAAAATCCAGTGTGTGTTGGATACCTTTGGAGGAGGTAGTTCCTGATCCTTGGATTAGTTTTAAGCCTCTTTGTATTGTGCACATATAGTTGAATGAGTGCAAAATTAAAAAAGAAAACACCAAAAAATGCAAGATACAGAAGAAAAAAACCAGATAATTGAAACTTCGTCAAATTAAAACTTTTGTGTTTCAAATTGTACCATCATGAAAATAATAAGACAGCCAATGAAATGAGAGAAAACATTTGCAAATCATATCTCTGATAAGGATTTTGTATCTAATATATAAAAAGTACTTTTACAAGAAACAATGAGACAATTAATCCAATTGAAAATGAATTGAATAGACATTTTTTCCAAAAGACATACAAATGGTCAATAAGTACATGAAAAGACAATATTATTAGTCATAGGGAAATGAAAATCAAAACCACTTTGAGATACTACTTCTTATCCACTAGGATGGCTAAATAGAATTTTTTAAAAATAACAGCCAGACAAGTATGTGTATGCATGTACATATGTGTGTATTTTTTGTTGGACTGCTGTTTCTTTGTAATACTGTGCATAGATTGGGCCACATGCAACATTAGTTATATTTGGATTTCACTGCCATAGCACTTTACACTTTACTATGACTTGTACCATGTGTAATTTGCCTCATTTGATCCTTGCAATTAGATAAAGTTGGCAGAGCAGTTTTTTTTTATTTTTGAAGATAAAGAAGCTCAGGATCAGAGACGTGAAGAGACTTCCCAAAGTCATCCTATGAATGGTTAAACTGGGACTTAAATTCAGGTATCCTTTACAAGATTCTATGCCACTCTCAAATAATATTGTCTTACATTTTATTGCAATGCTTAGATAACTTTAAAATAGTGAATTCATCTATATTGCTTCATTTAAATTTCACAACCACCCAATGAGGTGAGTCTATTTATTTTTGAGTTGATGAACATGATACTAAAGATGATCAGAAGTTTTATTTCAAGCTCTGCCACTCACTTATCTTGGACAAATTATTTAACTTCTCTAATTCTAAGCTTTGTTATGCATCAATTGAAGGCTCCTATTAGATGATCTCAAAGGTCCTTTCTAGGCCTAGGCCTGCTATTCAACGATTCTATCGTTTAGTATGTCCCTCCATTAGCAGCTTTGAGATGTCTTCCCAGCCATGGTGAAGTTTCATGAGTTTCTGTTGGATGATCTGTACTTGCTTACTGAGTTATTTCTTAACCCTAGTACATATTCTTGAAAAGACAGGTCAAGGTCAGGAGAGCAGGCTTTAGCTGTGAAACAGAGCCTAAATAGCTGAACAATATGGGGATTAAATTTATTGATTTCATTTACTTGGGCTCTGAATTAGTTAAACTATTCATAATAATTTCATCTAATTGAACAGAATTCCTAACACAGTTTACGTTTTCTGGTAAATGCTGTGTCTAGCATTTTGATAACCAAGAGTTTCTTCTGTATCAGCACTTTGCAACCTGAATGTGAAAAAAAAACACACCCTTAATTTCTACCTCAGCAGGAAGAATGCATCTTAAGAGATTCTTCTCTTATTTCCCATTTACTTTACATATGATATATCATTTGTTTTCATTTTTTTTACAACAATGATGGATTTTAAGACATGTTGAAAAACACTTCTCATATTTTCATTTTCTTGGCACATGATAATAAACTAGTGAGCTAGATATTTTCAAAATACATATAGCTCAAGAATTCTGTGACCTTTCCTTCATTGATAATGCAAAGGTCAATTTCAGCTCTTTCTGGGATATTGGTTTGGGAGAATTAGTGGGTGTGAATGTTGCCTAACAGTTTTTAAGTTATCTGCATAATCTTTTGATAACAATCAGTTGAGTTTCAGATTCTGTCAATATTTCCTCTAAAACTCAAGAACGAGTGATCTTATGAAGCAGTTATAGCACTTAAAAAATAACTCCATTTCTCTGTGCTTTTTTTCTCTTTCTCTTATTGAAACAGTCTATAAAGACACTGATATTGCTTTCTGTTCATTGACCATGTGGAAAATTATATTTTCCCCTTTTCTGAAGAATTGCATAAGTTCCTTGAAAGAAAAGGGCTCTCAGTGGTGGGCTGAGTGAAACTCAGGAAGTCAAAATGTATGGGAAAATCTTGAGAGGCAGGAGCGTCGACCTCAGGATTACTTATTTTCAGCCATCTTCCTTTTGATGTCTCTATAAAGGCTGTCAAGATTCAAGAGTAGTGGTTCTTCAAGACTCCAAAGCCAAAGCAATCTTGAGAAGGGAGAACAAAGTTGGAGGTATCACACTACCTGATATCAAACTATACTACAAGGCTACAGTAATCAAAACAGCATGGTACAATGGGTAATAGACTTATTGGGTTATAACTTTGTGAGGTATATAAATGTCTAATCACTATGTATACATGAAACTACTACTACTACTACTACTACTACTACTACTACTACTACTACTAGGAAAACCCTACCAGAAACAGACCCATAGATATAGAGAACAAGTTGATGGTTGCCAAACAAGAGGGAGAAGTGGGGAATGGGGGAATAAGTTCTGTTTTGGACAATAAATAAGTAGGAAATAAAATGAAACCAGCGTTCTTAAAAAAATAAAAACAGCATGGTACTGGCATAAACAGACACAAAGGTATAGACACATAGATCAGTGGGACAGAATAGAGAGCCCAGAAATAAACTCACACCTATATGGTCATTTAGACATGACCTGATGATTAGTGATGTTGAGTATCTTTGCATATGTCTATTGGCCATCTGTATGTCCTCTTTGGAGAAATGTCTATTCAAGTCCTTTGCCCATTTTTCAGTTGGATTGTTTATTTTCTACGGTGTTAAGTTGTATGAGTCCATGACATAGCAGGCAAGAATATACAGTGGGGTAAATACAGTCTCTTCAATAAACGGTGTTGGGAAAACTGAATAGACATAGGCAAAAGAATGAAACTGGATCACTTTCTTACACCATATACAAAAATAAACTCAAAATGGATTAAAGACTTAAATATAGGACTACAAATCATAAAACTCCTAGAAGAAAACATAGGCAGTAAACTCTCTTACATTCACTCAGTAAACATATTTTTGGGTATGTCTCCCTGGGCAAGGGAAACAAAAGGAAAAATACAAACAAATTGAACAACATCAGATTAAACGGTTTTTGCACAGTGAAGGAAAACATCAATAAAACAAAACAAACCAAAACAGAAAACAACCTACTGAATAGAAGATATTCTCCAATGATAAATCCAATAAGGGTTTTATACCCAAAATTTATAAAGAACTCATACAACTTAACACCGTAAAAAACAATCCAATTAAAAATGGGCAAAGGCCATCTAATCTACGACAATGGAAGCAAGAATGTACGATGGGGGGTAAAGACAGTCTGTTCAATAAGTGGTGCTGGGAAACCTGGACAGACACATGCAAGAAAATGAAGCTGGACCACCTCCTTACACCATATACAAAAATAAATTCAAAATGGCTTAAAGACTTAAATGTAAGATCTGAAACCATAAAATATCTAGAAGAAAATATAGGAAGAAACTTCATGGACATTACCCAGAGTAAGATTTTCACTGATATATCCCCTTGTGCGAGGGAAGTAAGAGAAAAAATAAACATGTGGGATTATATCAAACTAAAAAGATTTTTCACAGCAAAGGAAACCATCAATAAAACAAAAAGGGATCCTACTGAATGGGAAAAGATTTTTGCCAGTGATATATCTGATAAGGGATTAATATCACAAATCTATAAAAAAACTTACTCAACTCAACTCCAAAAAAACAAACAACCCAATTAAAAAATGGGCAGAGTACTTGAGGAGACATTTTTCTAAAAAGGACATACAGAAGGCAAGAAGACATACGAAGAAATGCTCAACCTCACTAACCATCAGAGAAATGCAAATAAAAACCACAATGAGATACCACCTCACTCCAGTCAAAATGGCTATCATCAATAAATCAACAAACAACAAATGCTGGTGCGGATGTGGAGAAAAGGGAACGCTAGTGCACTGTTGGTGGGATTGCAGATTAGTGCAGCCACTATGGAAAACATTATGGAGGTATCTCAGGAATCTGAAAATGGAACTACCCTATAATCCAGTAATTCCACTCCTGGGCATCTACCTGGAGAAATCCAAAACTCCAATTCAAAAATCTGTATGCACTCCTATGTTTATTGCAGCACTTTACACAATAGCCAAGACATGGAAACAACCGAAATGCCCATCGGTAGATGACTGGATTAAGAAGCTGTGGTACATTTATACAATGGAGTATTACGCAGCCATAAAGAAGAAAGAAATCTTATCATTTGCAACAACATGGATGGATCTAGAGAACATTATGTTAAGTGAAATAAGTCAGAAAGAGAAAGACAAGTACCATATGATCTCACTTAGATATGGAATCTAAAGAAAAGAATAAGTGAATGAACCAATCAGAAACAGTTTTGGGGACAAAAAGGAAAAAATTGAGAGTTGTTAGATGGGCGGGGGTGGGGGGCGGTGGTGATAAGGGGACAGGTAAAGGGATTAGGAAACAGTCTGTAACCACAAATGGCCTCAAGGTTTTTGAAAATTAATTTGGGGAACGTAATCATTAATGTTGTAAAGATTTTGTTGGGTATCTGATGGACACGTGTCCCATTTGGGAGACCACCTCAGGGATACTGTGGATGCCTGATCATGGCTCTGTACACCAGAAGCTAAACAATAATGCATGCCAACTATATAAAAAAAATGGGCAAAGGACTTTAATAGACATTTCTCTAAAGAGGACATACAGATGGCCAATAGACATATGAAAAGATGCTCAACATGAGTAATCATCAGGGAAATGCAAATTAAAACCACAATGAGATATGACTTCACACCTGTCAGAATGGCTACCATCAATAAATCAAAAAACATGTGTTGCCGGGGTGTGGAGAAAAGGGAACCCTCATGCACTGTTGTTGGGATTATAAATTGGTAAAGCCACTATGGAAAATGGTATGGAGAGGTACCTCACAAAATTAAAAATAGAACTACCATATGACCCAGCAATTCTACTTTTGGGTATTTATCCAAAGAAATCTAAAACGCCAGTTTGAAAAGACATATGTACCCCTGTGTTCATTGCAGCATTATTTACAATAGCCAAGATATGGAAGTAGTGTAAATATCCATCTATAGAGGATTTGATAAAGAGGAGGTGGTGCATATATACAATGGAATATTACTCAGCCATAAAACGAATGAAATCTTGCCATTTGCCTCAACATGGATGGACCTACAGGGTTATGTTAAGTGAAATAAGTCAAACAGAGAAAGACACATGTCATATGATTTCACTTATATGTGCAATCTAAAAAACAAAATAAATGAACAAACAAAACAGAAACAAATTCATAGATACAGAGAACAAACTAATGGTTCCCAGACTGGAGGGGTATTATGGCAATGGGTGAAAAAGGGGAAAGGATTAAGATGTACAACTTACCAGCTATAAAAACAGTCAAAGGGATGTAAAGTACGGTACAAAGAATATACTCAATAATGTAATGGTGTCAGATGAGTTAACTAGACTTATTGGGATGATCACTTTTACGTTATATAAATGTCTAATCACTATGTAGTAAACCTGATACTAATACGATATTGAATGTCAACTGTAATTGAAAAATAAAAAAAAATTATTAAAAAAGTAGTTTTCCCACCAAATGATAGTTAAGTGATAAAGTCCATCAGGAGACTGAAGCTTTCTTTGGAAAGTATGAAGAACTAGTCAGTGCATCATGCTATATTTCCAACCCAGTCTTGTAGAGCCAGGAAACTAACGTCAGTTTTTACAGGGGCAATGGCTGTTTCTGAGATGTGTTTACAGATCAGCTGATTTTATTCGATGAAAGACTTAAAACCTATTTCATCACATTATATTATGAAATATTTAATCCAATTAGTCAGACTTCATTTATTTTATTTCATGAAATGTACAAATATCTCTATCCTAATAATACTGAAATAAAATTTCAAAACCTATAATAAAAAACTACATTTAAATGTGTGAAGAGGCACATGGTTTTTCAGATCTTTTAGGGGGATTGTAAGCTAAAAAGTTTGAAACCATGATACAAGAATATGCTGCACTAGGACAATTGAAACCATTGTTTCACAATATCACAGGGCTTTAGGATATTTTATAACCTAAGCTTTCCTTTTTTTTTTTTTTTTGAAAAATTTGAAAAAGTTTATTTAAGCCCAAACTGATGACAATTGCCAGAAAGCAAGATCTCAAATTCTCCCAGTGACAGCTTTGTAGTTTCCTTTTCACATTGAGAATTATGGAGGGAATTTAAGGAAGATTACATGAAGATGGGAGAAAGCAAGGGGGTATTGAATTACAGGATAATTAACAAGATTATGTGCTCTCTTGAGGGTGGTTGCTTGTGAGAAGTCTAATAAAAGGCGACTACTCTGGCATTTCAAAGCTGTGTTAACCTACATGCACAAGAACAACAATGGACAGGACTTGCTTAAGGCAAAGATAAATTTTTTACTAAAGACAGTAAATGCCAGGGGTGTGACTATCCAGCATGGAGTGAACAGTTAGGAATTTATGATAAGTTCATCCTGTGAGGTTACTTTTCATCACTGGTCTTGTCAGTGTTATCACAGAACCACTTTTTTTTTGTCCAAAACATACACATATGTATTAGAGCAATGACGAAAGTGCAGTGAATCAGAATCTACAAGGAGACTTTTTCAAATTCCACATTAGTGCAGTTCCCACTTCACTCTTACACCTACACTCATCCTATAATGGAAAGAAATGCACTGGGCCAGGAAACACGGTACAAATCCAGCTGTGGAACCTCATTATCACACTGTCCACAGGTTCCCAGATGATTATGAAGGAGTTCAGGACATGCCATCCTAAAGTATGCTGCTTTGATATATTGATTATTTTGAGCTGTAGGTACTTGAAAAATAGCAAATGCTGAGAGGCTTTCTCTAAACTCCCTTTATCTGCCTAAAGACAGATCTTCCAAAAGGAATTCAATTGTCATGAATTCCCTCCCTTAGAGTTTCAGCAACCAGGGAGGATTAATTCTTATCGCAACGGGGGATACTAGAAGTGACAACCAGATAAACTTTATCATAGACTATCATATTTCCCATCTATTCTAAGGGCCCATTCAACTTAAAAAATAAAAATCATTACTCTCCTAAATCACCTATATCCTTTGATCCCTTCCCCTTTATTAAGACAGTCGATAGGTTCCCAAATCTCACCCTTTATTGGGTATTTACTTTTGTTCTCCTGTGATGCCCCTGCATACATAATATTAAAAATTAATAAATTTGTATCTGTTAGTCTGTTGGTTGTGTCAGTTTATTTCATAGACTCAGCTATCGAACCTGGGAGAATAGAGGAAAAGTTTTTCCTCCCCTTCGGTTACAAATGAGGCTACTTATGGAATTCTTTACATAGGTCAATACTAAACTCATGGATCTTATTTAATATGCATCAACTCTAAACTGTTCACTACTGAATAGGACTGTATAGTTAACCTAAAAATAAAAGGCCTTTCAAAGTAGTCTTCCTGAATAGCTGTTCTTACTGATCTTAAATGCTTGTTGCCTCTTACTTTGTCTTACTTTGCAAGGCCTTTTATTTATAGGTTAACATGTCTGACATAGTCAAACAGGATCTGAAGTGGGCTCACCTTTATGGTCTAGCATCCCCTGGAACTGAGTATGGTCCCTACATAGTCTTGTCTGTGCTCACCTCTTCCATGGACAGCTGTCTCCTTGGGTGTGAAATCCTCTTAAATCAGACTTGTGGTAACCTAAGCTTTTTTTTTTTTTTTTAAAGATTTATTTTATTTTATTGGGGAAAGGAAACAGGACTTTATTGGGGAATAGTGTGTACTTCCAGGACTTTTTTCCAAGTAAAGTTGTCCTTTCACTCTTAGTTGTGGAGGACGCAGCTCAGCTCTAGGTCCAGTTGCCATTGCTAGTTGCAGGGCATGTAGCCCACCATCCCTTGTGGCAGTCGAACTGGCAACCTTGTGGTTGAAATGATGCGCTCCAACCAACTGAGCCATCCGGGAGCTTAGTGGCAGCTCAGCTCAAAGTGCAGTGTTCAATTTTAGTTGCAGTGGGCAGAGCCCACCATCCCTTGTGGGACTTGAGGAGTCGAACCAGCAACCTTGTGGTTGAGACCCCACTGGCCCATGTGGGAATCGAACTGGCAGCCTTAGGAGTTAGGAGCATGGAGCTCCAACCGCCTGAGCCACCAGGCTGGCCCAACCTAAGCTTTTTAATGATGGTTTTCTTGGATCTCTTTCATAGAACATATTTCACTGAAGGCTGAACATTTTTCTTCAAATTGACAATATCTTCAAATATACTATTACTATTGCTGTTTGGTATTTACTGATTACTTGAGTATGTGAATATATGAAGCATTCTGCTAAGCACTTTCCACATATAATCCTATGTATTAGCACCATGATCTTTTTTTCTCCATCTTTATTGAGATATAATTGACAAATAAAAATTGTGTCTATTTAAGGTGTATGACTTGATGTTTTGGTATACATATACATTGTGAAATAATCGCCACAATCAAGCTAATTAACATATCTAGCACCTCATATGAGTATAATTACTATTTCCTTTCTCCCTCTGTCCAGATTATTCTTTATTTCTCTCCCTCCCCCCCCCCGTCTCTTTAATTCTCACTCTCTTTTGTGGTGAGAATACTTAAGATCTACCTTCTTAGCAAATTTCGAGTACAAAATACAGTATTGGTAACTATGTTCACCTTGCTGTACATTAGGGCTTCAGAATGTGTTTATTTTGCATCACTGAAACTTTGTACTCTTTGGCCAACATCTTCCCATTTCCTCCTTCCCTGAGCCCCCAGCAACCACCATTCTACTCTCTATTTCTATGAATATGCCTATTTTAGATCCTATGACTATTTTTAGATTTCTATGAATATGACTATTTATATGTGAGATCAAGCAGTATTTGTTTTCTATGTCTGTCTTATTTCACTTAGCATAATGTCCTCAGGTTAATCCATGTTGTCATGTTAGGATTTCATCATTTTTTAAGGTCAAATAATATTTTATTGCGTATACATACACCACTTTTTCTTTATCCATTCATTCATCAGTGGACACTTAGATTAGTTCCATATTTTGACTATTGTGAATAATGATGCAATGAATAGAAGAGTGCAGATTTTTGATTTTCTGTTGTCATTTCCTTTGGATATACATCTGGAAGTGGGATTGCTGGATCATAAGTAGTTCTAGTTTTATTTTTAATTATTTTTTCTTTTTTAGAAAAGATTTTTATTAAAATATAGCTAACACACAATATTATACTAGTTCCAGATGTACATCATAGTTATTAAATAGTACCCACTTGGCACTATACGTAGTTATTATCGTGTTATTGATTTTATTCCCTATGATAAAGAAGTGATCACCATAAGTCCAGCAACTATCTGACACTGTACCACACTATCACAATATTATTGACTATATCTCGTATGCTGTATAGTACTTGTTTTATACATGGAAATTTGAACCTCTTATTCCCCTTTATCTTTTCCCTCTTTTAATTTTTCAATTACAGTTGACATTCAATGTTATTTTATATTAATTTCAGGTATAGAGCATAGTGGTTAAACATTTATATAATTTACAAAGTGATCCCCCTGACTAGTACCTACCTACCTGGCACTATACATAGTTATTACCATATTATTGATTATATTATCTATGTTTTATATTATGTTTCCATGACTATTTTATAATTACCAATTTATATATCTTAATCCCTTCACCTTTTTCACCCTGCCCTCAAACTCCCAGCCATCACCCCAATAGATCTAGTACCCATGTAACATCATACATAGTTATTACAATATTATTGACTGTATTTCTTATGTTATAACTTACACCCCCATAACTACTATGTAACAACTAATTTGTACTTCTTAATCACTTTCCCCTTTTCACTGGTCCTCAACCCACTTCACGTCTGGTAACCATCAAAATCTTCTCTGTATCTATAAGTTTGTTTCTGTTTCATTTGTTTATTTTGTTCTTTCGATTCCACTTATAAGTGAAATCATATGACATTTGTCTTTCACCATCTGACTTATTACTCTCAGCACAATACCCTCTAGGTCCATCCATGTTGTAGCAGATGGCAAGATTTCATTTATTTTTGTGGCTTAGTAATATTCCATTCTATAAATGTATCATTGTTTTTTATCTATTCATCCAGTCAGGGACACCCAGGTTGCTTTCATGTCTTGGCTATTCTAAATAATGCTGCAATAAACATATGGATGAACACATCCCCTTGAAGTAGCATTAGGGTTTCTTTGGATAAATACCCAGAAGTGGGATTACTGGGTCCTTCTTTGTCTCTTGTTATAGTCTTTGTTTTAAAGTCTTGTTTGTTTGGTATAAGTATTGCTACCACAGCTTTTTTGTTTGTTTGTTTCCATTTTAATGAAATATCTTTTTCTATCCCTTTACTTTCAGTCTGTGTGTGTCTTTTGATCTGTGTGTGTCTTTTGAAGTGAGTCTCTTTTATTTATTTATTTATTTATTTATTTATTTATTTATTTATTTATTAGTTTCAGGTGTACAAGACAAGGTAATACTTAGACGTTCATCATTTATATCCCTCACACTGTGAACCCCCCTCCCCCCATCCACTATCCCTCCGACCTCACACTGAACCATCACATTATATATATAAAATTGTAGTTGGCATTCATTAATGTTTAGCTTCTGGTGTACAATGCCATGATCAGGTATCCACAGTATCCCTGAGGTGGTCTCTCAAATAGGACGCATGTCCATCAGATATCCAACAAAATCTTTACAACATTATTGAATACCTTCCCCAAATTAATTTTCAAAAAACCCCTGAGGCCATCTTGTGGTTACCAGCTGCTTCCAAATCCCTTCACCTTTCCCCTTATCCCCAACCCCCCCCACACACCCATCTAACAACTCTCGGTTTTTTCTTTGTGTCCCCAAAACTGTTTCTGATTAGTTCATTCACATAGTCTTTTCTTTAGATTCCATATCTAAGTGAGATCATATGGTACTTGTCTTTCTCTTTCTGACTTATTTCACTTAACATAATGTTCTCTAGATCCATCCATGTTGCTGCAAATGATAAGATTTCTTTCTTCTTTATGGCTGCGTAATACTCCATTGTATAAATGTACCACAGCTTCTTAATCCAGTCATCTACCGATGGGCATTTCGGTTGTTTCCATATCTTGGCTATTGTGTAAAGTGCTGCAATAAACATAGGAGTGCATACAGATTTTTGAATTGGAGTTTTGGATTTCTCCGGGTAGATGCCTAGGAGTGGAATTACTGGATCATAGGGTAGTTCCATTTTCAGATTCCTGAGATACCTCCATACTGTTTTCCATAGTGGCTGCACTAATCTGCAGTCCCACCAACAGTGCACTAGCATTCCCTTTTCTCCACATCCATGCCAGCATTTGTTGTTTGTTGATTTATTGATGATAGCCTGAAGTGAGTCTCTTGTAGGCAGCATATGTAAGCGTCTTGTTTTCTTATCCATTCAGCTAACCTATGTTTTTGATTGGAACATTTAATTCACTTACATTGAAAGCAATTGTTGATAAATATGTAGTTATTGCCATTTTTTATTCATATTTTTGATCTTTTCTTTTTTTCATCTTAAAGAAATCCCTCTAACATTCCTTGTAATACTGGTGTGGTGGTGATAAAATCCTTTTAGCTTTTTCTTGTCTGGGAAGCTCTTTATCTGTCTTTAGATTTTTAAATGATAGCCTTGCTGGGTAGAGTAGTCTTGGTTGTAGATCCTTACTTTTCATCACTTTGAATATTTACTGCCAGTTCCTTCTGGCCTGCAAAGTTTCTGTTAAGAAATCAGATGACAATCTTATGAAAGCTCCCTTGTAAATTACTAGTTACCTTTCTCTTTCCTCTAGGATTCTCTCTTTGTCTTTAACCTTTTCCATTTTAATTATGTGTCTTGGTGTGGGCCTCTTTGGGTTCAGCTTTTTTTGGACTCTGTGCTTTCTGAGCTTGTATGTTTAGTTCCTTAATCAGGTTGGGAAAGTTTTCAGTCATTATTTCTTAAAATAGATTCTCAATCCCTTGTTTTCTCTCTTCTTCTTCTGGTACCCCTATGATGTGAATGTTGTTATGCTTGATGTTGTCCCAGAGATCTTTTAAACTATCCTCATTATTTTTATTTCTTTTTTCTTTTTGCTGTTCAGATTGAGTGTTTTCTGTTGCCTTATCTTCCAAATCACTGATTTGATCCTCTGCTTCATTTAGTCTGCTGGTGATTCCTTCTAGTGCATTCCTCATTTCAGTTATTGTATTCACGTCTGAGTGGTTCTTTTTGTATGGTTTCTATGTCTCTTTTCATGCTTGCTATCTCTTTGTTGAAATTTTCACTGAGTTTCTTGAGCATCCTTACAACCATTGTTTTGAACTCTTGTCTCTTGTAGGTTGCTTGGCTCCATTTTGTTTAGTTTTTTTTTTTTTTTTCCTGGAGTTTTCTCCTGTTCTTTCATTTGGGACCCATTTCTTTGTTTCCTCATTTTGGCTGCCTCTCTGTGTTTGTTTCTGTGTATTAAGTAGGACTGCTGTGTCTCCCAGGCTTGCAGGGTGGCCTCATGTAGTAGGGTCCAATGGGGTCAGTGGCACAGTCTCCCTGGTCACTTGAGCTGGGTGCTCCAGGAGTGTCCCTTGTGTGGGTTGTGTGTGCCCTCCTGTTATTGTTGAGCCTTGATTACTGTTGGCACATCAGTGGTGGGTTTGACTGTCAGGCTAAGTGGCTGTGAGGTTTGGCCACGTTCTCAGCTTATGGGCTTACCCCATGGAGTGAATTTGCCCCAGAAGGCTCTCGTGTGTATTGAGACTGCCCTTTTTTGGTGTCATTTGTGAGGCTAATTGGGTAATGCTCTGCTGTGGTCTGAAGCCAACCTCCAAATATGTTGGTTCTGGGACCTCTTGGGAGGGGCTCCAATGCAGGCCCATCAGCCACTGCCTGTGGCTTGACTAGGCACTACCTGGTAGGAGCTACATGGTGATCCATGGTTGGTCACTGCCTTTGCTATACCTGGAGACATGGGAGAGGTCACGCTGTGAACCAAGGATGGCTTCCACCAGTACTGTGTCTGGGGTGCTCTGCAGAAAGCCAGGACATTCTGAGGTCTGCTACCACCTGTTGGCTCCTGTAAGCCACTGATAAAGCCTGTGGTACAGGAGTTGGGTGAGGCAGGGTCTCAGTGAGTCAGCAGGGTGGAGCAGCAGAGTTCAATAGGCCAATAAGTTCAGATTTGGCTTGTGGAGGTGGGCTCTACACAGGAAAGATGGTACCTACCTGCTGGCTTCACAGGAGAAGGACATCACACAGGGAAAATAGAGACTGTGCCTCCAGTAATCACCTCAAAGTCACACAACTCAGCTTTTCTTCATATGTCTCCAAAGCCTCTAGAGCAGGGCTGTCCAAACTTTTTTCAATGGTTTTCACCAAGGGTCATATGTGGTAAAATGGACAAACAGCCAGGCCACTTGAAGTGAAGTATGCATTGCCTCACCTGGTTTATTTAAGTAAACTAAATATATTTTTGGAACTTTCTGTGGGCTAATTAACAATGGATCACGGGCCGCAGTTTGGACACCCCTGCTCTAGAGTCACTGACCCTCCACTGGAGCCCAGGGTGAGTGCCTGTGTGGGCCTTTTAAGCAGATGTCTTGATTTCCTGCAGTCTTCCATCCCACCTGGATGGTCAGAATCCCCCGTTTTTCACAACCAGAAGTTGTGGGGGGTCCTCTTCCCGGCATCAGTATTCCGGGGTGGGGAGCCTAGTGTGGGGGCCTGGGGTCCCTCCTTCCTTCTTGGGGAACCTCTGTGGTTGAGATAGCTCTCCTGATTTTCAACTGCCACACGTGGGACGAACCTGTTTCACGTTTCTGCCCCTCTTACCAGTCTTGATGTGGCTTCTTTATACGCTTAGTTATAAAACTTCTGTTCAGCTGGACTTCTTGGATTCTCCAGGTTGATTGTTCTATAATTTAGTTGTAATTTGGATGTGTTCATGGGAGGAGGCAAGGACAGTGTTTATCTACTTCACCATCTTGGATCTCTTCTTATACAGGTGTCTACATTTTGTTTTACATAAATCCAAATATAAAATAGAGTAAGAAAAAGACAACAGTGGTGTTCCTAATAAAGTGTCATGTGTTGTGATTAGGAAGGAATTACTCTGTTTTAGCTGGGGTAGTCAGACCAGATACCTGAAAACTGTGATACTAAGAGGGCATTGCAGAAGGGCTCAGTGTAACCAAGGATAAGGTCTTAGTCAGCTCAGCATTTTAAATCAGTTAACAGACTTTTTAAAAAACTCCTTACTCTCTGATATTTTGTTAAATGTTGCTGCCCAGTGTGGGTCAGTTTGAAGTCAATTGATTTTGTCAATGAACGAGAGTCAGCTAACATTTATGTGGCTCCACACTCTCATTTTATTCCTTTCATACTTCACAAGATCAAGTGACCGTCTCAGTAACTTAAATTTTCAAAGTTTGCCAAAATATTTCCACTGGTTCCTTTAACTCTGTATGGGATAAATCATGAGAAAACTTAACAGGGAGTGTCCACTTATGTTGACGAATCATCTCCTTCTAGCCCGGACTCCCAACTTCTTCCTCCCATGTTGACTCTAATTGGTTCTACACTGTTAATAAGTGATTGTGTCTGAGTTATGCTAGAAGCAAAAGATCTGATGAGGGTGGAGCATTTCATGAGTAAATGAAATGTCAGTTGAAGTGAGAACTCAAATTGGTGAATATAGACATCTAACCTATATTCCTTTAAGTGTAGATTTGAACTTATCATTGTAAGATAAGGATTCAAAAATCTAAGTTGGGACCAGTTCTGAGTTAAAGCTGCATTGAGAGATGTCCCATGCCTGAACAGAGCAGGGGATTAAACAACAATCTGTCAACTAAATAAGAATCTTTGAGAGTTTCTCCCAAGTTTTGTTTCTGGGCTTCTTAACATATTTCTTAGAGTATATCTGTACCAAAAGCAGCCTAATGAGCTTGACCAAATTGGCAGATTTGCCATTTATATTGCTTTGTGGCCAGAAATATAAACCCCTGAATCAGTGGACCCAAGTCAGCTGTTGTGATTTGCCAAGTGAAGAAACACATCATAAATTAACAACAAACTTACCTAATTTACATGTTATTTTAGTTATTGATTTCATTTCAACTAAGCTTTTATTGAGACTGTAGTTTTGGAAACCACGGCAGAGATAGAGGCAGGGGTAGGGTTGCAGAGCAGGGAGAAGAAAAACGTCTGATTGAAAATAGAGCTTCCCTTCGTTGTTCAATCCTTAACATCCTTGTGGCATGGGCTCTCATTCCTCATCATTTTACCCCAGACAGTAGAACCAGCCAGGCCTGCAATGATTTATCTCAGACACAGCATTCTATTCTGACAAAAATGTTGACACATAATAGCCATGTAGCTTCTCTTTTCTTTCCTGAAGCTATATGTCTTTATTATTGGAGTTTGGAAATTAAATAAAAGGGAACTTTCCAAAGAATTAAGGCATTTACGTTCCATGTTTTAAAAGCTTATATTTTGTCCTATTTGGCAACAGGAATGCTGTAAGGATTTCTGGATAATCAGCTCCATGGAAAATGATTTAAACTTCTTTAAGTTTCTATTAAAATAATTTACATTAAATATTTACATTTTACTTTAAATAGATGCTACTGTCAAAGGCAAAACTGTGTTGTGTTACTTGTGTTTAAAAGATTCAGTACCCTCTGCTAGCCAGTTTTATGGAAGGATATATTTCTGAAATGTTTTTAAATGCCTGAGGTTAATTTTTAAAAGAGAAAGTTGAACACATAATAATAATAAAAGTTAATTTTTATTCAGCTCTTATGTACTGGATATAATTCCAAGGGCTTGACAAGCATTAACTCATTTAATGCTCATTAAACACAGTAGTTTTATATTATTACTATCCTTATCTTCCAGCTTAGAAACTAGGGCAAAGAGCAAGTAAGGAGGTTGCCTGAGGGTCCACAGCTAGAAAGTTGAAAAGCCAGTATTTATTTCTGGCAGGCTGCTTCTAGAATTATGCTACACTGCCTCTAGCAAGCTGTCGTTTTATAGATGATGAAATTGAGATCCAAAGAGATGAAATAACTTACCAAGATTATAAGCCTATTATAAGTTGGAATTTGACTTCAAGTCCCTTGGGTCTCTTTCCAATGCTTTTGTTTTTATTTCAAGTTGACCTGTAGGTTAAAGGTGAAGAAACTGGAATCATTCAGTTTGAAGAATACAAAGAGGCAGTGTGAGGTTTTTTTTCGTCTTCCATAATGCCAGACAAAAAGATGAAACCTGCAAAATGTAGGCATTTACTTCCACATTTGCAAATATAATACAAGCACGTGCTTGGCACCAGTTTTTCCCAGCCAATCTCCAATCTCCAAACTCCAGTCTGCTTCCTCCTCCTCCTCCTCCTTCTTCTTTGTCTTAACATAATTTATTGAGTAGTCTACATTTTCCCACCCTCATTCTGGGCCAGAGGCCAGAGGCCAGAGCTACTAGAGAGGTAGCATTCAGTAGAGGGAGGAGCGATGACCTGGGAACCAGATTCTAGACCCCATTTTGCCAAAGATTTTGGGCCAAGTTACTTGGCCTTTCTTTCTGAGATTACCACATATGTATATAAAAATCTGTTACCATATATTCTGTTACCACATATGTATATAAAAATCAAGGAAATGGATGGGCAAAATTATACTTGAGGGCTCCTTAATCTCCTTACCCTGTTTTACCAGAGGAGATCAAGTAAGATAGACAAGGAAATAGAACAATAAGGGCAGGAGAGAACAACAGAGGACGCTGAATCCTTATTGAAAGCCTTACAGCTGAAGAGGGTGTGGGGAAGGTAGGGAGGAAATATTGTAGGGAAAGCAAAGCAACCTTATTACTTTATGTTGGTGTTTGTGCTCGTGTGGGGTGTGTTTAAGTGCTAAATGGGACTGCCTCAATTCTCACTGAAAGCAGGGCGCTGGTCATTCTGCCTTTTCTTCCCTGAATCGCGGCATATCCAGGGCAGACTGATCTCCAAATCAAGGGTGTAAGAGACTCCAAATCTAGAGGCTGAAGGCAATTTCTTTTTCTTTATCCTAGAAGTCTCTGAATGCAGAACTTGGAAGCCTCTGGGCTTCTTATGCAACAGCTTTCTTAATGAACATGGGAGGGACCTGTGAGTGGAAATAACAACATTTATTAAGTGTTTAATGGGACCTTTATTGGGTTTAATGCTTTATATGTAGAATTATTCAATTCTCTATGAAGTAGTTATCAGCACCTCTGTTGTGTCGGCAAAGAAACTGAAGTTTAGAGAGGATATGATTTTGCCCAAGGTGACAGAGCTGGTGAGTGGCCAAGTCTGAAATTGGACCTACACCTTCTGGAACCGAGGGCCATATATATGACATGCTTTTCTCTTTGAAAGGTGACTTGAGGTGATGTGAATGGGCACTTGAGTAGAGCAAGGCGTCCAATAGTGTCTCAGACTCCGAGTCTGCCTTTTCTCTAAGCCGTTGCATTTCCATGTTGCCTTCTCAAAGAACAAGGGGAACTTTGTGCCTGGGTTTAGGAAACTGCTGTAAAAAGGGGTACAGCCTACGATCTGGAGTCACTTTATAAGTGCCTTAGAATTTGGAAAAATCTGAACTTGTACCACACTAATCTATAAGGTATACTCTAGTATTAACTTAAATATTTGATTCTTTTCTCTTGGATAATATTCTTCATTCTTCCTTAGATTATATATTCTTGCAATCCAAGAATGATTTCATTGCTGTTTTTCTGTAGACTCCCAATTTCCTAGAGCATTGCTGAGCATATGAAATGAGTACATACACTTTATGTTTGAAAGTTCAGTGGATCATAGAAAAGAGCTTGGGAGAAAATAGTTTCTTTCCTTATCTTAAAGCAGGGATAGTGGATTGGATGGGCAGGAGTGCATAGCCTGGAGCCCCAGACAGCCCAGATCACCACTCCCTGCACCCTCTCATCAACGCCACAGGTACATATACTAGGCACTCCCTGGAGGTGGCCATTCAGCAAGCCTGCCACCTCCCTTTTGTCTTTTACAGAAGCCTAGAGTTACTACAGCCAAAACTGTACGCAGTGCATTAGGTTCCTGGAAACAAGAGGCCTTTCCAATTCCCAGTTCCAGAAGCACTCACAGTGGTACCTTGCTCCCTCTGCATGCCTATCCATCAGCCTTGGATTGCGCTGGAAGTTTGCCTTCCACGGCATTCTGATGCAGATGTCATGTTCTTTAGGCTACCCATGCACGGTAGTGCCTGTCTCCCTCTGAACTCACTCCCTCTGAATCTCTGCCTCCAGCCTCCACTTGCCTGCATCCCACTAAGTTGTTTCTGCTTTCCCAGAGACTGTGAACTGTGCAACCCAGCACACTTCTCCACCATCCATCATTTTCTTCAGTGAAGTACGAATCACCCTTCCAAGTTTGTCTTTCCTTGAGTATTCTCCCTCAGTACTAGATATGTTTTAGAGTTCTCTTTACAACTTTATAGTTACTCATATATGGTGGCTTAAATAATTATTTGTGTTACATTTTCCCTGTTTAAATTACTGTGTAGCTTTTATCTTTTGACTGAACCATACTTATACAGAGAGTTTGAAAGGACAGTAAAAGTCTAAAGAAAGGAAATGGGAACTCTTCCCACTCACCCATTAGTACGGAATTCAAGCATTCATACCTGATTCATTGGTTATTGGTCTTTAATATCTCTCTGTCTTCCAATCAAGTAAGGTAGAAACATGTGGTTTAATACAATTTACTTGCTTCTTGCAAGATAACATACATGAAAATGTTTGGGCAATAAAAAAATCAAGGCCTATTTATCTGATAACATAAAAAAAAAAAGGCAGGGATAATGACTGACACCTTACATTGTGATTCTGAGTTAGTATGTATAAAATGCCAAGCACAGGCATTTTTATTTCTATTGAAATAGAGGGGATTTCAATACGTTACCTAATTTATTTTTTCTTAAATAGAGTCCATGGGTATAATCCAATAAAAACAAATTTTATTTTGGTAAAAAATTATTTTCCTAATCATTAAGATTTTAGTTTCTTAAGTTAGGGTTTCTAAAACTAGTTCTGTACACATCTTTTGGGACCCAAGAGAATGTTTTTCTTTAAAGGGGTCGACAAATTCCCTGAGATTGAAACTGATTTAGTTTTACCCCTATTTCCAGGGCCACTTAGCCCACACTATAATTGATGAAGGTGGATCTGTGCGTATACACACACACCTACACATGCATGCTATTAGTTTTGGAACCAATTGAGAGTAAGTTGCAAACATAATGTCTCTTCACCACTAAATAATTCAGTATGTATTTCCAAAAAACAAGGAGATAATCTCAGGTAAGCACTGTACAATTTTTGAAATCAATAGATTTTTGTATATAATCATTTATATAATTGTCAATGCAGTATTATTATAAAAACAGACTTTATTCAAATTTCTCCAATTGTCTTACTGATGTCATTTATAGTAAAAGAAGAAAAAAATTGTTATTTTCTGGTCTAAGACCCAATACAGAATGTATGTTGCATTTAGTTGTCATGTTTCTTCTATTTCCTTTAATTTGGAATTGCTTGTCAATTTTCCCTTGTCTTTTATGACCTTGGCTTTTTAAAAAGTACAGGCCATTTGTTTTGTAGAATTGCCCTTAATTTGGGTTTGTTTAATTTTCTCTTCATGATTCGGTTCAGGTTATGTATTTTTTGCAGGAATACCACAGAAGTGTTCTTCCATCCTTCCTAGTTCATCATATCTAGCAACAGATGATATTTATTTATCCTGTTAATGGTGGTGGTAACTTTGATCATGTAACAGTCTTTATATAATATTCTGTATATGATTCCTTTGTTGTTTAATGGTTGCCAATATTATTATCTTTTACTCTGTGCTTTCCTTTTCATTCTCTTATTATCTACCCTGTTTCCCGGAAAATAAGACCTAGCTGGACTTATTAGTTAGATCTAATGTGTCTTTTGGAGCAAAAATTAATATAAGACCCGATATTATATTATATACCCAGTATTATATTATATTATATTATATTATATTATATTATATTATATTATATTATATTATATTAATTATATTATATTCCCAGTATCATATTATATTATATACCCAGTATTATATTATATTATATTATAGACCCGTCTTATATTAAGACCCTGGTCTTATATTAATTTTTGCTCCAAAAGATGCTTTAGAGCTGATTGTCCAGCTAGGTCTTATTTTCTGGGAAACACGGTATTGTGGAACAGAAGTTCTTGATTTCAAGGTTGTCAACTTAATTTTTGTTTTAATTACTGCTTTTTGTATCAAATTTAAGGAATCTTTCTCAATTTCCAAGGTCATAAAGATATTCTCTTCTAGAAACTTTATTTTGCCTTTCACATTTAGATTTGCAATTTACCAGGAGTTGATTATCTGTGTGGTGTGAGGTAGGGGCTATATTTTTTTCATGGATATCCATTGTCCCAACATTATTCAAAAAGAATATCCTTTCCTAATAGCTCTGCAGGGCATTTTTTGGTCACAAATCAAGTGTTCTTAAGTGTCTAGGTCTGCTTCTAAACTTGGTATTCTGTTCTATTATTCTATTTGTCTACCTTTGTGCCAATATTACACTGTCTCAATAATTACATATTCAATTCTTTTAATAATTATAGGACTATTCAGATTTTTTATTTAGTCATTTGTCAGTTTTGGTAAATGTAATTTCTTAGGAACTTGTCTATAAATTAAAAATTTTATGAAGTAGTTCATAACATTGTTTAATAATATTCTCAATAGCAATATGATCTGTAATGATGAACTCCTTTCCTTCCCTAATTTTGATTGTGTATTCTCTTTTTATTTTTTGATCAGTCTTTCAGGGGTTTTACAAACTTATAAAACATTTTACAAAACCAATTTCTGAGTCTGTTGATCCTTCCTATTAAAAGTTTTTTGTTTTTTGTTTTATTTTAACATTTTCTGCTCTTATCCTTGTTGTTTCTATTATTTCCTTTCTTTCACTTTCCTTGGCTTTAATTTGCTATTCTTTTTACTTTTTTGAGGTCATCATAATTTTTCATACATTCTTTTTTTCTAATGTACATTTGAGACTATAACTTTCCCTTTAAGTATAGCTTTAAGTACATCTGATAAATTTTATTATACAAATTTTCATTATCATCAGCTTAAAACATTTTCTAATTCTTATAATCTTTTTCATTGATCTATAGATTATTTAGAATTATTTAGAATTTAGAATTGATCTATAGATTATTTAGAATTTCAAGCATGTGGCGTTTTTTAGTTACCCATTAGGTATTAATTCTAGTTTACTTGAACTGTAGTCAGAGAAGATTTTCCCCTAGTAGTGTTGTTTGCCTTAAAGTTTATTTTAACTCTGTATCAGATCCTGTTAATGTCCTCATATTTCCTTGGCTCTTGTCATTTCTTTACATTTCCTATTGCAGTCACCTATGGCTCTCTACCTGCGGGCTTTCTCTGGCAAGCTTGGCCCATGTGCACAGCAAATAGGCCAGCAGTTCTGGGCAGCTGATGCCTCAGCAGCAGCCCTTATCTGGCAACAGATGGGAACTGGATGATAAATACCTCAGCTTTGTCACCTATTTGTTGGGACAACTATGAGGGATAGTCTACATCATCGCTCAGAGTTCTTTAGTGAAATTGAGTCATAGGTGTACTCATACACAATGGGAAAGTAATCATTATTGCCCCCAGTATTAATTTCCTTCTCTTTCATCACCCTTTATCCTTCCCAATTCTCCTACGGGAGTTTCCTGGGATTATTTCCCAAATAAACTATGCATTCTCAAATATTTGCTTTTAGGTCTGTTTCAGAGGGAATTCAACCAAAGACAGTTTTATAGTGTTTGCATGACATATCTTTTTTCTTCTCTTTATTTCCAGCCATTCTATACCCTTTATTTTTAACTTTTTATTAGTTTTAGGTGTACAAAACAACATGTTACTTAGACATTTACACCCCCAATCTACTACCTCTCTGACATTGTATATAGCTGTTACAATACCATTGACTATATTCCCTAGATATGGAGTTAATATCCAAAATTTATTAAAAAACTCATACAACTCAACACCAAAAAAACAAACAGCCCCGGTAGATGAGGGTAAAAGGGATCAAGTATATGGTGATGGAAGGAGAACTGACTCTGGGTGGTGAACACACAATGTGATAGATAGATGATGTATTACAGAATTGTACACCTGAAACCAATATAACTTTACTAACAATTGTCACCCCAATAAACTTTAATTAAAAAAAAATGGGCAGAGGACATGAAGAGACATTTCTCTAAAGAGGACATACAGGTGGCCAGTAGACATGAAAAAATGCTCAACATCACTAATCATTAGAGAAATGCAAATTAAAACCACAATGAGCTACCATCCCACTCCTGTCGGAGTGGCTATCACCAATAAATCAACAAACATGTGCTGGTGAGGATGTGGAGAAAAAGGAACCTTCGTGCATTGTTGGTGGGATTGCAAATTGGTGCAGCCGTTATCATTAACCTTTATTTTAGATATGTCTTAGTAAGCAGTATATAGTATTTTATTTTCTTTATTTAATATTATAGTCATTTGTTTTTAATTGGATTATTTTTTAAATTGAAGTTTATTAGGGTGACAATTGTTAGTAAAGTTACATAGGTTTCAAGTGTACAAATTCTTTAGTTAACCTCCTTTTGATGTAATTACTGACATATTTGGGTTTTTTTTTTTTATATTTGGGTTTAAATTTTAATCTTTGCTTTCTAGTTTCCCTCTTGTTCTATGCTCTGTTTTCCTCTTTTATTTCTCTTTTTGTTTTAGATTGATTTAATGTTTTTATTGTTCCATTTTCCCCTCTATTATCTTGATATTTTCATACCCTTTTACTATTTTGGTGATTAAACGTTACCATATCCATCCTGAGCTTATCAAAATCAACTTTACTAGTTGAAGCTGTGACTTATTGTTCATAGCTGATATTTACAGTTGTGGGTTTTATTCTTATCAGCAGCTCATCTCAATTATTTTTTAACTTGCATTACTCTTTCCTTTTTCCTTGAGCAGAGCTGATCAACTATCTTATAGGACCTTAAAAGCAGGAGGGAGTAATGGTGAGAATGGTGAAGCTGGAGATCAGGGGAGGATATCATCATGGAACCAAAGAAACTATTTTTGGTTTCTGGGGTTTTGGTGACATCACCTTTTCCTTTGCTCCAGTTATGTTTCCTTTAGACTTTCTCAACTTCTGTTTCTTTGCCACTGAACGTACTATAACCATCCTCCCATCTCCACACTTTCTATTCTATCTCCTGCTGTTTCTTTTTCTAGCTCTGTATTAGTTTACTAGGCCTGCTATGTATAGCAAAGTGTACCGCAAACCTGATGGTTTAAAACAAATTGATTTTCCCTCAGTTTTGGAGGCCAGAGGTCTGAAATCAGGGTGTCTTTATGGCTACGCTTCCTCTGAAGGCTCCAGGGAAAAAATCTTTCATTGCCTCTTCCAGCTTCTGGTGGTTTCCAGCAATCCGTGGCATTTCTTGGCTTGTAGACCTATCACTCCAACCTTTGTCTCTGTGTTTATACAGTGTTCTTCCCTGTGTGTCTCTGTGTCTTCATATGGCATTCTCCTGTTTGTGTGTCTATGCTCAACTTTCTCTCTTCTTTTAAGGACACCAGTCACTGGTTTAGGGCCCATCCTAATCCGGTATGATAACGTCTTGACTTTATTACATTTGCAAAGAACCTATTACCAAATAAAGTCATATTCTGAGGTTCCAGGTAGACAGGAGCTTTGGGGGAGCACTACCCAAATCAGTAAAAATAAACTTACCTTGTATAGGACAGTAAAAGTAGCACTGGCTTAGAAGTGAGAAGACCTACGGTAGGTGCTAATTCTGCCTGTATCACTAATTTTAGGAGTACAGGCTTTGGAGTTTATATGCAGAGGTTCAAATCTCTGCTCTGTCACTTAACCTCACTGAGCCTCAGTGTCATTTGTAAACTGAGGATAACTATACCTGTGTTTTAGGTAGGACTAAATCAGATTATGCCATTTAAATACTTGGTATAGTACATTGTGGGTACTTAACAAATGTTGCCTTTCTCCTAATCACTCCCTCTTACTTTCTCCACAGTAAAATTACCGTATTTGCCGGCGTATAAGACGACTGGGCGTATAAGACGACCCCCTAACATTTCCACTCAAAATACAGAGTTTGTTATATACTCGCCGTATAAGACTACCCCCTCTTCCGCACACCTTCCACACACCAAATAACTTTCAGTTTAAAATTTGCATCATACTTCTTTCTTTTGGCTGGTGCCATGATAGGGATGATAGGGGTTTGACTGGTCGACATTTTCTATGCTGTACTGTACAATGGTGCAGTATTGTGGTTGGCTGTTGGCTGTATACAAAGCCTGATTTGATTGGTCCCTGCTCCCTGTTTGCCCGCCCTGTCACTATAGCAGTCTGGTCCACCCTTGCATCAGCATCTCCCTGGGACCTCACTAGTGCGCAAGTGCGAGCTCTTCAACATTCTAACAGGCACCATGATAGCGCAAAATCGCGAATCTTCAATGCATATGTAAAGAAATATACGGTAACCCGAATTTACCACACTCGCAAAATCGCACACAGCCGACCATACACCCAGTATGGTATCGCGATTCGCGATTTTGTGCTATCATACTGCGTGTATGCTTGGCTGTGTGCGATTTTGCGAGTGTGGTAAAATCGCATAACAGCAAAATCGCATAACAGCCGAGCATACACCCAGCAGCGCTGCTGATGCCTGAACGGTATGTGGAATGAAGTGGGCGGGCATCGGAGGCCACTATGGCACGGGGCAAGCACTATGGGCAGTCTATCTGAAGTGTACCTGGCGTATAAGACAACCTCCCCCCACTTGGAGGCATATTTTTCAGGGCCAAAAAATCGTCTTATACGCTGGCAAATACGGTAAGTGGGTTTATTTTCAAGATCCTTCAAGCTTCAAGGTTCTGATAGCTCCTTTGAGCTAATTCTTTTCCTTACTCTGCCTTACCCATATTGCTCGTCCCTTTCGTCTTTAACAACTTAGTCTCTTCAAGGTTAGTTGAAGACAAGGTAGACTGTCTCCCGCCCCCCCATCCCCTTTCTCCTCCTAATCTTTTTCCTCCCATTTTTATTCCTTGTGGTTAGGATGACATTCATCTGGTTAGCCCAGGAACAGTCCCTGTTTATGCCTATTGTAGTAGTGTAATTATTGATAATGCCACCTTTAACTTTCAAAGCATTCTGGTTTGGATGATGAGTTATATGGCCACCCCACTTAGAGTGTTCTCATAGCACTTAGACCTACCTCTATCATTGCACAATCCACAGTGTGTCATGTTGTCTTTTAATTGTTTTGTGGATCTGTCTCTTTGGCAGGATTGATTTTCTGTGTTTTCCCAAAGCTTAGCCCATATCCGGCACATGGGAGGTGCTCAGCGATGTTTTTTGAACATGTGAATGTTCTTGAAAACTTGCTTTCTTTCATTTTGTGCATAGTAGGTGTTCAATAAATATCTTTAAATTGAGGATGGCTGCCTTTATGAAAGTGAGAAATGAACCCAATAAAAACATTGCTCATCTCTCTGCTTTCCTTTCTGTGGTCATTAACTTAGAAATCTCATTTTACCTCCAGATTTGTGATTCATTTCTTCCTCTTGCCTTAGCTATTTTGATTCTTTGAAAACTGGAGTTATCCTTTTCAAGACTCCAGTGGGTGCTGTGGTGACCTGCTTTCTAGCTGCTGGATGCTTTAGGCAAGTGTGCCTCCATGATTAAAATCTTTCCACTACTGGAGCTCCAGAGGCTTTCTCTGTTCTGTTGTCTGTTTCAGAAGCACTTTATCTGCCATCTTATTTCTTCCTTTGAGGCCACACCCTCTGTCAATTGCTTCATCCTGTGGCTGTGTCTATACAAGTGAAATTAAGTGGATAATCAAATTAATGCTGGGTTTAATTCAGGCCTCAGAGTCACTTTTGCCTGACAGTTTTTCTTGTTGCTCTCAGCTCACTGCCTCAGCACCCCACCGCAATTTTGATTTGTGGGTTGGAATCTTCTATGCCCCAGGAATATCTTCTGGGCCTTGTTATTTAGTTCAAATGATGAAAAAACATTTTCCTTTTTTTGGAATTATGAAACTGAATCTATCTGAATTGAGTAAATGAGTTGCTTTTCCTACTGGTGGCTGAAAACGATCACTTATTCAGTTTTGAACAAATGATTATTGAGAACTTACTAAACATAAGTAATGATGCCAATAATCATTGCCTTCAAGAGTTCTGTATCGGTCATGGAGGTGTGCTGCTCAAATTAACTTTCATGAGAACCTCCTGCAAGGAGTCTAGTTAGCTCGTGGTCTCCAGCTGCACCTTCAGGTTGGCCCCTGCTTTCATTCTGCCACGCTTCATTCACTCTTTCTGGTTTTCTCTAGGCTAATGACTGTGTGTGTTAGGGATAATAGAGCCAGGTATTTCTACCCACCGGGACTCCTCTAATGGATTGTCTTTGCTTGGGAGCTCCCAGCCAGCCTAGCTTAGACTTTTTCAGCATTGCTCTACAATCTGATCCTCCTATTGCCCAGTCCTCTCTCTTGTCTCTTTTTCTTTCCAGGTGTCAGACCTGCATCATAGTCTGGAGACTTTCTCCACTTATCCTGGCTGCCTCTTTTCTTAATTCTTCACTGGCATTTCTCCCGAGAAATCTGCATGACTAACTTTGTCTTGGCATCTGTTTCTTGGAAGAGTTGAGCTGACACAAGTTCCCAGTCCAGCAGTGTAGATGAAATGTGCACAAATAATACAGAATACTCTTCATGCCATTTATCTCCAACACTAATTGGTAGAGTTGAAGTACAATAGGGACATATAGTTTTAGATTAAAAAAAAAAAGTGTTTCCCATATATGTTATTTCCTTGAGGGAAAGGACCATGACCAATATAATTCTTTGTTCAATTTTTAGAACACCTGTCATCAGTGATAAAAAAAAGTAATCAAGAGGAGAAAAATAATGATAGAAGCAGCACTACTGCTAATAATAATTTGAGGCCACTCCCTATGCCAAGCATTAGTACTTCATATATTTTTTCTAATCTTCATACCAATTCCACAAAGAAGAAATTGTTGTCATGCTCATTTTGCAGATGAGAAAAATGAAAACAGAGAGGTTAAATGGATTACTCAGTCACCCTAGAGCTAATGAATGGGTCTCTGACGCCCTTGAGTTTCCTATGATACCTTGCTCGGTCTTAGGGGAGATCTTTAAGCTTTGGCCAGACCTTAGTCAACCTGAGAAGTTTGAACAATGTCCCTCCCTATGGGCTGGAGAGAGGCTAGACCAGAGTCTTGGTCCATGAGTCAAATATTCTAAGCATTTTATACGGTAGCTTTAGAAATTTTTTGGAAAGAAAGGTGATATCTTTATGATGCATTTCTCCTTATTAGATTCTGTGGTCTAGGGTTGCAGAGCAAGAAAGTAGCACAGAAAGAAGCTAGAAACAAAAGGTCACAAATTGTATGATTTCATTTGTATATGAGATGTTCAGCACAGGGAAATGCATAGACAGAAAATAATAGATCTACATTTGGCAGGGGCAGAGGGGATGGGAGAATGGGAAGTGACTGCTGATGGGTGTAAGGTTTTTTTTTGGGTGATGAAATGTTTTGAAATTAGATAGCAGTGACAGTTGCACAACCTTTTGAATATATTAAAAACCACTGAATTGTGTATATAATTTAAAAGTGCAAATTTTTATGATATGTGAATTATATCTCAATAAAAATGACATGTCTATACAGCAAAGAAGGCTCCCAGACTCCTCAAAAACTCAAACTATTGTGTTAGCTGAAACTTCTCACATTACAAATATTTAATGTTAAAATAAACTATGATTCATGATTCTCACCTTGTCTTCTGAGAGGCTAATGGATTTCTTAGTCTAAAATGTGTGCATATAATCTATCCTTTTAAATGATTTTTTCCCCAAGGTTTCAAAGTAATGATTTTTGATGTGAGTATCTAAATCAAAAGGCCAGTCAAGTCCTCAACTCTGGACTTGGGCCTGGATCGAGTTGTTAGATGATGATACCCCAGGGACTACAGCAAACAAGGTGACCTTGACAAGACTCCTGTTTTTATAGGTAGAGCTTGAGCAATTTCTGTCCCTAGGGGCCTGGTAGGAACATTGATTAAGACATATCTGCATGTCTGCTTGAAATCTAGGAGCTGTGGTTGTGCTCATTGCCAACATTACACACTCTCACTCCCACGCATGTGGGAACTTCCTGTTCTTGGCAGAGGACAGAGAATCTTTGACCCTCCCTATAATTCCCCTGTGTCACTAGGTGTGGGCACCTCTGCAGGGCTGGGCTCCAGTCCGAGTATTTCTATCCATATTCCACCCTTACTAAGGCAGCCAGTTGCTGTAAGGTTCTGGGATGAGTTGATTGTAGTATTTGTCTTGATTTTTCTAGCTTTAGAATGAGGTTAATGACAGTGGATCCAGATGTTGTGCTTGTGTGAGTAGAGAGTTTAAAGAGATGTTATGAATCATTATATCCAACACTGACTTAGAGACAGGAAGTGACATAGGCAGTCATGGCAGAATTGGGACTAAATCCAGGTTTCAAAATTTTAATCTGGGATTCTTTCCATCTTGCTTTGACCTCTCATAAGTAAGTATGTGGTCAGAGAAGTGGAAACCAAAATAAACTGAGCATGGATTAACTTATAAATTCAGAACCTTCTGCTTTGCTATATTATATATGTATTAGCAAGTCTCCAGTGTGGCCCCTGTATTTATTTTCTCTAGCTTTCTCTCCAGGCTGTTTGCTAGCCACTTTGGGAATAAGTTTCCAAACATTTCTGAGGTAGAACCTCATAATTAAATTCATTTTATCTGTATTTCATAAACACTTTTTGAGTATGTTGTAAGCAGTGTAGTGGTATTTGGGGGACAAAAGAGGAATAAAACCTAAAGCCTGACCTTCAGACACTTACAGTCTAGGAGAGGAAACAAACATAAATATAATACAGAATGGTAACTGTGACAATCAAAATATAACTAAGGTACTGAGAAGAGGAAATGGCATGAGTAACATGAGGGCATAGAGCACGGAAGGCAAGAAGATGGGGGTAGTCTCAACAGAGAAGGGGCATCTTAGTTGGGATTTGAAGAAAGTTGCAATTGTAATAAAAAACTTACTGACTTGCTTTTATTTCATGCTTCTACTGAGGTATTATTTAATAAACTTAGCATGAGAAAAATTATATTTCAAATGCTTCCAGAAGATGATTAATAGATAGGTACAGTTAGAACTTGGGTTTCACACTGAACAGCTTGCCAGGAAAGGGTAGCACTTGTTGAGCTACTGTATAAGTTAACATACCATTGTTGAGGAGGCCAACGGCAAGCACTGTTGTCCCCATAGCCAGAAAAAGCTGGGTATGACTGTGAAGGTTAGTCCAAGGGCAGTAACAATATTGTTAATATTATTTTGAGCATTTCCCATGTGCCGTACTTTATGTATGTTCCCAGCATTATGTTATTTAATTTTCACAGTAACCATACAAAGTACCTACGTACTAGTACTTTTAATAGGTGAGGAAACAGATGCTCAGCAAGGTTGAGTAATAACTTGCCTAAGGTCTGAGAGCTAGGAAGTGGTGAGCAGAATTTGAACCGAGGAGTGTCTAACTTCAGGGACTGAACAATTGACTCCTACCCGATGCCATGATTGGAGCAGTGTTGGAATATAAACCAGAATTCATCTGAATGCTTTAAGTCTCTCCCGTAGAAGTCCTAGGATGTGCTAGGTACATAAATTAGACTGATCAGTGAATACTTGCGGGGTTCCTGGAAAGTGCTTAACGCTGTGTAAGGCCCTGTAAGGAATGCAGAGAAACATGAGCTTCAGTTCTGGAGGCTAAAAGAACCGGAGCGACTGAGAGGGTAAGTGCCTTACTCAAGGTCATATGGGTAGTGATTGGGACCCAAAACTTGAACACAGGACTTTTAACACTGGGAATAGTGATTTTTATCTACAATCCTTCAAGATACATTTTGGTATCCATTCCTAGGAGAGTTAGCTCCTGTAGGACCAGAATCTAAACAAACATCTTACACAACTTTTAGGGTTAAGGTTTCATCCCTTTTTTCCTGATTTCAGATATCCTTTTCCTAACATCTACCACTATTGTGGTGCCAAACAAAAGCTGTTTTGAGACGGAGCCAGAAAGATTTCTAAGTCCCTGTTTGATGTGACCTCTTACCCTCTTTTCTACTATTCTTCAACTGTGACCCGCGAACTACTTGATATTTAAAAAAGAATATCTACTCAGCTTACTTTTAAAATCATGCTGGTCCAGATTCTTTCCATATTTGTGTAACAGTACACCTACAGAATGAGCTAAACTAGTTTTCATATAGGGCAGATTTTAAAATCCATGGTTGACACGTCTGAAATTGTATGTATTTTCTGACTTCAGTGAGAAAATTAATAACAGCCTGGTCAACAAAAGTAAAAATTAAGTTGAAAGATACAGGAAGATGTTAGAAAAACAGACTGGTGTTTGATATTCTGGAAAGCTGGTAGGACCATTTGATTGATTTGTTCAGAACTGTGAAGTTTTTGTGTCTCATTTTATGTGGTCACACAAGAGTATCTTGGGTTATAGGCAAGACTAGCTTTATGACCAACCAGTGGTTGGAAGGACTTCAGAAGTGTTTCTGAAGAAAACCTTTCTCTACACCTGAAATCTTACTGTTAGAGTTTCATTATTTTGAGTTTAACATTTTCCAAGACTTGTCTCTTAAACCATAGTTATCCTTTAAAGTAGCAGCGTGTCATACTCTTGTTTAACATCTAGCTGATGACTGTCTAATAATCACTTACCATTTTATTAGGTTGTGGATTGATTCAATTCTTGCACTATCAAGCGGGGATGACCTTAGGTTTCACCAAGTCCAACCCTCTCACTTTATAGAGAGAATTGAGACCCTGGGAGGTTAAGTCATTTGCCTAACATCGATTAGGAGAACAGGAATGAGATAGCAGGATTTCTCATTCCCATCCACTCTTTTGAAAGAGAATTTTTTTTTCACTTCTTGTGTAAGAATCTATGAATATATACATGTGTATATGCATATATGTATGTCTGTTTTTTTCATAAAACTTTATATAATATCAAACCACAAAGGGTAAAAAGATTAAAATTCTCTTCCTCCTTTTTCATTCCCATGTGTGAATACTGTAGGACCCTTTTCTATGCACATATGTACATAGATATATACATACGGAAATAATGAAATATAGTTTTATAAATATTAATAGAGCATACATTTCATGTGTTCTGCATCTTCATTTATTTTTAAAATTTGTGTTTTACGAATAAGTAATAGGTACATATTAAAAAATTCAAAACATTGAAAGAACGAGAAAAGCTTCTCACCTACCTTTGTGTCTCAGTCACACAGTTATTCCTGGGGGCGACCAGGATTACCAGTTTCTTGTGTGGCCGCTCACAGGACTCTTTGCTCATGCAGTCTTTATCCCCCTGTTTTTAAAAAACAAATGATAGCGTACCAGACATGTTTATTTGTACCTTCCCTTTTAAAAAGCTTAATATTTCCTGGAGATTATTCCAGGTTAGCAGATAAAAATCCTCCTCTTTCTTTTAATGGCTGCAACAATATAGTATGTATTACAGGTCTATAAATAACGCATTTAATAGGTCTTATTGCATTATATGGATTTCTCATGATTTATTTAACCTGTTACCTATTGATTTAGTTTGTTTTCAGTAGTTCCCTGTTTAAAAATCATGGCAATACATAACTTTGTATATAGAATATTTCACACACATAAGAGAACATTTATAAAATAAATTTTTGGAAGCGGCATTTCTGGGTCAAATGTGTGCATTTGTAATTTTGACAGATATTACCAAATTGCCCTACATGGAGGTCGTATCACTTTACCTCCCTCTAGCAATATATGAGAGCAACTTGCCTTTCCATGACTGTACATAGAAATTTATTATTATTATTAGTTTCAGGTATAGAAAAAACATAGTGATTAGACATTTAAACACCTCATAAAGTGATAACCTCAACTAGTCTGACAGTGTACACAGCTATTACAATATCATTACTGTACTTTATGACTATATGTATATGAGTATATTTTAGTTATACTTGACATTCAATATTATTTTATATTAGTTTCAGGTGTACAGCATAGTGGTTAGGCATTTATATAACTTATAAAGTGATCCCTGTTAAGTCTAGTACCTATTTGACAATATACATAGTTTTTATGGTATTATTGACTATATTTCCCATACTGTATTTCACATCCCTGTGACTATTTTGTAACTACCAATTTGTATTTCCCAATTACCTTCACCTTTCTCACCCATTCCCCCAACACCCTTCCTTTCTAACAACTATCAGTTTGTTCTCTGTATCTATGAATATGTTTCTGTTTTGTTTGTCCATTTATTTTGTTCTTTAGATTCCAGATATAAGTGAGATCATATGGTATTTATCTTTCTCAGTCTGACATATTTTAGCATAATGCCCTCTAGGTTCATCCATATTGTTGAAAATGGTAAGATTTCATTCTTTTTTATGGTAGAGCAATACTCCATTGTATATATGTACCACAATTTCTTTATCTAATTGTCTATTGATGGTCATTTTGGTTGTTTCCATATGTTAGCTATTGTAAATAGCGCTGTAGTAACCATAGGGGTGCATATATCTTTTTGAATTAGTGTTTTGGATTTCTTTGGTTAAATACCCAGGAGTGGAATTGCTGGATCACAAAGTAGTTCTATTTTTGATTTTTTGAGGAACGTCCATACTGTTTTTCATAGTGCCTGCACCAATCTGCAATCCCACCAACAGGGCACAAGGGTTCCCTTTTCTCCACATGCTCATCAACACTTGTTTGTTGATTTATTGATGATAGCCATTCTGAAAAGTATGAGGTGATATCTCATTGTGGTTTTTATTTTCATTTCCCTAATGATTAGTGACATTGAGCATCTATTCATATGTCTATTGACCATCTGTATGTCCTCTTTGGAGAAATGTCTGTTCAGATTCTTTGCCCATTTTTTAAATTGGATTGTTTGTATTTTTTAGTGTTGAGTTGTATGAGTTTTTTAAATTAAATTTTGGATATTAATCTCTTATCAGATGTATCATTGGCAAATATCTTCTCCCATTCAGTAGAATATCTTTTTGTTTTGTTTGGTTTCCTTTGCTGTGAAAAAACCTTTTAGTTTAATGTACACCCATTTATTTATTTTTTCTTTTGTTTCCCTTGCCCAAAGAGATCAATCAGTGAAAATATTACTAAGGCTAATGTCTGATAGTTTATTTATTATATTTTCTTCTAGAAATTTTGTGGTTTCAGGTCTTACATTTAAGACTTTAATTTATTTTGAGTTGATTCTTATATATGCAGTAAGATGGTGACCTAATTTCATTTTTTTTTTGCATGTATCTGTCTAGTTTTCCCAGCACCATTTATTGAATAGACTGTCTTTACCCCAATGTATATTCTTGAGTCCTTTGTCATAGATTAAATGACCGTATAGGCATGGATTTATTTCTGGGCTCTCTATTCCGTTTCATTGATCAATGTGTTTTTATGCCAATACTATGCTGTTTTAATTACTGTAGCCTTGTAGTATCATTTGATATCAGGTAGTGTGATACCTCCAGCTTTGTTCTTCTTACTCGGATTGCTGTAACTTTTTTGAGTTTTTTTGTAGTTCCATATAAATTTTAGGATTGTTTGTTCTAGGTCTGTGAAAAATGCCATTGATATTTTGATAAGGATTGCACTGAAATTATATATTGCTTTGGGTAGTATGGATATTTTACCTATATTAATTTTGCCTAAAAAATTATTTTTCTGATAGCACATTATTAGTGTATAAAAATGCAACTGACTTCTGAAAATTGATTTTGTAACCTGCTACTTTACTAAATTCATTTATCAGTTCTAATAGTTTTCTGGTGGAATCTTTAGGGTTCTCTCTAAATAGTATCATGTTATCTGCAAATAATGTCAATTTTACTTTTTCCTTTCCAGTTTGAATGCCTTTTATTTCTTTTTCTTGTCTGATTGCTGTGGCTAAGACTTCTGGTACTATGTTGACTAAAAGTAGTAAAAGTGGACATCCTTGTTCCTGATATTAAGAAGAATGCTTTTAGCTTTTCTCCATTGAATATGATATCAGTTGTATGTTTTTCACACAGGACCTTTATTGTGTTGAGATATGTTCCCTCTGTTTCCACTTTGCTGAGAGTTTTTATAATAAATTGATGCTGGATTTTGTCAAATGTCTTTTCTGCATCTATTGATATAACCATATGATTTTTATTTTTCATTTTGTTTATGTGGTGCATCACGTTAACTGATTTGTGAATATTGAAGTAATCTTGCATACCTGGAATGAATCCCACTTGATCATGGTGTATAGTCTTTTTAATATATTGCTGAATTTGGTTTGCTAGTATTTTGTTGAGGAGTTTTGCATCTATGTTCATTAGGGCTATTGGCCTATAGTTTTCTTTTTTTCTGTAATGTCTTTGTTGGGTTTTAGAATCAGGGAAATGGTGGCCTTGTAAAGTGAACTTGGGAACCTTTCTTTCTCTTGAATTTTTTGGAATAGTTTGAGAAGAATAGGTATTAAATCTTTTTTGAATGTTTGGTAAAATTCACCTGTGAAGCCATCTGGTACAAGACTTTTGTTTGTTGGGAGTTTTTTCATTACTGATTAAATTTTATTAGTAGTAATTGGTTAGTTCCTGTTTTCTCCTCCTTCTTGATTCAGCCTTGGAAGATTGTATGCTTCTAGAAATTTATCCATTTCTTCCAGATTGTCCATTTATTGGCATATAATTGCTAGTAGTATTTTCTTGTAATTTTTTTGTTTTTTGTACTTTTATGGTATTAGTTATTACTTCTCTCTTCTCTTTCATTTCTGATTCTATTTATTTGAGTCCTCTCTCTTTTCTTCTTAATGAGTCTGGTTAACAGTTTATCAATTTTGTTTATTTTTTCAAAGAACCAGCTCTTGATTCCATTTATTTTTTGTATTTTTTTTCTAGCCGCTATTTTATTTATTTCGACTCTGATCTTTATTATTTCCTTCCTTCTACTCACTTTTGGCTTTGTTTACTGTTCTTTTTCCAATTCCTTTAGGTGTAAAGTTAGACTATTTATTTGAGATTTTTCTTGTTTCTTGAGGTAGGCCTGCATCGCTCTGAATTTCCCTCTTAGGAGTGGTTTTGCTGTGTCCCGTAGATTCTGGGTCACTCTGTTTTCATTTTTGTTTGTCGCAAGGCATCTTTTGATTTCTTCTTTGATCTCATTGTTGACCCATTAATTATTTAATAGCATGTTATTGAGTCTCCATGTTTTTCAGTTTTTTTCTTGTAGCTAATTTCTAGTTTCATACCACTGTGGTCAGAGAAGATATGATTTCAATATTCTTAAGTTTATTGAGACTTGTTTTGTGGCCTAAAACAATGTGGTCTACCTTGGAAAATGTTTCAGTTGCGCTTGAAAAGAATGTGTATTCTCCGGTTTGGGGGTAAAATGTTGTAAAAATATCAATTAAATCCATCTGGTCTAATATGTCATTTAAGGGTGGTATTTCCATGTTGATTTTCTGTCTGGAAGATCTGTCCATTCGTTTCAGTGGGGTGTTAAAGTAACACTATGATTGTGTTACTGTCAATCTCTGCCTTTATGTCAGTCAATATTTGTTTTATATAATTAGGTGCTCCTTTTTGTTGGTTGATTAGATGTTTACTAGGGTTATGTCCTCTTGTTGGATTGATCCCTTTATCATTATGTAATTCCTTCTTTGTCTCTTATGACAAAGGTTTTAGTTTTAAAGTCTATTTTGTCTGATGTAAGTATTGCTACCCCAGTTTTTTTTTGTTTCCATTTACATAAAATATCTTTTTCCATCCCTTTACTTTCAGTCTGTGTGTCTTTTGATCTGAGGTGTGCCTTTTGTAGACAGCATATGTATGGTTCTTGTTTCCTTATCCATTCAGCTAGCTTATATCTTTTGATTGGAGCATTTAATTCATTTACATTTAAAGTGATTATTGATAGGTACATAGTTATTGACATTTTGATCTTCATTTGTTTGTTTGTCTGTTTTCCCCCTTCTTTTTCTTAAAGAAGTCTTTTAAAAATTTTTTTGTAATACTGGCTTTGTGGTAATAAATTTCTTTAGCTTTTTCTCTTCTGGGAAGCTCTTTGTCTCTCCTTCAATTTTAAATGTTAGCCTTACTAGGCAGAGTAATCTTGGTTGTAGGCCCTTGTTTTCCATCACTTTGAATATTTTGTGCCACCTCTTTCTGGCCTGCAAAATTTCTGTTGAGAAATCAGGTGACAGTCTTATTGGAGCTCTCTGGTAAGTAACTAGTTGTCTTTTTCTTGCTGCTTTTAGGATTCTCTCTTTGTCTTTAACCTTTGCCATTTTAATTATAATGTGTCTTGGTGTAGGCCTGTTTCGGTTCACCCTATTTGGGACTGTCTGTACTTCCTGGCCTTGTATGTCTATTTCCTTTGCCAGGCTAGGGAAGTTTTTAGTCATTATTTCTTTAAATAGGTTCTTGATCCCTTGCTCCCTCTTATTTCCTTCTGGTACTCCTATGATGCAAATATTGTTATGCTTGATGTTGTCACAAAGGTTCCTTAAACTATCTTTTTTTTCCTTCCTTCTTTTTCTTTCTGTTGTTCCAACTTGGTGTTTTATGTTACCTTGTCTACCAAATCACTGATTCAATGCTCTGCTTTACCTAATCTGCTGTTGATTCCTTCTAGTATATTCTTCATTGCTGACTGATTCTTTTTCTTGGTTTCTATGTCCTCCTTTATACTTACCATCTCTTTGTTGAAGTTTTCACTAAGTTCCTTAAGCATTGTTTTAACCAGTGCTTTAAACTCTGTCTCTGGTTTAAGTTTGGTTGCCTCCATTTCATTTAGTTTTTTTTTTCTTTTTCTTTTTTCTGGAGGTTTCTCCTGTTCTTTTATTTGGGACATTTTTTTTTTGTTTTTGTTTCCTCATTCTGGCTGTCTCTCTGTATTTGCTTGTATGTGCGTATGTATTAGGTAGGTCTCTTATCTCAGTCTTTGCCATGTGGCCTTATGTAGTAGGTGTTCTGTGTGGTCCTGTTATGCAGTCTCTCTGATCATTTGTGTGTGTTCCAGGAGTGTCCCTTCTGTGTCTTGTGTGTGTTCTCCTGATTTGGTGGAGCCTTGATTGCTTATGGCACATCAGTGGGTGGGATTGGCTTCCAGGCTGACTGGCTGTGTGGATTGGCTACGCCATAGTGTATGAGCTGCTGTGTGGAAGCTGATCCCTGAGCCGGAGATTCACCCCAGTGGCCTCTTGTGCTTGCTGAGATCACCCTTTGGATGTGTTACTTATGGGGCTAATTGGGTTGTGCTGTGGTGTGGTCTGAGGCTGGCCTCCCGGTGTGTTGTTTCTCGTGTGTCTTGGTAGGGGCTTCTGTGAAGGCCAATTTCAGCCTTGCCTGTGACCAGCCCTGAGTTACCTGGTAGGAGCCACAAAACCATATGTGGTTGGCTGCTGCCTGTGTTGGACCTGGAGGCATGTGGGGGGTGGCCTCAGTGTGAATCAAAGCTGGCTGCCAACAGTATTGGGCCTGGGGCAATTTAGTAGAAGGTTCAGGGCCCTTTAAGCCTGTTGCTACTTGCTGGCTGCCTGTAAGGCTTAGCTTTTGAGAGAAACTGCTTAGGTATGCAGGCTGGTTTGGTTAACCAGGTGATGAGAGTATCCCCAGCGATGGGCATCAAGCTGGGTGGGGAGTGGTAGCAGGGAGTCATGAGGCATGGCTGGTAGTTTTCACAAAGTAAATGTAGATTCAACTCCTGCCTCAACTTCAGGCCCATGACCACTTTTTATAATGCCCCAAGAGCACTGTGGCCAGCCACCGCTAACCTCAGTCCCACAGATCCCTGAGGGTCACCCAAGAGAGACTGTAGCACTAGTTGTGGTTGACTGCCCACCACTGAAAGTTCTCCCCCCCGCCCCCCGCTGTCTGTCCACTTCTATAAAAGGCTTGTGTAGCTTGTGGAGTGGGGCTGAGTGCCCAGGAGCTGAGAATGCTCTGGGTGATGCAGCACTACCTGGGTGGGGCAGGGAACAGGGCATCACCAAAGTGGCATGCAGGTGTGGATTTTATCAGGCCAATGGGGCCTCAGATTTGGCACTGTAGGGGAGGGTTCAACACAGGCAAGATGACACCCTTCTGTAGGCTACATGTCAGGCAGGGTTCACAGAGGGGAAATGGTAGTATCCTTCTAACCCTTGAGTGGAAGCTGCATAACTTCGTCTTTCCCTGTATGTTTCTGGCACCTCTGGAGTTGCCGCCCCTCCACTGGAGCCCAGGTACTAAGTATTTGCAAGCAAGTGAGTCTATGCATGGTCCCTTTAAATGGACCCCTGACTTTCTAGCTACCTTCCATCTCACTGGAATGGACTGACAAGAGTCCTCATTGCTTTTCACTGCCAAATGAAAATTTTATGACTAACTACACAAAAGAGGGATGCTTTCTGTTTTCCATCCTATTTTATCATCCAGGGAAACTCTTACTTGCCCCAGTCTATTCCGGCTTGAGTCTGATTAACAACTAGCTTTTGGTCCTTGTACATTCACATCATGGTTTCAAAATGGCTGCAATAGCTCCAAATGTCATCTCAGACAGTAAGGAAAAAGATGTGTCACCAACAAGTTTTTCTTGAATACGTGTCCCTTTTATCAGAAGGCAAAACCTTTTTCAAAAGCCCCAGGAAGAATTCCTCTTATATTCCATTGGCCAGAATAGAGTCACATGACCGCTTCTTGTAGTGAGGGTGACTGGGAAAGTATCTACCTGGAAGAAGGAATGGGATTAACACAATTAGCTAAGTACATTATTGTGTAAACAAACAAGAATCAAAGTTCTATGGGATAGGATTTAGTTAGTTGGCATTTACATAATTGTATATATAATATACTTATTATATATTGTATATGGCGTTTATGGACTTGATATACATGAGAATAACCTTGGAGCTTATGTAAAAATGCAGATATTAGATATCTGACTCTGCTGGGTGAGGTTCATGTGCCTGTGTTCTGAATACCCTTCTTTAACTAAACAGTTCATTTTAAGCTTTACCACTGCTATTACACTTTTTATATACACATTTATTACATAGTATGATTTTAATGGTTGTGCAATTTTTCATCCCATTATTGTTGGGCATTTAACTGTTTTCCAGCTTTTATGTTATTATAAATCTGATATAAACCTCCAAATGAATTCAAGTTTTTGCATAGTTAGTAATATTTACATTCTTAGGAAATTTCAAAAATGGGATTGTTGCTCATTTGGCCTGAGTATTTCAAAGACTCTGTATATTGCTAGAGTGATTTCTACAAGCTATTTTAAGAGATAGAACTTTTAAGTGTTAATAAAAGGAACATTTTCTCAAAAAGTAAAGGCACGTACAATAAAAATGGGGTGTAAATATAAATAATTTAAAGGTCAACCTACATTGCTTTTCTCATAATTACCTACATGGATCTACCTCAGAATGATGCTATGATTAATGAACCATAGTCCAGCAAGCAAAGAGTAATTCCATAATAACTCAAGTTCTTTATTAGTATTTCTTGTGTCCTGGAAGAAGATATACCATGCAGAGCAACATGTCTTACTTTTCTCTCTTCTTTCCCATTCTCTTTTTGTACCCTGTGGTACTTCTTTTCTCCAACTCTGGAGAAACCAGAGTTGCCTCTCCTCTCTGTGGTGTTGCCTCTCCTTTGCCATTTCTTTCTGATTGTGCTTCACAAAAGAGAGATGGGTCTGGCTTTGGCATAGCAGTCCTCAGAGGGCAGGGTAGGGAGAAGCCAGAACCCCACATTAGTCAGAGAGGGTAGGGGAAATGTTCAGTGTTCTTAACTCAGATACACCTGGGGCTTGTCTGATTGCCAAGAGAGTTGAACACGCTGGAGTTAAACAGGGAAAAAATTTTAAATAAAATAAACATTCCTGCTATTTAGTACTGAGTTGTTATATTGGTAGTTTATATAATGGTACACATTTTCAAATCACTTTTATTACTATGTATCACAACACTAGAGCCCAGTATTAGTATAATTAGGAGGTCTGGATTCAAATCCTAGTTCTGATTTTAATGAGTTTTAGACTGTCATTTCCCCTCTCTGGGCCAAGTTCCTTTACTATAAGCAAGATAATTAGATTATGTTATTGTAAGGTCTCTTTCTATCTAAAATTTTATTACTTTTCATATTCTTAGAAGACCTAATGGTCAAAGATCCTGACCTGTGGGTTGAGGTCCAGTTATCACAAGTTCTTTAGAAGAAAATCCTATGAACATAGGGTGCAGAACAAGAGATTACAAAGTTATCTTTCCCACAATGCTCCTTAATAGGATGTGTATGTTTTTTTGGGGAAAATTCTTCTTCATTGTCCCCCCACCCCCCATTGGAATTCATGAACAGTTCCAAGCTCTTCTTTGGAAGGCATCCCCTTATTACCCTCCTTTGATATGGCAAATGCCACATTGGGGGAGGTAAGATTTCCTATCTCCCCCCAATTCACTGTACAAGCCCCCACACAATGGAATATTGAAATTCATCACTGTGGGGAAGATACAGAATCTGATAGAGTTTAAGTTCCAGGAAAAGCTTGAACAGGGCTTGAAATAAAAATGCCTGTGTGTGAAACTTGGGGCCATGACTTTTTTTCTGTGGCTGCTGTGGTCCAGTGGCTATAGATATTAAGTCAACTCAAACTGAATTGAATAAATGTTCTCTTTTTATAAAAGTGACTCATTGAAACATCTTTCTATTACATTTATAATTTTATGTTTGGCTCTATAAATGGTTACTGAGTAGGTGCTGTGGTGGAGAGGCACATAGAAGGAGGAACTGTGGAGAATAGTGATGGGGCAAGGATGTGACCCCAAGGTATATCCCCTCCTTTGGAGGAGAAAACTCTTGGTCTTTTGGTATATATATATGTATAAATATACACACACACACACACACACACATATATATATATATATATTTATAGTAACTAAAAATTATATATATATACATATATAAATATATACATATATAAATATATACATATATATATATATATATATATATATATATATATATATATATCACAAGATCTAATTTTTAGCTAATTTCCCGTTGGAGAGGAAAAGAGTTCATTTTCCATTTTTTTAAAAAATAATAGCCAATTGCTTCTAAGTAGTTCTTGAACCTATATCATTTTAATTTTTCACTGTGCAGAGAATGACTTAAGAGCAAAGTGTACAATGAGTGAATGATTTAGGTGTCCATTAGGGTTTCTTTCAAAGCTCATACTATTTCAGTAAAGCCAAAAGAAGAGGGGCTGTTCTTCTGTTCATATGGGCTCAAGTGACCCCCTGATCTACTAGTCTCTGGACTTTTCTGCTGTTTCACTTATTAAACAATTACTAATGGGATACCATTTATGCACGCACACTGTGCCAGCTGAGATGGGGATACATGGAAATGCTGGCTTGGTACCTGCCATTAATGAACTTAAAATTTAATGGGGGAGACTAAACACATACATATACACCCACATACCACTTTTAAATCTTTCACAACCTAGCGGTATGTAAGCAAGGACCCAAACAAGGAATTTAGGGAACTGAATGACCAGTGGGTAAACTTTAAGGAAGGGCTAGCTCTGGCTAGATGGGGAGATGGCATATTGAACTTATATACTTCTGCAGATTCTCTTGGTCTCATCTGGTTCTAGGACCTTGATTTCTTCCACCAATTTGGCTGAGTTGCTGAGCCTGACAAAATCTGAGGTCTATGAAGTTCTACCCCCGAGACTGGTCAGCTTAATTCCTGGTGTCTCTGGCTCCTCTACCACTTTGAGAATTGTCTGAAACATCACTCTATTAAGCATAGGCTCTGGCTTCCTAAGCAGCTCCCAAAAGGTCCAGAAGATACAACCTAAAAGTGTGGGAGAGTTGACTTTGGCTAAAGAAAACCAGGAGAGGGGAAGAAGTTGGTCAGATAAGTGTTCTTTTCCTTTCTTCCTCTAACGGACTCATCTGAGACGTAGTTTTTCTGACCAGCCTGTCTGGAGACATCCTGAGTGGCTGAGCAGGTGGCCTACCAGGTGACTGGCTGAGATTCTTCAAGTTCGTCGTGAAGTAGAGGCGACTGTTATTATGCTTATCTCACATTGTTTGCCATCTTTCCCTGTCTCACTTTCTTTTTCCTTGATTCTTGTCCTGGGAAAGCAGTTCTCTAAATAAAGTAATACCCTGTCATCTTTGCCTTAGTTTCTGTTTTCTAGAAGTTTTGGAGTGAGACAGAAGAGAGGACAATCTTTGAAGAGTATAAAATATACAATGGAGTGATCTGGGTGGAGAACATTTGTGTTGGAAATAGCCAGGGTAAAATTTTAGAGGGCCATGCTGAGCGACATGGATTTTTTGAAGGCTTCGGAGCAGAGGAGTGCCATAAAGGACACTGGGATTTAGGAAGTTAAATCATGTTGAGGTAGAAAATTGGAGTGGTGGAGGTGGGGAGAGCTGGAGGCAGGAGGACTAGTTATGATTTACATGTAAGGATGAATATAGGCCCAAGCTGTAGATATTAAATGGTAGATGAGGAATCTTAGGATGGGTTTAGCTATTTTGGTAAAATAGGACATAAGGTCATTTACTGGAAGTGAGAAGGAGGAAGGTACAATTGGAGGGTTGAATGGCAGTGTACCCATCCTGAGATCATGCTCCTGGTCCAGACTGGGTGATGTTTCCTCTTGCTTGGCCTGGCCATGTAGCTGTAGGTCTTTTTGCTCTCCATCAGTATGCTTCTAGGACACCCACAGGATTTCTTATTTCATGATTAACTTGTGTACTATAAACGAATTGCCAAAAGACTGCCCAGGTATTTACAGGGTCTATTCAATTTTGACTTTGTTAATTAAATTTTATAAGTTTTGTAAATTAATTTGTTAACAGGTTAAAATTAATTTGTTAGATTTTGGTAATTAAAACTACCGTGTTTTCCCCCAAACAAGACCTAACCGGAAAGTAAGCCTTAGTGTGATTTTTCAGGATGCTCGTAATATAAAATAAGCCCTACTACATTTCCTCGAAAATAAGACCAGGTCTTATATTAGTTTTTGCTTCAAAAGACTCATTAGGGCTTATTTTATATTATGAGCATCCTGAAAAATTATGCTAGTGCTCATTTTTCAGTTAGGTCTTATTTTCTGGGAAACAGGGTACTACTGTAAAAACTGCTCTTTACAGCACTTTTTAATGAACAAACATATGAACTCTGTGGTTGTACAGCAGTTGGCTTTCTTGTTGTAAAGCCAGAGTAACCAGAGAATACTAGTGCAGTCATGCCTTTTGTCTACCTCTTGCTGTTTATGAGAAGGCAGAAGTGGGCTGAGCAAGACACGTATTCACTCTGGATCTGAAATTCAAAAGTGTATGCTCAGTTTTATTTATTTTTTTAAACCCTCAGCTACATTTAAAAATGTTTTGGAGTGTTCCATATATTGGCCCGTTATTGAACACTTGGGTTTGTGTTGAAGTTCCCTGTGTCCAAGATTGTTTGTTGGGCTAGGAAGGAGAAGACCTAATATTTGAAAACATTGCTTGAGTCTAGTTTATGTGCTGAGGCAGAGGAGATAATATGATATCTACACAGGCTCTGAGTTGAGAAAATTAAAAGAATTCTCAAGTTAAAACAAACAAACCAGAAATGTGAAATGGGTCCCCTAAAGAGAAAAGTGATTTGTTGTTCATGATATTGTGGTTTCCAGGGACTTAGCGTGTTCTCTGGCTCATGACTCAGGCAGGAGTCTGCTTTTGACTCAGCTAGTTAGTCTTTCTGCGGTGGCACAGGTGCCAAGGTGGGTCGTTTTACAAGGGGTGGTATTCTAACGGCAGTGCCTATTTGTCTTTAGTGTTGAAGGGGCAATTCTGGTGATAACATTTCCTTCGCACCATCACAATTGCTCTTGCAGAGATCAAGTCTGACCCGGAAGTTGAGTGTCTCAGCTGCTTTTTGCCTGGGTTTATTGGTAAAGAGTCAGCACCTTGTCATCGGTAACTAATTGGTTTCGGTTTCATCACAGGAAGATATGAACCAGGAACAGCATTTAGAAATCAACCCAAGGCTTGTGGAAGTCTGACCAGTTTCATGGGTAGAAGGCTGAACAGGACTGGGGAAATCTGTCAAAGATTTGTGACAACATGGATGGATCTAGAGGGTATTATGCTAAATGGGGGGAATTTCAAAAGTGGGGGTAGAGCCCATCACTGTGGGGACAGAGGCAGGAGTGCAGTTTCCAGGCTCTCGGCCTCACGTGGAAAGGTGCTGGCTCTGGTAGTAAATGGCCATCAACTGTGATTGGATGGCCATCAGCTGTGGCTAGTTGGCCGTCAGCTGTAACCAGTGAGCCATTGGCCACTAATATAAGTGCTGTGGCTACGCTAGCAGCAAAATGGGGGCTAGCAAGAAGATGGTGGCTGAGCTAGCAAGAGCGGATTGCAGTTAGCAGGGCGGATTGCAGATTGTGTGGATCCTGCTTCCTGTGTCTCTGGCCCAGCCTCCAGCGAGAATATAGTGGTGTGACTCCCCTATCTATGGCTCCATAGGTGTTCCTTTTTGGCCTCACCATGTCCTGCATTCTTATGTGGGGAGCGGGAGCAGAGACCCCGCATGACACCCTGCATGACACATGGCGCAGCAAGCAGCATCCCCCGCATGACACATAGTGCAGCGAGCAGGGTACGGTTCCAGCTAAAACTCTCCGAAGGGCGGTGGAGCAGTTTGTGCGTTTGAACACTCAGTCTCAGGAAGACCAGGAGGAATAGCTGACTGAGAGCTGGACCCCCGTGGAGGGGTGGGAAGATGTGGACGTTCCCCAACCAGCACAGGTCAGAAAAAGTGAGGGTCCTTGCGGTCCTGTGGGCTGGGAAGTGCTTGCTGAGGCCCTCACCCCCAGTTTGGGGAGGACGTGGTGCCCTCGCCCTGCAGAGAGGGCACACATTGTGAGGCTAATGCACAGTCCTGACGAATGACTATAGACTGTGGGGAATGGGCTCCATCCCTAATTTAATGGATTGCTTGACTGTTTCTTTGGAAACGTACCACCATGTAGTGGAACTGGCGGATGTTTGCTTTTGTGTCCCAACCAGCTGCCATTGAGAATATGTGAGAAAGACTGGCTGTGCCCAATAAGTCTGGCTATGCCCAGAAAGAGTGGCAGTGCCCTAAGAGGCCCTGTCGGTGTCCAGGAAGTCTGGCTGTGTCCAGAGAGGGTGGCAGTGCCCTGAGAACCCTGACTGAGCCCAGGAAGTCTGGCAGTGCCCTGAGAACCCTGGCTGAGTCCAGGAAGTCTGGCTGTGCCCAGAGAGAGGGGAAGTGCCCTGAGAGGTCCTGGCTGTGCCCGTGGAGACTGGTGGCACCCTAAGAAGCCAGGAAGTGTGGCTGTGCCCAGAAGGACTGGTGGTGCCCTGAGAAACCCTGGCTGTGCCCAGAGAGCCTGGCTGTGTCCAGGATATTACATTCACCTCCAGGCTCCTCACACAGGGCCCCTCACGGAAGACGCTTGTCGGGTAGATTGTGAGGCAAGACCCTGTAGGGGTGGAGTGTGGGGACAGAGCCAGGAGTGCAGTTTCCAGGCTCTTGGCCTCATGTGGAAAGGTGCTGGCTCAGGTAGTAAATGGCCATCAACTATGATTGGATGGCCATCAGCTGTGGCTAGTTGGCCATCAGCTGTAACCTGTGAACCATTGGCCACTAATATAACTGCCGTGGCTATGCTAGCAGCAAAATGGGGGCTAGCAAGAAGATGGTGGCTGAGCTAACAAGTGCAGATTGCAGTTAGCAGGGCGCATTGCAGATCATGTGGATCCTGCTTCCTGTGTCTCCAACCCAGCCTCCTGCGAGAATATAGTAGTATGACTCCCCTATCTATGGCTCCATGGGTGTTCCTTTTTGGCCTCACCATATCCTGTGTTCTTATGTGGGGAGGCGGACCAGAGACCCCGCATGACACCCTACATGACACATGGTGAAGCGAGCAGGGTCTCCCACATGACAATCACATTTTGAAGTGATGGAGGATGGGAATAAAAGCCATCTCAGGAAGAAAGTGTTAATTACAAGGAACATACGGAGGAAAACTGAACGACAGACTGCTTTAAAAAAATTTTTTTTTAACTCTTGCACACTGGGGCAAGTATATACTATGACTTGGCTCCTTTAACCATAACAAGATGTCCATGCCAGAAGCTTTGAGCACTTCTTAGAAAATTACCATAAGGTCATGGAACCTCTCTGCTTACCTCCCTTTAAATCACTTCCAATCTTTCCACACATCGACTTACATGGGTCCCTGGACCTGCTTGGCTGTCTCAACTTGCCTAGGCCCAGTGGGATTTGGCGTTGGTCTATTTATCGTGGTTCTGACCCGGCAACTTCATACAGTTCTGCCTGTAATAATGTCTTTCGGCATCATGGATCTCATTCAGAGGCTAGAAGTTTTCTGTATCTGAGCTGCCTGTTCCCAGGACACAGATGTTCAGTATTTGTTGCTCCATCATGCCTGTTGAGAAAGTTTCTTTCTATGGAAGAAAAAAACACCCCATAAAAACAAAATAAAATGAAACTCGACTGACCAACCAGCCAATCAACTGGCCCACCCACTCAAATCCCCAAAGACCCTTACCTATAGCGAGTGACTGTAGGAACCCCCAAGATGAGTTACCTGTATTCCCAAGGTGAACACCCATGGAAGGAGTTTCCCCGCCTGCAGCCACTGATCCCTACTTCAGCTACAGATGAAAAAGTGCAGCTAGCAGCAAAATGGGGGCTAGCAAGAAGAGCTAACAGGCTGTTTCACAAATATTCAGCCGGCCTCTGAGCTTTGCTAGTGCCCACTTTTTAAGTGACCTGATTATGTCTCTAAAGTTACCGAACTGTGAGGTCGGAGGGATAGTGGATGGGGGGAGGGGGGTTCACAGTATGAGGGATATAAATGATGAACGTCTAAGTATTACCTTGTTTTGTACACCTGAAACTAATAAATAAATAAATTAATAAAAAAAAAAAAAAAAAAAAAAACTAGTCAGAAACTCAGAAAAAGCATTGCTTCAAACATGGAAGTTGTTTTAAGTAGGTATAATAGTAATACATTATTATATAATGTTATATTTTGCAGCTATTTAAATGATATTATTGGAAAAATTAACATTGGAAAAATTAATAATATTGGAAAATGCTCTCATGATTAAGGGGAAAAAAATCAAGTCTGAAAAGTTGTGTACATATAGCACTATCCTGATTTTTTAAAAGCATGTAAACATACATATGCTGAGAAAAAAATGATTGGAAAAAGTCTGTAAAACATTAAAAATGGCTACTCTGACTGCTGTAAAAAAAAAAAAAAAAAATAAAGTTACCGAACTAACATTTGGAAAGCATCTGAGAGTTGTCCTGCAAAGTACTGGTATTTGCTTTGGGTTCAAAGATTTGCCTTCTGTGGCCTTTGTTTTCTTTTAAGTAGGAGAATGAGACAGAAATGGGGCTTCCTCCACATGCTCTGAAGAGAATTGGTGGCCTCCTCTAGTGGTATTTGTTAAATCCTCTGTAAACTCCTCCATGGGAATCCATGCCATCATCTTTTTCATCACTCTTCCCTTTCACCTCTTACCTAGTGGTGTTAACTAAAACCTGGCCCTAAAGACTGTTCTTTCCTTTCTATACTTTCTTCCCAGGAGAATAGGTTTATGATTTCAACTCTCACCTGTCTGTAGATAATGCTTGCCTCCATTTATCCAGCTCCAGATTTTCACCCAAGCTTTGATACTTATTTATAGGTGCTTACATAGATGGCTTCATCATTCAGAAATCGTTCAGATTTCTGGATCATTCTGAATCATTCAGATTTCTGAACCATTCAACTAGAAAGGAAGGGGTCATAGGGATGGGTGAAAAGGTGAAGGGTAATATAGTCAATAATATTATGATAAGTTTGCATGGTGACAGATGATTACTAGAATTAGTGGGGTAATCACGGTGTTATAAAAATGTTGAATTACTATATTGTATACTTGAAACTAATATAACCAATATAATATTGTATACCAATTATACTTAAAAAAAAAAAAGATGGGTATAAGAACTGAACTCAGAGACCTTAGCTAAGTAGTCTGGTTCAAATTTCAGGTAAATATTTGGTTTCTGTTATGTTCATGTTGAAGAAGTGGGAAGGTGGAAAATAGAAATGGGATTATTTGTTCATTCATCTTTATTCATTCAACACACACTTATCTAACACCAACTGGGTATTACACCATGGGAAACAGAAATAAACTGGGCTCAATTCAAGCCCTTAAGGAAAAAATAGAATCTACTAGAGTATAAACTAGTTTGATTTTAAACTCCTTGAAGTTAGAAACACTTTAAAATATTTTTTATGTGTTCCAATCCTATCTCAAATAATGCGAGATACTTAGTGAGCTCAATCAATGTGCCAAATTATAGGAGTGTAGGAGTTTAGTATTGGCAGGAATTTAGACTAATATAATCACCTCAATTTATGGGTGAGAATACGAGGAAAGTGATTAAACAACTTGCCTGTCACAAAGCTAACTAGTGGAGCTTTTGTGCAGAGAGAAAGGGTCCTTGACTCCCAGGTCAAACACATTTTTGTATATATCTCTCTATCATTGTCAAACAGTAGAGAGAACCCAGCTGGTTTATGTGAATATAATGGTGTTAAAAAGTACTGATTGAAATTCTGGAGGACTGATATTAATATCATATATGAAAGGGCTTAATATTCCCTGGATGCACTCTTTGGTTAGAATTAAAGGACATCAAGGATACTTTGGGAATAAATGCATGACACCACATGTAAATTTTTTTGTGGTCACCAGTGTGTGACACTGCAGCCTCCAGTCATAACCCAACATATTGCCAAGATCATTACTTGAGGTATCTAGAAACATTCTGCTGATCCTACCTTGGCTATTCCTGCACCCCATCTCCTGCCCCATCCTTTTTGCTTCTAGTTAGTTAATAGACATCCTTGGGAAGTGAAACTGGACCCTCAGGTACACAGCTCCCTACTGCCTTTTGGGCCACCTTGAGATTATTAGAGTAGCAACCATAAGAATCTTGATAATTTTGATTTGCATACTCAGTCCCTTTTCTGGATCTAGGAGCTTCATTCTTTGCAGGGCTAAACCCTCACTCACTCCATATTTCATTTGAATCCCAGGTAAATTCTAGGTGGTGTGCCACTTGGTACATGAAAAAAAGAAGGATTTGATGACAGAGAGGGCTTTTCCCAAATTAGAGTTTAAGAGAATGGTTCAGAGGTACTCCCCATTGTCAAAAACTGACTAATCTTGAGCCTTAGGTGAATTTTGGAACATCTTTGAATGCATTTAATTCTAATAGAAAATTCATGATGAAGATCTTACTAATAGAAGACCAAATATATTTGCAAATATAAATTCATAAATGAAGTATTACTGGGAGCTGTACGTTTTCCACTAAAGAGTTGGATTAAAAAATTATTAGCTGACCACAGAAACCTTGGATTAGCATGTGAAAGGGAATTCTGAGGGAGCCACTTGCAAATGAGAGGAATGTGATGCCATTTTTATTTCTTTCCCGTGGCCAACACATAATGTGTGGCAAGTAAGGATTGCCTTTCACACAGAAACGGACCGTTTCCGAAAGCCATTAGGGAGATTAATCTTGCATTGATTAGTATTCTTTCCTCCTTATTTTAGTTATTAGAAAATGGCTTATGATTTTTGTCTTCAGAGATCTATGGTTGCTTTCCATGAATAATAACCCACTAGGTCAGATCTGAGAGCCTCCAGCTGTGGCAGAGGTAGTAAAATCTGCTATTCAAGGGCCCATGAGGCTGCACCAGATTTGAAGGGAAGAAGTCAGGAACAATCCAATGGCATGTAGATACTGGGGTGAAGTGTTGATTTGGAAACATAACTTATATGTGAATGTTTCTAGTCTTGCATGTGGATAGACCCCCTTGGGCAAACTTCATCCTCTAATCTTTGAAATATGCATTTACTACGAGCCAGGCTCTCTGTGTAGTCTTCTTTCCAGTTGAAGAGAAACTGGAAGAACACGGATTGGTGACTTACTCATGGCCAAAGAGGCCAGCTGGGTATTTTAGTGACAGTGGTGAGATGAGAAGAAGCAGGTGCCTCATACATTGAGCACCTTCCCTCCCAGCATGAGATTAGCAGCCTTTGAACCTTAGTCCTTTTCAAAGCAAATACTGGCAATTTCACTTTGATCACAGGGCCAAGTACTCTTTCCTACTATAACCTTCTAAGTGTTCAGCCAGATTATGTAAAACTGCAATTAGCAATTTGTGAGTTGTTTCTCTCTAGACCTAATAAGTCTTTGCTGGTGCTCAAAGGCTGTAAAAGTATTCTAGTTTTTAGTTCTTTGATTAACTAGAACTGACGACTCTACAGCTAAAGTGAAACAAACTGCTTTCATCCCAATTGATATTTTATAGGAAATGTCTATTTATCTTTTCCACATTATTAGAGTAAGTAGTTGAATTGTAGGGCAAGATGGAGGGTATAGAAATGCATACTTATTGACTGAGGAAGAAGCAAGCAGGTGACCTCTTATCATATTCTTACCTTGTGGTGTATGGTAAAGCAATAAATGCTGTGGAATCAATTTTATAAAAATTGGTGCTCCATATATCATATACCAAATGTCTGATACAAATCTGAGTCCAACACAGACACAGAAACAAATAGGGGAGTCATCTAACGTTATATTATTACTCACCCCCCGCCCACACCATTCCTTCTTATTCTCATTAACAGTTGGCTTTGTGAATCCAGTAGTAGGGAATCTGGGATTCTGGGTCGAACTGTACCCACTATATTTTCCATAGAGCAAGTTCAAGTCCTGGAACAGCTGTGCCAAATGGATTTCTTTGTTTTACCAAAAATAGAAATGATCCATAATTTACCGAAGCTTAGACTTACCTCTCTAGAGCAGGGCCAATCCCTAAGTTAAGGTAGAATCTTAAGTCTGTGAGTCCAAACTTTGGCTCTGCTGCTTCTCTGAGGTTGAGAAAATTTATGAAGATGTAAAAAGGACTACACCATAAAGAATTAAAGTTGTATCTATCTTGCCCCTTGGTAGTCCATTCTTTATTGGGTTATCTATTTCCCCAAGGCAGGGTGGGAGAGATGCTTGTTGGTGAAGACTTTGTAGAGGTAAAAGGAGAAGGACTGACATATGAGCTGTCTTCAAGAGGAATGAATACAGAGCATTAGCTTTCCCTATTGTTTATAGTTTTCCTTGCATACACCTTGATTATGAACAATAGTTTTAGTAAGGAAGAAAGAATGGATTCTGATAGGGAGGTTGGGAGCTGAGACAGGCAGAAGGAAAATGAAGCCAAACAAGTATGGTGATGTGTGATCACTACTGGGTTTACCTTGATCTATATTCAGTTAATTTCTTTTCAAAATGTTAGGCACTCATTCAAAAAACAACACATATGTTCTGAGGTATAGTAAGTGGAAATGAATTCATTAATACGCCCATCCATTCAAGAGTCATTTATTGAGAGCTTACTATGTGCTAGGCACTGTAGATTATCATTCACTCATTTATAGAAATTGTATAGTAGTAAATAACTTGCTTTTATTTTAAAATTTGTTTTGATTTTATGACTTACTCTAAAGACTTCAAACCAGGAATCTCTGAATGAATAAAAAAGGAGGATATATTTGTGATAAATTTATAGCTGTTTTTAGATCTATATTTCAGTAGACCTGTAAAGGCACTGCTTTATTTACTATTTGAAATATTGTCTTGTTATTACAAGCCAATTATGAGTAAGATAGGATACTGATTGACTCTAGAGATGCTGTAATTGTTGCTCGGAAGTAAATAGCCTTCTATGTGCTTAACATTTTGTATAACCAGTGACATTTATAGCACTTGAACCCTTACATTTCTCAGTATGGTTTTGTGCCTATTATTATTTACTGTGTAATTCTCCAATAATACCTGTATAAACCCAGAAGCATGAACATAGGAAATGTGATAGAAAAAGGAGATTGTTGATTAAAGAAAACTAGAGATAAGATAGATAGGAAGTCACTGACAAAAACATAGAAGTACACATTATTGGGTGGGACGGTGGAAAAGGAGAAACAAAATTGTGACCACCAGTGAAAGGAATTATAAATAAGTTACGCTTCAGTGGTTATAATGAAAGGAATGTAGATGATGAGAGCCTCCGTTGGAGAGGAAGAATGGCGAGCCAGATTTAGTAGGTGACTTGTATCTTTCCAGCACCAGGAAAGAAAACAATCAAAACCTGAGCAATGGAAGCAAAGGTCCATGTTAGCAGAGAGGAAAGATGGTGGTATAGCTGTGGGGCTCAGGGAAGGTTTTCCTGATCACCTCAAAGGCTTATTGTATACTGTGCAAGAGGGTGCCCAACGGAAAGAGTGGGCCAGCTACCCAGTTATAATGTGGCTAATGCGAATGCAGGAGGGGGTTGAAGTGATGTGCCAGGAGAGATGGGGGGCTAACCAAAGGAGCACCCAGGTCTTGTGTGTCTGCCAGGGAAAGGAAGATAAGGAGAGAAGATTTATGCACGAAGATTAAGCAGGAAGATTTAGCATCTACATACAGACCGTCACTTAATATCTAATTTCTGTGATTATTTGAAACTTTAATTAAACACCTTAAAACATCCTGGTCGGAGGATTTGATCCCTGTTACAAGTATTTCCCAATGCTGGGAAATGCAAATTTCCATTGGCAGCATTTCATAATTCTGATTATCTGGGGAAATCAGTACAGCAAGTACAATGATTTAGGTTTTATTCATGAATCACACATCCCTGGGTCCCTGGAAATGTCAGTTTGTTTATGGTTACTGAAGGGTTTCATAGAAGAGTGAGAGCAGCATATCCTATATAAGAGTGATGTGTTTTGGAGAAATCTAATGTAAGCTCTTTCATTCATCTTACATTCAAACCTCAGAGAATCAGAAAAAGAATCTCTTAGCTTATAATAAATAGTCAAATCTCAAGTGAAGCCTATAGCCACTTGTAAAACATTCAGCTGTCCTTTCTTTAGAGGTTCATGTTAATAAAAGTCTTGGGCCTCTCTCAACTACTGGCGTCATGATGTTGGAATGGTAATAATAACTTGGCCAACTGGTGCTTGTCTGAACACAATCCCATGAGAGCAGGTGCTGTGAAATACAGAAGCTAAAAGAGACACAGGAAGACCAGGTTGTGAAGGAAGATGAATTCGCTCCTGGGATGTTTGGATTGGGAGAAATACTGTCTCATAACTATGAAAGACAGAAAAGAAAGGCCAATAGCCCATTCTGAAAGGTGGGATAAGAGAAAAAGCAATGTGCAGAAGCGAGGAAAATAACCATTACTAAATTGAAAAGAAAAGCCTCATAACAAAAACGAGATTGATGAATGACATTTAAGCTGTGGAAAGATATCATTCTGATGAAACATGAACTGAAAAGATTTTTTCTGAGGGCTAATTTACATTTTTTCTGTTTTCAGTCTTCAACATATTTGAGTAGATACATGGTTCTGCATGATTAGTTAGTGTCTTTGTTCTCTGATATAGAGAAAAAGCTTGACACACTTGGATGCCAGCAGTCAGTCAGATGACCCCTGGGAGAGACATGACTAAAGCCATATAAAGCCTTGTTAAGAGAAGGGGACATTCTGGGGCTTGCCCTGAGGTGGTGTCTTGTGATTTAGTTTATGGAGGGATTTCCCTCCCAAGCTGAGCATGGCTGACACCGAAATGTGCCGGGGAACAGGGTCCTTCCAAGAGGGATTGAGGACATGTGTCTGATACAGCCCAATGGCACTTGACTGGAGGACATTTGTCGTACAAAATAATTGCTCCCCAAAGATGTCCATGTCCTAACCTGGGAACTACACTTGTATTACTTTACATATGAAGAAGAGACTTGCAGGTGTGGTTGAATTAAAGATCTTGACATGAGGAGATTTTCCTGGATTATCTAGGTGGGTCCAATCTAATCACATATATCTTTAAAAGATAAACTTTTATAGCTGGGTCAGAAAGAGATGTGATGATAGAACAGACTCAGATAGATACAACTGAGAATAACTCTTTAAACTCATCCCACTGTTGCTAGCTTTGAAGATGGAGAAAGGGAATGTGGGTGGCCTTTAGAAGATGGAAAAGGTAAGGAAGTGGATTCTCTCCTAGAGCCTCCAGAAAGGAATGCAGACCGATTGACACCTGGATTTTAACCTGCTGAGACCCAGTTTGAACTTCTGACTTCTGGAACTGTAAGATAATAAATTTACATTTTTTTAAGCCACTAAGTTTAGGGTATTTGTTATAGTAGTCCTATGTTAATGCTTTCTCTTTGTTGTCTATTGCTAGTTTGTTTGATGAGTCCTTCTGTCTAAATAACAAAGCTGTAATGTTAGCCTAGCTCCCTAAGAAAAATCTTGAACATAGAACATTATTTTAAAGGCAGAATTAAGTAAATAGGTCTATCAGTAGATACATTAGCAAATTAATATATTCACTCTTTTCACTTTTTGAGCTCCTATTGTCGACAAAGCATTATATTAGATTCTGGGATTGAAACCTGAATGAAGACAGATTTCATCCTGCCTTCAGGAAGAGTTTGTAGACCTTGTATAAGAGATTGACTATTAAACAGGGAATTCCAATGTGTGGAGTAGATAAGCTTGCTTCTCTGTTATCCTCACTATAGGTATTCAGAGTTCACCTTCCTCTACTGAGTTAAGCCAGTCACCACTCTTTCATTCAGTTTCCATCCCCCATGAATTTGTTTCAATCTGTGGTCTACTTACCATCTCTTGCTCTTTTTATTGTTTCTGAGGGGATATATGGCTTATCTTCTGTGTATTATTGACCTTGGTTTTCTCTTGGGAACTTGATACAGCGTGATCCTTCATTATCTCTCTGGAAAAATAAACCATCAAACAATCTTTCCCTGTGCTAAGTGCTGAAGTAGGAGGAAAGAGATAAACTAGTCAACTTTCTCAGCTATAGCCTTGAGGTGAGCCAGGAGGTGAGCAACGTACATTCAGAACTTGCAAATAAGTTAGCATTTTTTTTTTCTGCTGAGGTAATTCAGAATAAGTTGGAACAATGATCAACAGAAATAATGTAGTAAATAAAATAATAATTTACATCATCATCATTATTATTATTTTTTAATTTTTATCCATTATTTTCTAGAATTGTAAATCCTAAGGGCTTTGGCAGATTCTCTTGGTGAAGACATATCTTTCCTCATCAGTGATTAGCTTCCTAATTATGAGAGATACATCTGCCCAGGCAAGTACCCAGACCTAGAATAACTAGATTAGGTTCCTGCGAGTCTTTTCTACCTCCTTTCATTTGCCGACTATACTAATAAAGAGATGGTACCAGGCAAAGGGAAAATACATCTATTTCTAAGCAAAAAATGTTTGGGATACTTAAAGCTGCGGAATTCTTTGTCTGTAAACGTTGAATCAATATTTTTTGTCTAAAGGAATGGTCTTTAATCCCCATGCTGAATTTTAAGGTGGTGCCCTTTTCAAAGCATGGCCCTAGTTTATACAGATTAAGTAGGATTTGAATTGGCCAGAAAGAGAATGTGTGAAATGGATGTACTATAGCTTATTTGCTGGCTCTTCCTTTCAGTTTCTGAAATGGTTGGCTCTGTCGCAAGTCTGGTATCTCTGGCTAATTTCTGTAGGAAGGGTACAGTGACTAATGGAGGGGAGCATGCAGAAGTGGCAGATGAATGACAGAGAAAGTGTGTTGACTTAAATCCATTCAGGGAGATGATTTGTGGTATGTGATAACATGTACAGATGTTAATTGCTCTTCCTCTCTCGTGCATGATTGCCTTGCTGTCCTACCCTGCCTGTGTGTGCCTGCAGAGAGCCTATGACAGATGTTACAAATAGGAGGTACAGGGAGGGTGTAGTGTGAGAACAAAGGCGCTGGGAGTGGGCGAGAGACAGATCAGAAAAAGAGCAGGCAGCAAGCCTGGGCAGGGAAAAGAAGCAATATTTAGGCCAGGAGGGCAGACAACCAGAGCCTGAGAATATCACAAAGTCCTAAAAAGCAAGGCCATGAATTGATGTGGGATTTCCCTGTCTTCCATCTTGCACATGAAGAATTCATTTAATCCATTCTGAAGATTCAAGTGTCTAATCAGGAATTCTATTTGGGATGGAAGAAGCTAGAATTCTTCTCTACCTTCTAACTGATTTGTTCATGGCAATTTCCATGCTGAAGCAACCTGTCAAGTTTGGTACAGATTACTTGGGTCACCTAGGGAGAAAGAATTTCCATGACCCAGTCTTAGAACACTCAAAATTTAGATATTCAGAGAGCTTGAGGAGCCTGCAAAGAATACCTAACAGAAGAAAACACAGTGAGACGAGGAAAACCAGCAAAGAGTGGTTTCACTAAAGTCAAAAGAAGAGTTTCATAGAGTGAATTGTGGAATAAGGGGAAATAGAATAACATGTATGGAGAGATGTGACTACTGGATTTGGAATCATGGAGGAGCTTTATTGGCATGATATGGAAGGAAGCCAGATTATAATGGGTTTTTCATTAACTAATTCCTGATGTTCACACAAAGGGTTTTTGAGTACTTAGTATGTGGCAGGTATTATTCTGGGTATTGGGGGATTCATTGGTGAAAAACAGACATGATCTCGACTTTCATGGTGGCCTGCTGGACCCTCTGACCTTATGATTCCGTGGGTCTGACAACTTATGATCAGCAGTTCTGGCCAGTTGTTCTCTTGATGTCCCAGGAACAAGCTCTTCATCTCTACTATAGTTTCGTAGAATGGAGCATTTGTTGTTTGTAAGATGTATAATTTTCCACTGCAGGGGCTATGGTTTTGCTTTCTAACTAATGTTATTATAAAGTTCATACAACATTTTTGTAAAAACCTTACGATTCTCACCCCTGCCTTTTTTGCTTTTGTTGTTAATATGTTTTATTTCTACAAGGACAGTAAACTCTACAATAGTATTAATATTGTTATTTTTAATAAACAACAGTCTTTTAAAGAGATTTAAAAGTATATGTATGAATACTTTTTAAAAAAATTTATATATTTTCCAATATATTTACCCTTTTAGGTGTTTCTCATTCTTTCTTGCAAAACTGCATTTCTATCTGGTGTCATTGCCTCTAAGCCTAAGAAACTTCTTTTAGCATTTCTTGTAATTCAGGTATTCTGGGCATTTTCCTTTCAACTTTTGTGTGTTAGAAAATATCTTTATTTTACCTTGATTTTTGATGACTGGTTTTTCTGGTTTTAGAATGCTAAGTTAACTGTCTTTTTCTTTTAGCAGTTAAAAATGTTCCATTGTCTTCTGGATTCCATTATTTTGGATAAGTCAGCCATCATTCATATCATTGTTCCCTTGTATGTAATGTGTCTTTTTTCTTTGGTTGCTTTCAAGATTTTCTGCTTATCTTTGCTTTTCAGCAGTTTAACTATGATATAATTACACGTGGCTTTATTTCATTTATTTTGCTTGAGACCACTGAGCTTCTTGGATCTGAGGGTTGATATCTTGCATCAGTTTAAAATAATTCTTACCATTTTCTCTTTAAACATTTTTCTGCCCTCCTCTCTATGCTTTCCTCTTCTAAAATTCCAATTATTTCCGTGTTACAACATTTTCCATTGTCATGTTTTTCTTGAATGCTGTGTTTCATTCTTTTTTCTCTTCAGGATTCAGTTTTGATAATTACTACCAGCTCAGTGCTTTCTTTTTTCCTCTTCTGTATCCAGTCAGCTGATAGACCTATTGAAAGGTATCTTTATTTTGCTAATTTTATGTTTATTTTTACCACATTCATTAGCTTTCTATATAGTTTCCATCTCTCTGCTGAAATTCCCCAACTGTACATACCTGTTCTTCCCCTTTTTTATTAGATAATTTAATATATTCATAACTATTAATATATAGTTATTTTAAAATTCCTATCTAATAATTATAACCTGATTTATAACTGGATCTAATGTTATTGAATGTTTCCTCATTGTATTAGTCAGCTCAGTGCTATAGCAAGCCACAGACTGGGTGGCTTAAACACAGATGTTTATTTTCTTACAGTTTTGGAGGCTGGAAGTCCAAGATCAAGCAAGATGCCAGTAGGGTTAGTTTCTGGTGAGTAGTCCTTTCCTAGCTTATAGATAGGTACTTTCTCATCATGTTCTCACATGGCCTTTCCTCTGTGTGTGTTCCAAGAGAAACTAAGGTCTCCAGTGTCTTTCCTCTTTTTATAAGGATATCAATCCTATCAGATTAGGGCCCCACCATTATGACCTCATTTAACCTTAGTTACCTTCTTAAAGACCCTATCTCCAAATACAATTATACTGGAGGTTGGGGCTTTGGCATATGAATTTTGGGAGGACACAAATTCAATCCATAATACTCTCCTAGGGATGGGTTACCTGAACTTGCTCCTTGTGTCTCATAACTTTTTATTTAATTTCAGACTCAGAAAACTAGATCTTGAAGTAAATAATATTTTTGCCCATAAAAGGCATGTTAATAATAATAATAATAATAATTATTATTATTATTTTTCATCAGGCCATCATGGGCCTGAGTTAGTCTGTAGTTGAGCTGGGTTTGCATTTAGTTACTTTAGTTAGATTCAGTTCACCAATGACTTCATATTATTTGAAGATGGGATAAAATTTTCTCTGTCTCAGGCTTGGGATCTAAATGCCTGGATCTTTCCTTGCTCTTAGGATTCAGCAGGCCCAACATGCTTGAGTGTCAGAGAGTATCTCTCAATTTTATTGCTTTCTGCAATCATAGGCAGTGGCTGTCTTGTTCTTAGTGTGAGGCCCAGAGTGACCAGAATGTTTTTCTCAGTTCTTCAGCCCTGGCATCAGCCTTGATCAGACCCCTCATATCTGCACTCAAAGTGGGTCTCTCTCAGCTATTCTGCTCTTTCTTCAGTTATAGACTGCTGCTGCCTTGTATTCAATGTAAGAGGACTAGAGTTCCTGGAAGGTTTCTTTCAGTTCTCTTATTCTGTTTTCAGACTTCACCAGGCCCACATCCTTGCACCTCATAGAGGTTTTTCTCAGTTCTTTTGTCCCATTCCAACTACAGATGACCACTTCTTCATACTTAATGAAGACCTGAATGGTTTCTCTAGTTTTTTTGCTTTTTTTTTTTTTCCTCTCTTCCCTCAGACACCTGTGATCCTTATGCCTGGGCTTCAGGACATTACGCCTGGGCTTCAGGACATTGTTTCTCAGCTCCTCTGATCTGATTCCAATATTTCTTGTAAGCACAAAGATGAAAGCCTTTGGATTTATTGGGGTGACATTGGTTAAAAAAATTATATAGGTTACAAGTGTACCATTCTGTAATACATCATCTATATATTGCATTGTGTGTTCACCACCCAAAGTCATATATATGACCCCCTTTACCCTCTTCTACCTCTCCCCACCCCCCTTTCCCTCTGGTAACTGCCATACTGTTGTCTGTGTCTCTGAGTTTTTGTTTGTTTGTCTTGTTTGTTCACTTGTTGCTTTCAGTTTTATATCCCACATATGAGTAAAATCATACGTTTCTTGACTTTTTTCCAATTGACTTATTTTGCTGAGCATGATATTTTCAAGATCCATCCATGTTATGACAAATGGCAGTATTTCGTCTTACCACTGAGTAGTGTTCAGTTTGTATACGTGAATCACATCTTCTTTATGCAATCATCTATCAGAAGACACTTCTGTTGTTTTCATGTCTTGTCCACCACGAGTAATGCTTTAGTGAACATAGGGGTACATATATCTTTATGAATAAATGTTTTCAATTTTTTTTTGGATAGATACCCAGAAGAGAGATTGCTGGATCATGTGGTAAATCTATTCTTAATCTTTTGAGTAACCTCCATACTGTTTTCTATAGTGGCTGTTAAGTTCATTTTTTAAATTGGTATTTTATTAAGTTGTAATTGACATATAACATCACATTGGTTTCATTATGTACAACATAATGATTCAATATATATCATGAAATGATCATCACAATAAGTCTAGTTAATATCCGTCACCATAAGTAGTTACAATATTCCACTATATATATATATATATATATATATATATAATTTTATTTACTCATTCATCCATCTGTGGACACTTAGGTTGCTTCTATGTCTTGCTTCCATGTATGTCATGGCTATTATAATGCTGCAGTAAACATGGGGGTACAGGTATCCTTGCAAGTTGGTGTTTTCATTTTATTCTGCTCAATACCCAGAACTGGATTCCTGGATCATATAGTAATTCTATTTTTAATTTTTGAGGAACCTCCATACAGTTTTCCATAGTGGCTACACCAACTAACACTCCCACCAACAGTGTGCAAGTGTTCCCTTTTTTCCACATCTTCGTCAACACTTGTTATTTCTTGTCTTTTTGATAATAGCCATTCTAAAAGATATGAGGTGATATCTTACTGTGGTTTTGATTTGCATGTCTCTGATGACTAGTGTTCCAGGCTGCTTGCTGACCCTAGTTCCATCCAAATTACCTTGTGCTATCTAAACAATCCAGTAGTATACAGACGGGCATTCTCAGGATCTCTATATAATTCCCTTGTTAAATATCTCCCTCTCAGCAGTTATTAAAACCATGGTGAAGTTGCTGTTCAATAGTATTCATTTATTTTTTTTAGGGGGAAGTAGGATATTGAATATGAAACTTGCATTGCTACATTGCTGCTACATTTGATTTTCCACTTGATAGCCACGTCAGCTCATTGGGCAAGCTTATCTGCTGTCTTTTAAAAATATAAATATTATATGAAAGAAAGTATTTATACTAATAGAAAACAATTTCTAAAAAGGAAATGATGTGAGGAAAGAGGAAGTTGATGGGTACTAAAAGAATGGTGTCAGCAGTTTCATGCGAGAGTAGTATAATTAATGTTTTAAGTTTCTGAGGTCACAAAGAATCCAAGAGAGAAAATCCCTAATCCATTCTTCTTCCTCTTCCCCAGCAGACAATAAATAATTTGGGGGCTTTACTTCATAGTTTGTGGGTTAGGTTAGAGTTTGTTGGGGGAATCTCAGTTATCATTTACAGTAACTGTGTTCAGAAAAAAAAATCTAAATGGTGTTGCTGCCTCCCAAACTGCTAGAACTTCTAGATTAAATGAAATCTGAATATTTTGGGTTATTATCGTAGCCACAAATTGAAGAACATACCTATGGGTAGAACATTTTCTGTTATTTCTTTCATGGAAAACATGGTAAGTAAATATCTTAATCACAATATGAGTTACTCTGTGAGATAAGTATCTTTTTTTGATGTACTTTTGTTAAAGTAAAAATAAAAATGACTAGCTCCCTTCCTTTTTATAAAATAATATATACTAACTGACAAGACCAATAAGCAGCCAAAGCAAAACAAAACAAAACAGATAAATCACAAAACATACTTAGATTGTATCCAAAATAAGACTTAATGTCAACAGCATAACAGTTTTAGTCAGGAATAAACTAAACTTTGGCATTTTACTGCAATGTGAAGCTGTTGGTATTAGAAGCATGGCTATTCATCTTAAAATCCTTAGGATTTTGCAATGTTTGGACTATAGTAGGTTTTTAAAGTGAATGTTTGAATAAATAAAAGGATGTATAAATTGGAAACAAAGAAAATTGATTGATTAATTCAGCATATGTACTTATTGATTACTTTTATCACTTGCTATGTAGGCATTATGAAGAATGCACAGGTAATTTGAATGTTAATAAGTTTACAGTCTACTAGGGAAAACAAAATAAAAATAGCTGCAATACAAAGTAAAAAGTTTTAAAAAAATGACACATAAAGCATTATGGGATTAAGGTATTG